>NC_056526.1:28950613-29039632 GCF_019175285.1 Sceloporus undulatus
CCAAGCCTTGATATCTGGACCCCAGAACACACTCTAACTCCCAGAATTCCATAGCAATGAGCCAGAATAGAGCCAAGCCTCAATATCTGGACCACAGAACATACTCCCAGAATTCCATAGCCATGAGCCACAAAAGAGTTAAGTCGCTGCCAAACCTGGTTATTTCTTGAATGTGGATGCAGCTTGATGCAGCCTCTTGTCCCTCCATCCCTCCCTCCCCCTCAGGCCCCGCAAAAAGTTTAGGGGTGGCACTTGCGCTCCTCCTGGCTTTGCCAGGGCCGGGAGGAGAGGAAAGGGTGCTTGTTGGAGCGCGCGTGTGCACGCGCACAGCCCCCTCCTGAAGCCTAGAGGAGAGCAAGACTGGCGCTCTCCATCCCCAGCGTTTTTGGGGCTGTACACGTGCACACGCGCGCTCCAACAAGGGCCCTTTCCTCTCCTGGAAGGGGGGGGTCCGGACCCCTGAAACCTGCCCCTTAACTAAGTCCCGGCCGTGGTTTTAATGGAGGGGAGGGGGGAAGAAGGAGCTTGAACGCCCCCAGGGCCTGATAGGGGGGGTCCCGACCCCCCAACCCCCCCCTCTGGCTACGTCCTTGCTACAAAAGAAACCCTCCCCTTACCATCTTAACTAAGGACCGAAACAGTATGATGCAGGCATCTGACTGACATCAGTTGCTTTTCTCCTGTTTTGCTTTTAACATGTTGCCTGAAGAAGAAGCCATGGGGCTTCGAAAGTTTGCAACAAGTATATTGGGCATTCCGGTTGGCCAATAAAGGTATCGCTGTTTGGTGGAATGTTGTTTGAATCTGAGTATTCTTGCCTAAGAAAACCCTATGAATTTCATGGGGCTGCCTAAGTCAACAGATGATTTGAAGGCATATGTGTATATATGTGTGTCTATGTATGTATGTATGTATGTATGTGTATGTGTATATATATCACTTGCTTACCTATGGCAAAGCATATCTCACCTGTTGACTTATGGCAACCTCATGCGTTTCATAGCATTTTCTGGTTCGAGCTTTGGACTACGCCTCTGCAGAATAAATTTCTGAGGAATTCCCCGGTTTCAGGGTAATAAACCGCCATTCCGGGTAATTTCCAGGTATTAAAAAGTATGGTGAATTTCCAGGGAATTAAACTTTCCTGTTCAGTCCAGCCCCTTTAGGCCCCCGTCCCAGTTGGATCTTTCAAGAGGATGATGGGAATCAAAGTCCTGTCCATCCGTTTGCCCATCCAAAGTAGAAGAACTTAAACTACATCCCCAGCCAGACCATCCCCCAGTCCAATCTCACACTCAGCAGCCTTAGCCAATTGTTGCTCGCCTCCTCCTGCTTGGCAAAAATTGCTCTTCCATCTAATCCTGCCCTACTTCAGTCTACTTCCTCAGATGCATTTGGAAATAATAATAATAATAATAATAATAATAATAATAATAATAATAACAACAACAACAACAACAACAACAGAGCTCTTGTAGCCCCTTTGAGACTCCCTGCAAGAAAGGAGTTGGCAGAATGAGCTTTCCTAAACTTAAGTCCACTTCCTCAGGTGCATTTGGTAATAATAATAATAACAACAACAACAACAGAGCTCTTGTAGCCCCTTGGAGACTCCCTGCAAGAAAGAAGCTGGCAGAATGAGCTTTCCAAGACCTAAGTCCACTTCTTCAGGTGCGCTTGGAAATAATAATAATAATAATAATAATAATAATAATAATAATAGAAGAGATATCTTGTAGCACCTTTGAGACACACTGCAAGAAAGGAGTTGGCAGCATGAGCTTTCCTAGACTTACGTCCACTTCCTCAGATGCATTTGGAAATAATAATAATAATAGAAGAGAGATTTTGTAGCACCTTTGAGACTCACTTGAAAGAAAGAAGTTGGCAGCATGAGCTTGCCTAGACTTAAGCGTACTTCCTCAGATGCATGGAAATTGTAGTTTATTGTGGCACCAGAGCTCTTTCTCACAAAACTACAATTTCCAGGGTTCCCTAGCACTGAGCCAGGGCAGCTAAAGCATTTCTGCAATGTCTCTTGGACCCAACTCAGGCTGCATCTTCACTCCAGAGACAATCCAGTTTCATATCGTTTTAACTGTCATGGCTCCATGCTATGGGATCCTGGGATATGTAGCTTGTAGCCACTTTGAAGCAGCGCCTGCAAAATTTTATGCCAAAAGAAATAGTTTTAAATGTTTGAAAGGGCCAAATATTATTTTGTTAGTTTCACTGCCACAGATTAAGGTGTCCTGGGAATTGCAGTTTTGTGAGGCATCTAACCTTCTCTGTCAGGGAGCCCTGGTACCCAAGAAACTAGAAATCCCAGGATTCCATAGCATGGAGCCATAGCTGCTAAAGCAGTGTCACACGAGATTATTTCTGCAGTGTTGATGCATCCTAAGAGTTCATCTGCATTGTAGAAATCATGCAGTTTGGTGCCACTTTGGCAGTACCCGTAATGCCAAAATGAATCAGTTTGACACTGCTTTAACTGCCATGGCCCAGTGCTATGAAATCCTGGGAATTGTAGTTTGTTGTGGCACTGGAGCTCTTTCTGACAGAGAAAATTAAATGTCTCACAAAAGTACAATTTCCAGGCTTCCCTAGCACTGACCCAGGGCAGCTAAAGGGGTGTCAAACCGGATTATTTCTGGAGTGTGGTTGCAGCCTAACACGTTTCTATTTGGTAGAAAGCTTCCTGGACCTTCATGCCAATATCTTAAAAGTATTAGAAGGACTGAAAGATTCTTTGGTTGGTTGAATGGTAATTTTGAGAGTTGAAATAAGTTACAATTATTTTTTATTCAATTATGTTTACGCTTATTTGCAAAAGATCTGCCATATTAACATTACGGGGACTTTCTGGGGATTTTGACTGAATGTTCCGGGTGATATTGGGGAATTCCGGGGATTTTTGGTAAAAGATGCCAGGGAATATCTCCGAGGCTTGTTGGCAACTCTGATCTCGCAGCGCCTTTGAGAGCAAAGGAACATCCAAAAGTTGTCAGCATGAGCTTTGGCAGACTTCAGTCTGCTTCCATCCTCCAAGGCACAGGGTTGGAGCCCTGCTTGGTCCTGGCACCCACTTGGTGATGCTTGGGGAAGATGCACCTCTCTCAGCCTCAGAGGATGGCAGTGGCAAAGCCCCTCTGGACCAACTTGCCAAGAAAACCCCACAATGGGCTTACCTTTGGGTAGCCCTAGGTCACAGATGCCTTGAAGGCACAAAACAGCAACAACAAATACACACAGAGAGAGGGTTATTAAGGCTGCAGTGACTGCCTTCCCTTCCCCTCCATCATGCCAGCCATTTCTGATCCAGTCCTTCCCTTGCAGATTCTAATGCCTGCAAAGGTGGGACCCGAGAAGAAGGCAGGAGAAGAAGAGAAAAGAAGTAGGGAGGGGAGATGCTTTGTGCCCCCAGACCTGCCTTCTTCTGGGGTGCTGCCACCTTTGCAAGGAGAAGGGAAGGAAGCTTTGCCTAGGGATCTCCCCCTCCTCCTTTGCCTAGGGATCCCGATGCCATACTCACTGCAGAGGTGGAGAATTTCCTTAGCAGTTGCTTGTTGATGGAGAGCATTGCGGGGAATGGAAGAGCAGGGAGGCCGGTTAGCAAAAAATGCCCCTTTGGAAAGAAAATGAAAATGCAAAACCAGGAGCAATTGTTTGCTTGTGGAGAGGAGCAAAGGCGATGCTGGGAAGCGGTGCCAAGTCCCTGTGCAGAGCCTGGGGACCTAGCAGAGCGACTGGAGGCAAGAGGGGCGGCCTCGCCTCCTCTGAGGCCACCCAGGCAGGCTGCCTTTGGCTCCAGGCCAGGCAGAACGATCGCTCCGCCAGCTGCAGCCCCCTTCCTTTCCCTTTCCAAGGCTGGGAGGGCGCAGGGCTGCTTGGCTCCCTCCCCCCATCCTCAAGCTGGGATGAATTTAGACCATAGAACTACAGGGTTGGAAGAGACCCCCAAGGGTCATCCAGCCCAACCCCATTCTGCCATGCATGAATCCACAGCCCCCTCTGTTTAAAAAAGGAGGAGGCTCCACCTCAGGCAGTGTATTTAACTGTTGAGTAGCTCTTACTGTCAAGAAGGTCTTCCCATTGTTGAGGTGGGATCTCTTTTCCTGCAGTTTGAATTCATTGCTCCTGTTCCCTGGAGCTGCAGAAAACAGATCTGCTCCATCTTCAGTGTGACATCCCTTGAGATATTTAAACAGGGCTAGCACAGAGCCCTAGAGTTGGAAGAGATCACAAAGGCCATCCAGTCCAACCCCATTCTGCCATGCAGGAACTCACAATCAAAGCACCCCTGACAGATGGCCATCCAGCCTCTGTTTAAAAAAACCCAACGAAGGCAACCCCACCTCCCTCCAAGGAAAGAGTGTGTTCCACTGTAGAACTGCTCTTACTGTCAGGAAGTTCTTCCTAATGTTGAGGTGGAATCTCTTTTCCTGGTGCTTGCACCCATTGCTCTGGGTCCTAGTCTCTGGAGCAGCAGAAAACAAGCTTGTTCCCTCCTCAGTATGACATCCCTTCAAATACTTAAACAGGGCTATCATATCACCTCTTAACCTTCTCTTCTCCAGGCTAAACATACTCAGCTCCCTAAGCTGTTCCTCACAGACCCATGGTTTCCAAACCCTTCACCATTTTGGTTGTCCTCCTCTGGACACACTCCAGCTTGTCAGCATCCTTCTTGAACTGTGGTGCCCAGAACTAAAGACAGTATTCCAGGTGAGGCCTGACCAATGCAGAATACAATGGCATTATTACTTCCCTTGATCTGAATTACTTGAGTGTTTCTCAAATACTGAGTGGATCAAACTTGCAATGGCAACTCTTGAGTGGGGGTTGGCTTTAGTCAGTCAATGAGAGCCTGGGCAATGGGTTGACTGTTGGACTAAACCTCCGGAGACCAGGTTTCAAAGCTTTACTCAGCCATGGTAACTCACTGGGTGTCCTTGGGTAAGTTACACTCTCTCAGCCTCAGAGGAAGGCATAGGCAAACTCCCTCTGAACAAATCTTACTAAGAAAAACCCATGATAGATATGCCTTAGGATCACCATAAGTGGGAAATGACTTGAAGTCGCACAACAACAGTCAGTATGCAAAGGAATCTTGCCATACCTTTGAGATTAACTGAAAGAAAGATGGTAGCATGAGCTTTGGTAGACTTGAGCCAGCTTCCTCAGGCTACTAGATTCTTTCTTTCAGTTAGTTTCAAAGGTGCTATAAGATCCCCTTTGTTTACTGATTTTCCAGACTAACACAGCTGGATTCTAACAGTAGTCAGTGAACTCCCCAAAACATTTCTGCATTTCATATTTGTACTGAAAATGTTTGATATAACTTGAATCTGGATTTTTTCCCAAGGAGGGACCCTGTCCATTCCACTCCCTCTTCTCAGAACATCGCTCTGATTGTGGAATATTCTCTCCATTAAGGTATGACTAGTGCTGGGCAACAAGTTGGAGCAAGTGAGCGACCTGCACCAGCACACTACTATTCATGACTAGCTGGGATCCCTACAGGATTCTGGCTTGTTGTGCATGTCAATACACCCAATATTTGATACCTTATTGCTTTTATTATATTGCATTGGTTTATGATTATATTTTTATTGACCATTGTTGTATCTAAATGTTGTCTTTCTCTACGACTTTTAACATTCACTAACAAAGGGAGAATTCTCAATTTGATTAAGACCATTCTACTTTATACCTCTCATCTAATTTATACTTACAGAATTCAGTGAAGCAGTTAAATTATTCTTGTATAGTTGATTTTCAAGTTTTAGCGTGTTCTGAAGTACTCTATTACAGACATCTTGCCTTTCTTGTTTTATTTCTGCTTACTTTTGTTCATATACACAAATGTGTATAAACAAAACTGGTTGGATTTAATAACTGCCATAGTTCCCTCCCACCACAAGAATGAGGGTTTTTATTATAAAAATAAAGATCTAGTTTTGCCTGTTCACATTTATTAAATGCATTAAAAATAAAACATGAAGCATTCTTTCATGCTTTAGGGGAGCTACTAAGATCTTTCCATTTCATCAAGTTTCCTGTGTGGTTTAAATTCCAGTTTCTGTGTTTTTATGCTGAATTGCTTCATCTTGCTCCTGGTTTTATCAGAAGGAATTGATTTTCAGTCATTTGAACACACCCGATGAAGATTTACATAATGTATTAGTAATTGTTTTGTACACTGCTTTAAGTGTATTTATATACAAAAGGTGAGATATAAACAAAGGATTCTACAAACATTTTTAAACAAGGGAATTATTCACAAAACAATGGAAAGGTTTATGATGTGGAATGGTTTTGGGCCACTTGCATAGGAACCAGACATTACAGCAGCATCCTCTCTTCTCCTGTCATTCCATTCCAATTCACTGTAATGCACACATCACTGTTAGTTGTAAGGAGCAGAGGGAGTGCTGGGGTCCAGGATAAATAGTTGCTGCTCCTGATAAAATGGGCTGCAGTCTACAAAAGCCAATGCCACAACGGATCTGATCATTTCCAAGATACACATGACTCTTTGTCCTTTGGGCTCTTTGATGGTTCAGCCCTCTAGACCAGCCTTGAACCTGTCAGAAGGCCAATGGCTGCCAGAGGCAACCGAGAAGACGCTCTATTCCATTTATGGAAATCATTCAGTGTTGCCAATTTCCGGGGAATTCCCCAGTTTCCGGGTAATAAAAAGCCTTTCCGTTTATTTTCCGGGTATGAAATATTTATGGGGGGTTTCCGGGGAACCAGCCCTCCCCCTCCCCAAAATATCTGACCTCCAAACAAGGGCCCTGGAAACCCCCCCCCATTTTGCCTTCCCATAATGCCTAGCAGCAACCCCTCACCCAGAAGTCCCGCCCGCTTCTGGGGAGTTTGGAGGCATTCCGGGGAGCCAACAGGGATGTAGCCAGGGGGGGGGGGTCTGGGGGCCGGACCCCCTCCTTCCATTAGAAAAATGAATGGTGTGTGCTGCTGCCCCGCCCCACTCAAGCCCCATTTAAGGGGTGTAATTTGGTCCGCCCCCCCCCCCTTCCTAAAATCCTAGCTACGTCCCTGGAGCCAATCAGGGGATGCCCTTCGAGGGTGATTGGCAACAATCTTTAGCTTCTTCCTTCCCAGTGTTGCCAGTTTCCAGGGAATTCCCCAGTTTCCGGGTAATAAAACGCCATTCCGGGTAATTTCCGGGTATTAAAAATTATGGGGCATTTCCAGGGAATTAAACCTTCCCGTTGGGCAAGCCTTTCGTTTATTATGGGGAATTATTATACCTTACCGTTCAGTCCCGCCCCTTTAGGCCCCCGTCCCGGTCGGATCTTCCAAGAGGCTGATGGGAATCGTAGTCCCGTCCATCCCTTTGCCCATCCGAAGTAGAAGGACTTAAACTACATCCCCAGCCAGACAGCCAGGCCATGCATGGGGCCAGGCCCAGACTGCCCTGCAATCCCACCTCACACTCACCTCGCCGCCTCCTGACTGGCCCAAATTGCTCTCCCATCCAGTCCTGCCCTCCTTCAGTCTGCTCCCTCAGATGCATTTTGCTATAATGATAATGATAATGATAATTTTGTAGAGTAATCTTGTAGCCCCTTGGAGAAAGGAGCTGGCAGAATGAGCTTTCCTAGACCTAACTCCACTTCCTCAGGTGCACTTGGAAATAATAATAACAACAACAACAATAATAATAGAAGAGAGATCTTGTAACACCTTTGAGACTCCCTGAAAGAAAGGGACTGACAGCATGAGCTTTTCTATACCTAAGTCAACTTCTTCAGATGCATTTGGAAATAATAATAATAATAATAACAACAACAACAATAGAAGAGAGATCTTGTAGCACCTTTGAGACACTGCAAGAAAGAAGTTGGCAGCATAAGCTTCCCTAGACTTAAGCGTGCTTCCAAAGGAGGGCGACTAAAATGGTGATGGGTCTGGAAACCATGCCTTATGAGAAATGGCTTGGGGAGCTGGGGATGTTTAGCCGGGAGAAAAGAATTCTTATTTCCTATTCTGACAATTAAAAATATTCTCATAGATCTTCAAAATCCTCTCCCGTCTCCTTAATAATTATGTGGGTTTTTTAAAATCACTTAGAACATCACTGTACTTTCATTTTCCAGTTAATACACATAGTACACATTAATAATTGTGGATGATGTTGAAACACATACCACATAGCAGGATAATTTGGCACATGTCAAAACAGTTTATCATATTCCTAGACAAAAATTGTCTCAGATGAACTGTTCATCTCTAAAAAGAAAAGAAAAAAAGTAATTAAAGCATCTGAAGAAGAGAATGGCAAAAGTGAAGTAAAAACTGACTGAAGATATAGGGACGTCTTCTCAGGGCGCAATAAGATTATTTTTTAAAAGAGATAAAAGCACCCTTCACTTACACTAAGCCAGTACACAGCAAAGACTTACTGAACACTAACCATCTGCCAGGAAATGTAAAAAACATGGCAATGCTATGGTCCCAGTATTATTGTTATTATTCTTTATTTATATAGTGCTGTAAATGTACAGTAGAAGTTTTACAGCTCTACACATGGTGGCAATGTGTATGTATGTGTATCTGTCAGTGTGTGTGTGTGTGTGTGTGAGAGAGAGAGAGAGAGAGAATAGTGGTTGGAATCCAGCAGAATCTGGTGTCCATCATAGTCCAAAAGTAACTTTTGCAGACATTAGAATTACACAGTACTAAATTATTTTGTGGAATTGTAACCTAAAGAGCCCATTCATACTATGCAATTATAACGCCATGATTCCACTTTAACCGCTGTGGTTACATCCTATAAACCCCTGGGACTGACAGTCTGGTGAGGCACTCTCTGGCTTGTTGTTGTTGTGTGCCTTGAAGACATTTCCAACTTATAGTGACCCTAAGGCGAACCTACCATGAGGTTTTCTTGGCAAGGTTTGTTTGGATGAGGTTTGCTGTTGCCTTCCCCTAAGGCTGAGAGCATGTGACTTGCACCTCCCTAAATTGCCAATCCCAGGATTTCATAGGATGGAATCATAGTAGAAGCCAGTGGAAGTTTTGCTGTTATTTTTTTAACCCTGCTATAACCGGGGCAGCAATAGTCCCTGCTGTTTGAAGTACTGAGATGTTAGAAGATTCCAGAGATAGGATGGGATTAAAACAATCTGTGCCTCAACTTGCCCAGTGCAACCAATTTAACGTATAGTAAAATAGTGATTGAAAAGCAGGACTTTCAGTAAAAAGTGGAATCTGGGGTGTAACATATGTGTGTGTGGGGGGGGACGACAAAATGAGGGCATTGCCCCCCAAATAAGAATTCTGACCCTTGGCAAGACATATTCAGAGAAGATTTACCACTACATTCTTTTGAGGCTGAGAGAGTGTGACTTGCCCAAGTTCACCCAGTGAATGGGGGTTTGAACCCTGGTCTCCAGGAGTCCTGATCCATCATACAAATCACTACGCCATGTTGGCTCTCAGTCCCTATTAGTATACAACAATTTTCATCATCCCTGACCATATAGTCTGGGACTGATGGGAGTTCAAGTCCCACACAACCTGTAGGGTGGCCAGTCTTCAATATGTGTTTGGTAATTCTTTATTTGGCAACATTTAGGTGAGACTTTTAGCACTGTTCACACAATTTTGTGGTGGGTTTTGCAGGGGAAAAACAGAATAGTTCCAATATGTTGTTTGATATGGAAATGATAGATAGTTTTTATTGTTAGATTGGAAATAGTTATATATTATTTATATGTTATATATTATTTACTGTATATGTTATGTATTATTTATATGTATTATGCCATTATTTCTTATTTTGTATGCCATGGGCAGGTTTACTCTTATCTATTTTATTTTTTGCATGTACAGCGCTGTGCAAATCTACAGCGCTATATAAATAAAGCATAATAATAATAATAAATAGCAATGTTTTATCTGCTGCATCCATCTGTGTCTATTATATTAGAGTTTCTATTGTGGAATGTTGTTTAATTTTTAAATTCGGTTTTAATTGTGGCTAACTACCTACCTTGAGTGATGTGAAAGCACCAGAGGGACAGAATATACCTTTTCTATGCATACATAAATACATAATATTATGGTGACAGCTAGATTAAATTCTCTCTTTCATGTCAGCAGCCAAATAACTTGATGCTATTCTGCCCTGAACAGTCTGTGTTAGGCTACAGCTTCTCTTGGTGCTTCTCATATGAACTGTGATAAATTTAAAATAAACACTGTCTCTTTGCATTGATTCTTCAGAGGAAGAGTGCCAAGACTGGCAGTGATGTAACATGCAAGACTCCAGGATAATATAAACCTGAGAGTATCATATCTCCCCTCCATCATTTCTCTCTCTCTCTCTCTCTCTCTGAAATTAGATATTAAGGTGAATGTGCATGCCCTATACCTGGTTTCCCTCCCACAGTGGCCTTCTTCACATTCACAGCAACCACATTTTCAAATAATATATATATATATATATATATTTTCTACCTTACTATGCACCTTGTGTTTACCTTCCAATGACCAACTACCAGATATATAACTGGAGGAAACCACTTGTTGTATCACATAGATGTTGTTAATGAATGGAAGAGCCACTTCTGCTGTCTCTTTCACCTCAAAAATTTCACTCATTACAGAAATATATGAATGTCTATGTCAGTTGCAAGCAACAGTGTCAAAATGCTTTAAAAACTTGAATTTAAGCTGTTATCAACTGAAAGAATTGTTTTGCTGTTCGCTGGAACATAATTTAATGAGACCTAGGAAAGTTAAAAAGAAGTTAACTTGTTCATTATTCAAAAGTTATATCAGAATAGTACATTCCCATGGCTTGTGGTAGAAAACACACCTGAACAGTAAGGCCTTGTAACTATAATAATAGCTCAAAAGTTAGTTATGCCACAAAAGGTGTCTTAGTTACTGGAAAAATGGAATCAATTACATGCTACTACTTATTTGCAAGTAATTATTTCCAAGATTTAGATTTGATTTATTTGAAATATTTGCAACTCATTGCAGTCCCAGAACATGTTTAGTTATAGGAGATGAAATTGTTATAGGACAATTTATAGGACATGCTATTTATAGGACATGTTATATATATAGTTATAGAACATGAACTTGTGTTTGTGTGTACATGTATTTTATTTTCAACCACACTGGAATTTGAAGTGTTCCAACAATTTGGTGTGATGAGTGTCAGATGAGTGAGCCGCTGTTATAAATAAATGACTCCATAATCTGACCGGTGCAAAAAAATTATCCTACATGAGACTGTAGAACAAATGAGTCTAGATGGCACCGAGTTTCTTTTTTGTAATAGAACCAGAAAAAAAGTTCTGGGCTGCGAATTTGGGCCCTTGTCAGAGAAGCAGTTTAATTTTACTTCCTATAGTCAATACAGTTTATACTGTCATATAAATTAGCCTCCCATCTCCAGCTTCAATGAGAAGGCTGAAAAAACTAGCTGGCTTTCCTGGAAAGATATTTTTGAATCAGGGTCCTAGTGGAGAAAAGCTTCTGCTCAGTTGTTCAGCCACATTTTGAAGAATAACAGGAAACAGTTCAGCCTCCATCTCACGATCTGAAGATCTTACTATATGCAGGAGTTGTATGGGAAGTTCCTTAAGAATATCTGAGACGAGGCTGGTTTGGCCTTTAAAGCAGATGTAACAACCCTGAAGCTGTCGCTATGTTGTTGGACTGCAAATTCCACCACCCTAACTAGCATAAACTAATGGCAGTTAATCCTGGGTATTGAAGGATTCCCAGCTTTCTCATCTATTAAGGTCCTTTTGAATTTTGATCCTGTCCTCTGGGCTGTTAGCTACTCCTCCTAATTTGGTGTCATCTGCAAATTTGGTAAGTATGTCTCCAAATCTCTCATCCAAGTCATTGATAAAGATGTTGAATAGCACTGGGCCAAGGACAGAAACCCATTGAACACTCCACTGGTCACTTCTCTCCAGGATGAAAAGGAGCCATTGTTGAGCACCTTTTGGGTTCGGCCGGTCAACCAGTTACAAATCCATGTAACAGTTACTTTGTCTAGCCCACATTTTACAAGCTTGTTTGCAAGAATGTCATGGGGAACCCTGTCAAAGGCTTTACTGAGATCCTTTTGTGGGTTGGATTATTTGTAATCTTGGTTAATGTGTCCTCTCTAGGAATCTCTGACCCTCCAGCGCCACTCTGCCAGAGGTTGACCATAGAGTTGTGCTGAAGAAGTCCCTAGAGAAAACACTTCTCTAGGCATTTGTAGGTCCTCCGGCGTGATTCTGTGATCAAATTCTGGCAGATGTTGGTCATAGAGTTGCACTGGAGGACCTGGAGATTCCTAGAGAGGCGTTCTCTCAGGTAAAAAGAACAGTGTTTCTGTTTTTATTTGCGTTTCCCCCACATTCGCCTGGGCCCTTCACTCCTAAACACACTAAACCAGCAGGCCTCCATTATTTAAACCAGTGACTCCCAAACTCTGGTCCTCCTGGTGTTTTTTTTGGACTCCATTTCCCAGAATTCAAAGCCATCTTGACCAATAGTCTGGAATTATGGGAGCTGGAGTCCAAAAAAAAAAAAAACCTGGAAGCCTTGAGTTTGGGAATCACTGATTTAAATAATAAATAAAGATCCAGAACACACTGCAGAAATTATCCAGTTTGAGACCACGTTAACTGCCCTGGCTCAGTGCTAGGGAATTCTGGGAACTGTACTGTGTGTGTGTGTGTGTGTGTGTGTATATATATATATAGTTTCTGTTTATGATATTCTTATTTAAATTAATTGTTTATATTATGATAAGCCTAAATGTAAATACTGTAAAACATTATTTCTTTTTATGAAAATACAGTGTATATATATATATATATATATACTTTATTTTCATAAAAAGAAATCATGTTTCTTATTTACATTTAAGCTTATCATAATAAAAACAATTCATTTAAATAAGAATATGATAAAACAGGAACTGTAGTTTTTGTGAGGCATTTAGCCTTCTCTGTCAGAGAGAGCTCTGGTGCCACAAATAAACTACAATTCCCAGGATTCCCTAGCAGTGAACCAGGGCAGTTAAAGCGGTCTCAAAGTGGATTATTTCTGCAGTGTGTTTTGGGCCACCAAAGCCTCCATACTTTTGCATTAGGGGAAAAAAGTTAGGTGCTGTTTTGTGCGGAAGGGGGCGCTGTGCACCAAGCCTCAGAGGAGACCAGAGAACTACATTTCCCAGAACGCTTTGCGGGCGTGACAGGAAGTCTCGTGTCAGGCGGTGGGGGGTGGAGAAAGAGAGATTGGCGGTGTTGGGTGCGGGCTTGTCATGGCGCTGGAGACTCTGTCGCCGGACTGGGAGTTCGACCGCGTCGACGACGGCTCTCAGAGTAAGGTTTGGTGGGGAAAGCGGGACAACTCTCTGACGGAACGTTCCAAGGTGTCCTGGGGGGGGGGAGGCAGCTGACTTTCATAGGTGGTCATTGAGGTTTCGCTCTCCCGCGGTCGGACTCCCCCCCCGCCTTCCAGGGGAAATGGTACCTTCCGCCTTAAAAACTCATCTCTCTCCTGAGGGGCTTCAGAAGCCTGTCAGCCCTCAGGCAGTTAGGATGCCCTCAGAATAACTGAAATGCCCTCCCATTCCCTCCTAGTCAAGGTGACCAAAGGTTAAAAAGGGAAGGGTTCCTTCTTCTTCTTTTTGGAGTATTTTTTTAATTAATGTATAAATAAATAAATAAAATACATAAACATAATGATAAAAAATATATTATTCACACACCTGACTCACTTCATTTACATGCTTTTATAGCAGCACGTACTAACTTACGTCGGAGTTTATCACGCCGGGGCTAATTTCGGCGTTAGAGATTGAAGCGCGTTTAAAGCGTCCTGCAAATAAAGCGAAAATGGCAAGCGATGGCTCGAAGGGTGATCACATGCAATCGCGCGAATAAAACAACGCCGGAAATGCATCAAAAACCAGAAAGTAAAAAAGATGCGCGTTAATGCTGCTTTGTGACCACTTCAGTGGCGGGTTTTGTGCGACTGTGTGTGAAATCGTTTCACGTAATTACATGGTTTTGCTGGAATATTCACAGGATAAACTCCCGATCTCCTTCGTGTGATAAACTCCATTGTTCTCCTAAACAAATTCATCCTAACCCACTCAAGCATATAAAACCAATATCTACAAACAACTCTCATCCTTTATTTCTGTTCTTCCTCTATTTACTCCTTCATTTCTATCTTCCATTTATACCCTTAAATTATACTTTCAGTCTTCATTCATTAGTTCCTTTCTTTGAACCCTCACAGTATCCTTTCCCAAAATGTGTGTGTGTGTGTGTATAAATATATACACATACATACATACATACATATGTGTGTGTGTATCTGTTCTATCTTTCATTAAATAATTCTGTTAGTCCCATTGTTCTCTGATATTTCTTCCTTTTCTCTCTCTCTCTTTTTAACCTCCGTAATCCCTGTATCTAATTTCAGATCTCCCTGTTGGGCTATGATGCTGGAGACCAGGGTTTGAATCTCCGCTGGGCCATTAAACCCATTGGGTGATCTTGGGCAAATCACACTCTCTCAGCCTCAAAGGAAAGCAATGACCAATCCTCCTAATCTTGCCAAGAAAACCCTGTGATAGGTTTGCCTTTTGTTGTTGTTGTGTGCCTTCCAAGTCATTCCCAATTTATGGGGACCTTGTTCCTAAGGCAAACCTGTCATGGGGTTTTCTTCACAAGGTTTCATTCAGAGGGGGTTTGCCATTGGCATCCTCTGAGGCTGAGAGAGTGTGACTTGCCCACGGTCGCCCAGTGGGTTCCCATTGCCAAGCAAGGATTCAAACCCTGATCTCCAGAGTCACAATCAAGCACTCAAACCACTTCATGCCATGCTGGCTAAAGGTTAAAGAGGGGAGGATTTCAGGGTCACTTGTACAAAAATCACACCCTTTCCTCCCTCCATCCATCTTAAAACAATACAAGAACAGATATAAAAATAGAAATAAAGTGCCACTGTTGCATAGTGGTTTGAGGGCTAGGACTCTGGAGACCAGGGTTCGAATCCCCACTCAACCATGGGAACCCACTGAGTGACCTGGGCAAGTCACACTCTCTCCGCCTCAGAGGAAGGCAAAAAACCTTTGAATTAATCTTGCCAAGAAAACACTGTGTCAGGTTCACTTTAGGGTCCCCATAAGTCAGAAACACAACATCAGCAACAACAAAACCAGAAATTAAGCCATTACAGCAACAAATGAATTCCTATCGCATGATCATGCAAGCATTTCTGTAGTGAAATAGGGGGAAAAATGCTGCCTGTGTAGTCTTACAGACAGCTTACAGTAATTGGGAAAGAGCCCCCCTCCTTTCCCAAATTTTGAATTTTTATATTTGTCACTTGTGCTTTGCATTTCTGTTGATCATTAGTTTGTTTTGAAAGCTCAGTGTGGAGGCTTAGTACAGTGGGCTCTTGGTATCTGCTGGGGTTTAGTTTCACTTTCCGGACACCTCCTCTCTCCCAGTGGATACCAAAATCTGTGGATGCTCAAGTCCCATTATATACAATGGCATAGTAAAATGGTATCCCTTATATAAAATAGCAAAATCAAGATTTTGTGGAGGGGGGATTTGTGTCCTTTTGGAATATTATCAAGCCTTGGATGGTGGAAAATGTTTGGGTAAAGAATCCATGCAACCGTACCATGTGGCTAAGGATTGTGGCACTAGAAGTTTACAGGGGTTAAGTTTTTGTGCGCTAGCAAAGCTTATAGCATCTACATTTGTTAGCCTTTTCCTAGCTGCACAGTTTTATTGTTCATGCTTCCACAGACTAGCATAGTTACAAAATACTTAAAATGTCTCAAATTGTTTTCAAAAATTGATTTTTCTACAATAAGTATACATCTCTTTTTCTGTATTAATTTATAAGTCATCAGCTTCTGGTTCCATTATTATAACTGTCAATAAAAGCCTCTGCAAATTGCATTGGGGAAGATGATAAAAATCACTCCCTTTTTACAACTCTTCAGCTACTCCCACTGCAATTAAGACTGTGCTATATAGTTTTTAAATTCTTGTGGTTTAGTGATGTTGAGTACGCATGCAATGAATGAAAAGGGAAGCATAACTGGATAGTAATTGTGAATACAGAACTTGAAGGTGGAGGTAGTTCTAGCATAGCCTGGAGAAATTTTGTTTTATCCTCAGTTTAAACAGGGACCCTCTTTCAGGATGTGAGCTGTCTCTCCTGCCCAGTCATAAAATATATCCACTCATGAAGTGACCCATGGCCCTCCACAAATGGATTACCATTCCCAAGATCCTTGACCATTGGCCATATTGGCTGGAGCTGATAGAAATTGCTATCTCGCATTGTTTGTTTGTAGGCATAGTAGCTATTTACATCTCTTAGCAATTTTTAAACAGGTAGAACTGAGTTAGTGTATTGTAGCAAGCAATTGTGAATATGAAAACAGACAATGGTGACTGTTTCAGATGAGTACTGAATAAAAAGGTGATTCTTATATAGAAGTCATGGATTCAAGAATATTAGGTCTAAAGTGGCTTCTTCTGGGCACATTCAGTTGGACCTGTCTGTTGTAACTTTCTGCTGGCTGCAGCAAACATCTGTTGGGCTGTGTGGCATGATTCTTCTAAATGTGCTTTCTTCTTCACAACTGAAGTTGTTTTCTTCTCTCTCTGACAAGTGAATTCTCTGGTGATGGTAATGCTTTCCTTTCTCCCTGCCCTCTGTCAGTTTCTGTTTCACTTAATCTTCCTAAAACAGTACAATTTATTCTTAGAATTGTTTGCTCTATCTCCAATTTAATTCACGGCAAATGCCACCCGCCCCCCCCCCCCCCCCAGCTCCAAACCTTGGTGTGTCTATTCTGTGCTTAAGTAGATTCTTTCCTCTTAGATACAGTCTCTATATTCCTGCAGTTACTCCCTGCTTTAGCCAGAAGAATTAAGTCATGCTGAAATAATTTAGTTGGGTGGTGTGTGGATTTCTCTGCTATGCTCTGTTTTTTGGAAATGGAAATGGAATTAGTCACTTTCGAAGCTTTCTTTTTGAAAAGAGTAACAGAATAACTCTATGTGACAATGTTCTTGTGATCTGAAAATATTACTCTAATACAAACTGTTCTTTGAGAAATTCAGCAATATCTTTGTTCAGAATGTAGAGTAAACCGTCAAGTCTAATAGAACTGTCATGAAGTGATTACTTCCTGTCATGGTAATCTAAAGCATATCATTTTCAATTCCAGGAGGAGGATTAACTTTTCAATTTTGGCATTCTATTTATCTGATCAGAGAAATATTACTCAAAGCCAATTCTGTATATTCAAGCATTAGAAAACATAAGACAACACACTTTGATGCATCAGCAGCAGGTTACACTAAATGAAACTTGGGATTGCTTTCAACTCTAACATTTTGTGAAGTCTTAACTGTATCCTAACAACTTCTTCCTCCATCATAGACAACTGTGCCAGGCCTGTGCTTTTGTATATGCAGATTTTATTATACACGTGGTCCTCCACATTTGTGGCTTTGACTTTTGTGGGTTTGATTATTTCCAATTTTAATTAATATGTTCTCTCTAGGAATCTGTATTCCCTCCAGCGCAGCTCCGCCAGAAAGTGACAATAGAGTTGTGCTGGAGAATCTAGATGTTCTTAGAGAAAATACTTCTCTGGGCATTTGTAGGTCCTCCAGCATGATTCTGTGATCAACATCTGGCAGATCTTGGCCGTAGATTTGCACTGGAGAACATGGAGATTCCTAGAGAGGTGTTCTTCCTGGTAAAAAACAATATATTTTTTATTTGTGGTTTTTTTTTCACATACACAGGGGCCTTCATCCCAAACCCCAGTGAATGAGGAGGGACCACTGTAGAACGGTTGCAGGGAAACTAGGTAATGGGCTTCTAGTAATAGTGTCAAGAGACTTAAAACACAGAATGAGCTGAATCTGTCAAGGGATGCTAAGATCAAAAGAAAAGGCCTTTTCAGGTATGCTCTGTGGAAGAGGATGGGAACTAAACTTATTGTTTAGTGAGAATACTATATTGTGTGAGGACAAAGAAGACAGAACTACTCAACTCCTATTTTGAAAACTCTGCTTTCTCCCAAAAGGAGAACTGCAGTACATGCAACATCATAAATAAGGTGAGAGAACCAGGCATATTGGAAGTAGTAAAGGAACTTGCTATACAGTACTCTTACTACATCTGTCTTTGTTGCAGAGCAGTCTTCAAAATAGAGGGTATTGGAGGCACTGGATGTTAAAGGTTTTTATGGCCAGGGGGTCTAGTGGTGTATTTCCATTGTTTTTTATGGAATACTTTTATTAGAATTGACAATCCCTTCTCTACTCTAAAACCTGTTACCTGGATTGGGAAACCTTCTGGAATTAGCCTTCAGCATCCAAGACTCTAGCAGTGGATGTGGGGTGCAGAAACTGCCAATTCAACTGGCATCGGCTATGGAACTACTTAAATGGATCTTGGGTGTTAACGCTTTATTATTTACAACCCTGTGCATGTAATTCATAATCTAATAAATAAATAGGGTACGAGAAATCATACCAATATGAGAAATCATACAATATGAGATTTGTATAGCATAATTAATGAAAACATGACAAAAATAGATGTAGTGACTATTAAATATGAATGCCTAAATTCATGAGTTTTTACCATCAAGCATATGAATAATGTGATGCAGGCTTATGTTAAATCTTTCAGTTTGGGGCAAAAAGGCTCATTTGTAGAGAGATAAATTTCAGCATACAGTACCACAAACTAAGGGAAAGATGTGGGATTAGTTCAATAAAACCCCAACGTATTCATCTAGATATTTTTAATTCTTGAAATTGAAGAGATTGTATATTAATGGCTACTCTACAAAATAATCTATTAAATTGAAAATAATACTGTTTATTTTTAGAAATCCATGTTGAAGTCCAATTGAAGAATTATGAGAAATTTCTGGCGGCATATACTTCCCAGCTGAAGAGAATTGAAGATGCATTGGATGACTCCATAGGAGATGTCTGGGATTTCAATCTTGATCCCATTGCATTAAATGTATGTTTGAGTTTATTATGCACACATATTGAATATGCACACATTAAGCTTCACTTAATTATGGATACTTCCAGACAAGGGTTGCATCATGCTGTCCCATGCTTCAAACGCTTCATTGTACAGACCTTGATCTGTTCAAGACCTATTGGAAACCCTTCTGTATTTTCTCCACTAATTCAGTCTTGTTACTTGCCACAAAAAGTCTGTTACAAGGAGGAAAAGATAGAATAGGATGGAAAAACAGTACTTTTTGATTGTAAGCCTTGGAGCCATCTACCTGAAGGAAAATTAATATGCAAATAGTGTTTCTCCTTTTTGGCTTCCACTCAAGACATGGTGATCTTTAAGGAGTCTGAAGGAAGCAGGCAGAGAACGGACTTGCCCAGCTGAAGACCTGATGGTAGCGAGTTCCCTGACTAACTAAAAAAAAGTGGAGAATAAAACACATGAATAAAATGTGTACGGTAAACCCTGTTGTAAGCAAATAAAATAGTGACAATTAAGAAGCACAAATTAAGAATGGTTAATTTAGAATAGGACCAAAAGCTGCCCATTTTGATGGCAGCACCATTTGTTCTCCCACATTTAATGGAGTGCAAATAGCACTGGAGGAAAAGAAACTACCTTCATGCTGCCATACATGTGAAGAAGTGCTTATTTGTTGGGGGGGGGGGGCTCATCAGGATCCAGTCCACAATTAATAGTTTACTGATTATTTTACTAATTATTTACACTCTCACCACATTTTTATACTTTGACTGGATTATTAGTTGATAACTAAAAAATGGCTAGGTTGCATGCTTTCCAGTAAACATAAATTCTTGCTATGAAAATCTAATTATGTAAGGTTATTGGTAGATTATGCTTCTGATGTACGGTACTTTTAGGAGAGTACATGAGTCTCTAAAAGCAAACAAACTTTCTGTCCCCTCCCTACTTTTTTCCATTATGGATAATTAGCCATTATCCTATGCGTAAAATGAAGAAGTCATATAGGCATTTTCCATTTCATAGTCATCATTTATTCAGTATGATTTTATAATGAATTGTTGAAAGATTGTATATCTTAGTCATGTGTTTTTCCAGGGGGACAGACTAGAGTTCTATATAAGTACAACTGATTATCTTTGTTGTCTATCAGCACCATAAATTAAAACAAAAAAGGGCTACGCATTGCATTTGATACTCTGCTTGAAAGGACTATGTTTGTGTACTTTCATCAGTTTAACTGAGTCATGTGACAGGCTTCTGGCTTTTCTTGAAAATAAACTCTCATGGGTTTTTTTTGCTTAATTTTAGCTTTTGCCTTATGAACAGTCTTCCTTACTTGAGCTCATAAAGACAGAAAACAAGGTAAAGATCTTAGGTTTTAAATACTTATCAAAATTGTTTATTGACACTGTGTTATAACTTAAAATATTTTGTGAATTTGATCTTAATATGTTCTGCTTACAAACACGTTGCAAGCTTTCAAATATGTAAGGGGTTGGGATAAAAGGAGAGAGAAAAACAAACACAAGGACCAGTTCTTAAAGTTACATATGTGTTACAGCGTTCAGGCAGAGTGAAGCAGTTTAGAAAAAGGAGAAGTCAAATGGAACTCCTTTTTTCATAGTGCCAGTAGCATGGGTCCTGTTCCATGTCTTCTCTTCTGATGTATCTGTATTTTTAGTTTTATGCTGCACATATACCATCCTGTACTTGTTTTTGTTTTATTTACCTAGGTTCTAAACAAAGTTATCACTGTGTACGCTGCCCTGTGCTGTGAAATCAAAACATTAAAGTATGAGGTAATATTTCATAGAATTCATTAGATATGAACTGCTGTCTAGATTTTGTAGTTCACATGCTATATTTTAAAGATGTAATCATATATATATCTTGAGACTGTATAGTCATCTTATTCAAGGAAAAATATATCTGCTTTTCTCCTCAGGCAGAAACAAAATTTTACAATGGCATCTTGTTTTATGGAGAAGGAGGTAAGTTATTAGCGATATTAGCCAATATGTGAAAAATTGTGTAGCAATGTGGTGTTGTGCAACATCCTCAAGCTTGTGTTATATCTAGGAAAATAGAATAGCTTATAAGCATCTTTTCTTCCTGCAGCTTACAGCACTTTGATGTGCTTCAGAAGAAGTACATACACACATGAACAGCAGAATTTAAATGTCACTGGCAGGGTCTCAGATAGGTAAAGGCAGCTGTTCCACTCATGTAGGCTGTTACAGAGACTGGCAGCTTCTTGTACTTCCCAAGAAATTCCCCTTTTAAGTTAGGGATTCCTAGCAAATGGTACCTTTAAGGGAGGAGGAGGAATATGTTCTTGATTTTTTAGTAACTTCCCTGGTTTTAAATTCAGTAATGATGATAAAGGCATTTGTAATTGATGAAATAGTAAGATTACTGCTTAATTCTGAATTCATATATTTTTAATAAAGCTTGAAGGTAGAAATATTCATTGTACATTGTACTAGCTGTGTAAGGAACAATCACGGGTTGTAGATGGCATGCATTTTGAATACCGTGTGCTTGAACCAATCCATTTCTATTTTAGCTTAGAACTTTCAGTCAATATAAAAGTACTAATAACCTATAAGAGCTGTTCTCGTTGAAGTACAATGATGATACTTTGATGAGTAAGTCATGAGAGGCCTTTTGTTAATGCTGTGTTCTGGACTAAGAATTTTACTTCCAAATAGTGAGGAGGCTGAGTGCTTAGATGACAGCCTTCAGGGGTTATGGAGAAATCTCAGCCTCCTTTCTCACATTAGTATGATGAATGGGACTACACTGCTTTCAGAATAATCTTTTGAAAATTGGTTCATTCATGCTTTGAAGGAGAAAGAGGCCTTCTGAGGTCATAGAACAGACTTTGCTGTAGAACT
Organism: Sceloporus undulatus; assembly: GCF_019175285.1. NCBI lineage: Eukaryota > Metazoa > Chordata > Lepidosauria > Squamata > Phrynosomatidae > Sceloporus > Sceloporus undulatus. The sequence goes on from NC_056526.1 coordinate 28,972,594, forward strand.
GAAGTGAATAGTATAACAACTGTATTTCTAGTAGATGTTAATTTCAGTCGAAAGTAGGAAAGAAAGAAGAAAGATGTTAAGTGATGTAATTGTGCCTTAAAGATGTGAGTGACTTTTAAGATGCAGCTTCTCATATCATAATCTACTTTTATTAAAATAATGTTTAAAAGATACAGTGATACGCTGCCAAAACTGAAACAAGGGACTTTTTCTGATTTTCTGCCTTACTGGCAGGAAGTAGAGAGAGAATAGTAGCAGCTGCAAAATGCACTGTTTTATCTACAGTTCCTTCCTGGCTTTGGCCAGAATTCACTTGTTCACTTCTGTTACATCTTTTTGCTTCCACTAGAATTGGCAGCCTCCCTCCCTAATACAGTAACCTGTGCACTCTAAAAACCTTCTCCTTAGTGCTGGGAAATTCTCTGGTTGGAACCAGGGAAATATTTAGCTGCTGGCATCGTGATGTACTGTATGTTTTTTTTTTATTCCAGGCCAAATATGACTTATGACTGTTTAGTAACTTTGTAACTTTCCACATTGTCCCTGAATGAGGAAGCTGTACCTCTATTGTTGTGTACTCAAAAGCAAACTTACCATGGAGCAATATTGGCTATTTTTTTCAGAGAGAGTTTGCCTTTGCTTTCCTCTGAGGCTGAGAGAATGGGACTTGTCCAATATAACTTGGTGTGTTTCTCTGGCAGAGAAGGGATTCAAACCCTATTCTCTGGAATCCTAGTCCAATGGTCAAAATATTACATCACATTGGCTTGTTCCTGTATATAATGCCTTTATTATGGACGTTTTTCTTTTAGAATAAAAGCTTTTTTTAAAAAAAATCCTTTCTTTTCACTCTTTCCCATATGCGTGCACTCAGGTACTGAGTGTTTTTGTATGTGTGTTTATGGTAGTTCCCATCTCTCATGGGAGTGGGTACAGAAAACATTGTGTGAAGTCAGAGGTAGAAAAACTGGGCAAGGTAAATCTCAGTGATTTCCAGAATCTTGGGGAATCTCTACAGTGGGTAGTGGTAATTGCAGAATAGTTAGTGGAATTTGTGACCCCTTTTTCCTACTCAAGAGTAGATGGCAGGGAAGCGAACATTAATATGATTATTTCTTTAGAAGCCTCTAAAGCAATTTCTTTTATGCAGCAGAGGTCTGTAGTGGGAGTGTTTCTGCTAGCATTGGATACCAAAATACAACATTGGAATTTGGTCTCTGTGGAGACTAAATTGTTAGTTAAGAGACTAAATTGTTAGTCTGGAAAATCAATAAGCAAAGACATCTCATAGCACCTTTGAGACTAAGGGGATATACAGACTGCCCCTTTCCTGGACAGATCGGAGCTGCAGCCTTTGGAGGGCGCAAAAAGGAGCCACAAAAAGTGGCTCCTATTTATGCCCTCCAAAGGGCACCATAGCCGCTACAGCATGGCTGTATGACACCCCTTTAATGCTGCGTCATCTGGACACAGCACCGGAGGTGCGTCATGATGGCATGCGCCGTCTGGAATAGTAAAAGTAAACAGAAACAGTAAAAGAAAACAGAAAAAAATATTTAGAGGAAAAGCCTTCCATATAATTTGTTGGGTAGCAGCAAAAAGGTTTTATTAAAATATGATGAATTGTTTCCAAATGAGCTGTTCATCTAAAATCTACTGGAGATGTAGAATGATGTGTTAATGTATTTCAAGGCACAAACAAAGCAGGTTGTAGTAAAGCTTTACTAGGTCTAGGGTTTGATTTTTAAAACTCTATTGTAATCTGATGTATTTTATTGTTGTACCCCACCCGGATTCTTTGTGATTGGGTGGGCTAGAAATAAATCTTTATTATTTATTATTTATTATATTAATTAATCAAATTACATTTTGTTATTTCTAACACCAGTGAAAATTTTTCATTTCTGTATTTTAGCTGTGGATTCTAGCAAAGTGGAAGGAGATAGCCAAATTCAGATGGGAAGATTTATTTCATTTTTACAGGTAAAATCCATGAGACAATTGTGCAGCTTATTTTTCTGATGAACAATAGCAATTATAATTGTTACTTACTAAGAGATTATTTGTCTTTAATTTTTTCCTAAACTATTTTTAGCTGTTCACAATCACTTTTCAATGAATGGAAGGCAAAAGTATATGGTTATAGTCCATCTTAGAAAGCATATTTAGTTTTTCTGTCCTCTATGGTCACTGGTCACCTTATTTTGTGGGTGTCTGTAACAATTTAAATGGTCCCTAGGGAAAACCAAAGCCATGTTCCGGTAGCATGCTGAGCTGTTGTGGTAGAAGTACATGCATTTTGATATGATGGTTACCTGTTTGCCCATAAAAAGCACAACACTCACTGAAAAAGGGGGATGTTCATGGGGAAAATCAACTCCTATGTTTTTAAAATGAAAATAGGATCTGAATTGCTCAACTTCCTGTATTTTGTTGAACACTGTATTTCTGTGTATTGCATAATTTCCGTGGCTTGTGATTCTGTATCTCAGGAATGTTTTCTGTGCAAAATCTAATTATCTTAAACTAAGAGAGTGAGGATGACTGAAATGTTTCGTTTTGTGTTAAAATGAGCTGGTCACCAATTTTTCTAAAAACTGTTCCATAACTGATATCTGTCTTTTGAGACATACATCTATGGCCTGTTCACTTTTGTCTTTATCTTACTTTCTTTTATTTGAACCACAGATATGGGGGAAATCATTCAGATAGATGCCTAGAGTTTCATGTCATATTACAGAAACCATTTTAAGATAATGTAGAGTTCTCATTACTTTCTGTTCTTTTACAATTGTCCTTTATAAGACATGAGGCTGTTAGCATTTTTCAAGACAGATGATACTGCAGAGTGCATTAGGACTCTCTACTTGGAGTTTTACAGCAGTTAAAAGTGGAGTATTGACAACAGTATTGATTTGAACAAGATTCTATTCATTCTCAGAACCAAAAATCTGCAGTTGGGAAAATGATATACAATAAAGCCTGTTCAAACTATACAGTCTAAAACTTGCCAGTCACCTTCTGAGCCTCAGAGAATGGCAATGGCAGCCAACCTCTGAAGAAATCTGTCAAGAAAATCCCATGATTGGTTCACCATAAGTCAGAAATGTCTTGAAGGCACATACAGTAACAAAATGGACAAACGGTGCCATCCAAGAAACACAGGGAGAATTTTCTCATCACTGCACCTGATACCATTTCCCTTTAATGGGAGAGGTGGTCTTCCTTAATCATTCTCATCTTAGACCTCATAGCCCATGGGAGACAATCAGTGTAGGACAGGAGGACTTTTTACTAGTAAGACAGGCTTATATATAGTAGCTTTAACTCTGTGATATCATTAAGATGTGCCCGTTTCTTTCTCTCTTCTTGTCTGGCTTCAAAGGGCTTCCCTTGCTTGAAGATGGCTCAGTTAGATAGGGACAGCAGTCTGTGGTTAGTCAGTTTCCTGCTACAAAGCCAATAACAATAAATACTATTTTGGTTCACCTGTTGCATAACTATTTAGGAGCTGTTTGGAGATTCATGTCTGAAATTTTGAAAACTCAACTCACTGTACTTTTTTTTTCCATTTCAGGAACTCTCTTGCTTTGTGACACGGTGCTATGAAGTAGTGGTGAATGTAGTTCACCAGTTGGCTGTCCTTTATACTAGTAACAAGTAATTAATTTGCAGCAATGTTGTCTGTTAACTTTACTTGTTGAATACATAAATTAAAAATACATGTTGATATATTTCCTAAATTTTGCATATTCTAAGAAGGAACATGAGATATGTTTCCGAAGAATTCTTTGACTGTATTTGGATAAAATGTGAAATAGTTAAAAAACAGCAAGTGTAATTTTCTCTAGGCTTGCTGGTATCTGCTCTTCAGTTGCCCACAAGCATACTCAAAAGGAAGATATATTAATAAACAGCTTCTTCCATATAGGTTAATGGTAGTGTAACTGCAGTTTGGCACTCAGATGATAAGGTAATTTTAACAATAGCGTGTGGAAACAAGTTAGCTTTATGAACGATAGTTTGAGATTGGCTTCTTTCCACCAACCATAATTATGATTAACCACAAGTTGTGTGGGTTCAGGGAACACAACAGACTGCAGCTAATCAAACAGAAGCAAAAGCTGCTATGCTTTTTATGGCCAATAGGTCTGTAAACTTAAAATTATGGTGTTATAAGGTAAAGATAAGGTTATAAGGCATTGCCATAATTTGAACAGATGGAGGAAGTAACTTTCTGATACTGAATCCCATTTGAAGTTGCTAGCTGTTGTGAGTGTCCAGTTCTGAAATTGAACTCCTTTTGTCTAGGTTTTGCACCAGCATACTAAATGCACTAGTTGAGCTTGGAATCACTGGAAAGTTTTGTATTATGTTACGTACATTAATATCTAAATTTTATATGACACTTTGTAAATATGCTATGTTACAGTTTTTCTTGTTACATGAAATGAAAAACTTAGAAAACAGTAGGTTAAATTAAAGGATTGCTACAGATACAAACTGTTGTTAGTAAGCTGAGATATGAGAGACTATCTTAGTTCTATATAGTTTGTGATACACCAGACCGACTGTCGCATACTAGTGCTTTAACCTGCCTGGGGTTGCAAAACAATAGAGAAACTGTGGAGGACCTTACACCCCAAAATGCCTGGTTTATGAGCTGTATTAGTTTTCTGAATCAAACTTATGCAGGCGTATGTGGTGTGATGAAATGTGATTTATCAATTTTATTCAAATATTTAGTGTTCTCAAATGACAGATTGTATATGTATTGCATTTTGGAAAATTCCAAATATGTGGTGTTTCCTAATTATGATTTATTGAATATTAAAAAAGTGCCTATAAAATAATTTAATTAAATGATATAATGTATAATGTGGTTCTGTCTTTTCAGGAATGCACCCAAAGTTATAGAGACATCAGGAGTTCATTTTCAGGTAAGGAACAGTTGAGAATTCTGACATGTGTTATAAAACATTATGAGTATTTAACTTAAGGTTGGACCAGTTCACTCATTTCTTTGAGAATAGCTTTTAAATAGTAAAAATTAAATTGTCTAGGTTCTTGAATAGGATCAGATTATCACTGTCCTTCAGGGGTCCCTTCTTGTCATCTAGACTTATGCTTCAAGTCTGTGAACTGTTTTGGGCATGTATATCTCAGACACATCTACTGTGTTCTCAGGGATACACTCTAAATCCCACTGAGTTCATCAGGGTTTATCCCCTGAAAAGAGGATATAGAATTATAATCTAAATCACTAATGAACTATGTAATGTTTCAAACAGGCTATGTATGAACATTTAGGGGAGCTCCTGACGGTTTTACTCACATTGGATGAGATAATAAATAATCATGCAGTGCTGAAAGATCACTGGACTATGTACAAAAGGTATGTGAATAAATTCTTGAATGGATGTCCATTGGCAAGGTAGAAAAATACACGAATGTAGTGGTCATTTGAAAGGCTACCATACCTATGCATTTCAGTGGAGTTTGAATAAGAGTTGTATTGGATTAAACTTTGTAGATTTGTATATGTATATATGTCTTGGATAATTTTTTTCCTGCCTCATGTACCATCAGCTACAAAATTCCTACTAAAAGTCCATGTTGCTCCCATCTATGATTGTAGTTATTGCTACAGTGACTGAACTCCTATGAATTGACCTTAAATTGCCTGTTTTGTAATAGTTAAAATCTTCAGCCACAACAGGGGCAGACATCTGTCCTCCAAGCACATCTCTGGGAATGATACTATGTCATGATTTAGCTTCATTTCCAAAGACACTATGTCTAACGAACAGAGCTAAGCAGTGAGGGTGCTCATTGGTGTGGCTGCAAGGCATTGTTCGGTGAAAAAAAGGAACTCAAACCTTTGGTCGGCTGCTATTTAAATGTAAGCACCCTCTTGTTCTTAAAACTTTCCCACCCTCCCAGAACTCAAAACACTCCCCCCCCCAAAAAAAATCTGTTTGTGACTATGGGTTATTTTTACTGGTTTGTCTTTTGTTTTGTTGTGTTAGGTTACTAAAATCTGTCCATCACAATCCTTCTAAATTTGGAGTACAGGAAGACAAATTGAAGCCATTTGAAAAGCTGCTATTAAAACTAGAAAGCCAGTTACTGGATGGGATGATATTCCAGGTAACATAATAAATACTCATTAGTTTATGTCCCCCATATAGTTGGAATGGGGAATGTGTAGCCTTCCAGATGGTGCTGACTCCAGCTTCCTCCTCCTTGGCTGTGCTAGGGCTGTTGGGACAACAAATAAAAAAGCACACCCTTGCCATCCCAGTACCAGAGTGTAAATGTACCTTATAAAATCCTACAGAGCTGGAAGCTTAGCTCTAAATACTATCCAGATTAAATTGGTGATTTTGAGTTTTAAATTGTATGGTTTGCTCTCTTTCATCACCCTTGCATCTAATGTAGAAGTTACATTAGGTTAGAGCTTGGAACTGCTTGCTGATTGATTCTTGAACCAATAGGGCAAAAGATGAACTTTCCCAAGCATTGATTTAGGTGCATCTGTTTTAAAACATATGCTGTGTAACAAACTGTTAATGAAAGTCCGATCAGTTTGAAAAACAGTTTGCCAAACTGGATAGAGATCTGCCATTTTTTTCCACACATGCCAGGGCATATTCTCTCTCTCTCTCTCTCTCTCTCTCTCTCTCTCTCTCTCTCTCTCTCTGTCCCTCCATCTTCATTTCTTTGGCTACAAGTAATCACACTTTTGGAAGGCTTACTTAAAAACACTGATAATGATTTTTATTATTGTTTACTGAAAATCTGTTCAATCTCTTAGCTCATGCTTGCTGAATCTAATACAGTTGGCCCTCCACATTTGTGGCTTTGACTTTTGCAGATTTAATTATTTGTGGATTTGATTAATATGTTCTCTCTAGGAATCTCTAAGTATTCCAATGCAACTCTGCTGGAGGTTAACAAAAAAGCTGTGCTGGAGAACCTAGAAGTTCCCAGAGAAAACACTTCCCTAGGCATTTTTAGGTACTCCAGCATGCTTCTGTGGTCAACTTCTGGCAGATCTTGATCACAGAATTGCACTGGAGAATTAGAGATTCTTAGAGAGGTGTTTTCTCAGGTAAAAAGAATAGTTTATTTGTGTGTGTGTGTGGAGGGGGAGGTTTCACATTCATGGGGGGTCCTTCACACCTAACTCCAGTGAATGTGGAAGGATCACTATGGCGGGTTACAGACCGCCTATTTGGGGCGGGCTGTACGTGCCCCTTTCCCCGGTGTATTGGGGCTTCAGGTGCCAGAACGGCAGCCGCTGAGGCCCCGATCCGCCGCTTTTCAGGCTGCGGGGAAGCGGCAAAACGCGCCCAGTGAAGCAAAGCAGTGCCGCAAACGCGCCCAGTGAAGCAAAGCAGTGCCGCAAACCAGGAAGGAGCTCCGAAACGGAGCTCCTTCCTGGTTCGCGCTAAGGGCACCCTAGGCACCCTGGCGCGGAGCAAGGACGTCACGTCCGCGCCGCCCTGTATAGAGGCGGCGCAGCCGTGACGTCCTCATGGCGGGGGCCGTCTGGAATGGCCGCCGTCATTTTTTACGCGTAGAGCGCGTATTAGGGTTAGGGAGGTGCGGAAGCACCGCACCTCCTTAACCCTAGTACGTGCTCTGCGCGTACTTTCATGGCGATGTATAACTCGCCCATATTTTGTTTCCTCTGTCTGCAGTATTAAGTTTTGTTGGCATATGATGGCATTTTGGTTAGTGGGAAGAAGCGAGATCTTTATTCTTGTTCTGTGAAACTTGTTGTCAGGATTCAATGGTGTGCCAGTTAATGCAGTTTGCTCACTCTTCCCTTTGGGCAAGCAGGTACAATTAATTAGATATTGATAGCTTATCATTATGTTTGAATTTAGGAGGTTAGTTGGTTGCTCACAGACAAGACAGAATTTACATGCTAACAACACACCATTTATTGTTGATTTGAATTCTGGCCTGTTTGGAAGCCGGAAATCAGGATTCTGGATTTGCAAGTAATGCTGACCTTTCCATTTCTGATTATTTTTACCACTAGAGCAAGGGGGAAGCAAGTGGCCTACATGCACTAGGATGGTTTGTATTCACAGTAAACCAGGATAAATCAGGAATCCTGGCTCAGCACCATGTGCAGGCACAGCAAACTCCAGCACTAAAGTTTAGTATTAGCCATGTAGCACTTGGAGCAAAAGATGCTAAAACCTCAAACACTTCCCTTCATTTTACATTAAATTAATAGTCTTGCTAGACGGCCCAAAGGGGCAGCCTCCAGCCGCCCCTTTCCTAGCCATATCAAGACTGCGGCAACCTCACGCCATAGCCCTGATCTGGCCTTTCAAGGGTACAAAAAGAGCCGCAAAAAGCAGCTCTTTTTTGTGCCCTCGAAAGGACGCCATAGCTGTGATGGCGCGGCTATATGGTGCTCCTTTGGTGGTGCATCATTTGGACGCACCGCTGGAGGCACACCATGCTGCCGCACGCCATGTGGCGCATGTGTTGTGAGGGCACTATTCCTTGACTCTGCCTCCAGGCCAGCCTTTCAGGCTGGTCTGTAAAGGGCCTAAGTCAACAGTACGGTTTCAGTAATATGATTATTGATGACTTGTGTTTATTAAAAATGATTCATTAGTCTAGAACTGTTCGTTTTTTAAAATTGCTCCCATAAGAAACTAATTGAAACTCAGGTTGAAGCACGAAAAGCCAGCAGTGCATAACTGCTAAATACTGTAAAGGTTAACTTCCATTTAATTAGTGCTTCCATCTGATTTTACTGGGATAGAACACTCAAGATAAAGGACAACCTATAATTTAAATTGTCTGTACATTGAGTTCATATTTCCATAATGCTAATATTGTAAATCATTCTCATTTCTCATCTTCATTCAGGCTTGTATAGAACAGCAGTTTGATTGCCTCAATGGTGGAGTATCAGTGTCGAAGAATAGCACTTTTGCTGAGGAGTTTGCACATAGTATTCGCACAATTTTTGCCAATATTGAAGCAAAACTAGGTAATGCAAATTAGACAATTACTTTGACATTATTGTTTGTAGAAGTTCTTACCTTGTTCATCTAGTAGTAAACCTCAAACATATTTTTTCTGTGTGTATTTGTACAAGGTGAACCTTCAGAAATTGACCAGAGAGATAAATACGTAGGAATTTGTGGACTCTTTGTACTGCATTTTCAGATTTTTCGAACTGTTGACAAGAAATTTTACAAATCGTTGCTGGACGTTTGCAAAAAGGTGAAGGTTTTATTGTCTGTATCTAGTCAACATTTCATGCATGTGGATGTTTTTTTTTTTTTAATATGGTTTCGTATACAGGTAGATCCTTGAGTCTGAGGTTGTAATAAATATATGTGCCACCAGTTTTTAGAGAGAGCTGTTTGGGAAGGGATAAAAGGAAACTTTGTGACAGTGTCAGGTTTTTTTGGGGGGGGGGCATTAATTTCAGATGGGTAACATGGACAGTTACTGCCCTGGAGAGTTATCTGCTATAAAATAAATGTTAGATTTTGGTGGGAGTTATGCCAAATTAAATACACTTACAATTGCATCCTAAGTAGTATACTGGGAAGTGGTATCCTTTCTTTTGTTTAATAAAAATGTACTGATGTTAGGATAATAAAATACCCAAACAATGACCTGTTTAGGGATAGAGTAATAGTGACACTAATCTGTTGCCATGTCCTTCTTTGACTGTAATTGTATCTGGGGTAAAGTAAATACCAGTAGTACAGAGTAGTCAGGGCTGTTGTACTTGTCTCATAATATCTACTTCAGTCTAACAGAGGCACTGCTGATGCAAAAATGCTCCAATACAAGAGGAATTAAAATTGGTGTGTCCTAAGATACTAGGAACTGTGGGGAGATTGTTTAACTCCTCTTAATCATACTTTTGCTTCCTTTTCACGTTGTTCTCAGTGTCTGTGAGGCAGCGGAGCTTGAATCTTAAATGGATAAAGTATGGCGGAAGTAAATTGGTTTTATCTAAAATGAGGATCAAATTTTGGCTGTTTTGTAGATATTCCTGAAATACTTAATGGAACTTTAAGAGTGTATATGCATATAAAACAGTTTTACATTTGTGTAGATGGTTTAGTGACTGCATGGTTTTTGTTATGTCCTTGAATAGTTTCATCATGGAAAAAATGATATCTCCCCTAATGTGAACTTTTCCCTCTTTTGCCAATATTTGATGTTTAATGCTCCAGGTTCCTGCTATCACACTTACTGCTAATATAATTTGGTTTGCTGACTCCTTTCTGTGCCAGAAGATGCCAGTTGCTGCCAAGCTTCTGGACAAGAAAACCTTTCAATCAATTAAGTTAAGCAGAGAAAGTTTTCTACAGCAGAAGGCCCAGTCACTTACCAAGTAAGTTTTGAAGGGAGAACTCTTCATTGATTGATTTATAGTTGCATAGTTTTCTGTAACCACATAGAAAATTTAAACTGAAATTTTAGAATAAGGTAGACATGGTCAGAAATCACCTCTTGAGTATTCCTTGCCAAAGAAAACTATGAAATTTATGGATCGTCATAAGTTGACAGGTGATTTAAAGATGCACACACACAAACATGTTCAGAGGACCAATTTCGTTTCCCTACCACCCACTCAATAGCCATACATGTTTTCCGCTGTCCTCCCATGGAGAGAAACATCCACAGCTGGCAGAGATGGTGACAGCAGCAGCAGCAGTAAAAACTTTGTGCTCTTCATCTCCTATCAGTCATGGAAGGAAGAGGAGAATGAGGAAGACATGAGGCTGGAATGCTTTCTAAAATGCCTTGCTTCTTTTAGGAATCCTAAAGGCACTTGGAAACAAAGGTGCATAGTTTTCCCAGTCACCTTTCCCAGATATCTTTGTTGCAGGGGTTTTGAAAACAAGTATTTTAGAAATTATTTTAGAATGTGCCAGCTGCACATTCTCTGCTTGAAGGAGGAGGAGATGCATCATGCATCATGCATGATGCTGGCTCTTTCAGTTCAAAGATACTTGGGAGATGTAGAGTCAAAGGCTTTCATAGCTGGCATCCATAGTTTTTTGTGGGGTTTTTGGGCTATGTGGCCATGTTCTAGAAGAGTTTCTTCCTGACGTTTCACCAGCATCTGTGGCTAGCATCTTCAGAGAATGCTTGCCTGGAAAGGAGTTGGGTATGTAAACAAGTTTTGGCTACCAGTCCTGAAAAATAGCAAGATGAAGACTCAACAAATGCAAATAAGAAATCTTCCAGGGTCAGGGGTTTCCCAGAAGACAATGAGCACTAATCAAGCAGACATTAATCCTGTTTTGCATACCCTCCCACTGTGAGGCCTGCCATTAGCAACGGAACAATCCACTCCTGCCTTCCCAGGGTCACACAGTATATACATACCCAACTCCTTTCCAGGCGAGCATTCTCTGAAGATGCCAGCCACAGATGCTGACGAAACATCAGGAAGAAACTCTTCGGCATAGCCCGAAATCCCTACAAAAATACTTGGGAGAGATGATAGGAAATCTTCCTAGTTACATATTCCAATGGCCTTTGCTCTGAGGGGAGCGGGCAAGGTGTTTTAAAAAGAGCCAGCAAACACATGACTGATACCTCTTCTGGCAGTAAGCAGGGGATTTTATTCTCACAGTCACTGTCTTCTGTATCCTACTCTCCTCTTCCTGCCTTGACTGCTGGGAGAAGGTGAGAGCACAGCTTCTTGGTGGCAGACCACATCACCTGTAGAAAATACTGATCAATATGGGAATTGGGGAAAACTAGCAGAAAATAGCAGAGATCTGGAAAGTTTATTGTTAAGAAAGTCAAGGCAGAAAGCACGGAGGCAGGTTTACAGCTGAACATTAAGGCGGATTACAGATGGCAGAAAAGGGACAGTCCACAGCTGCCACTTTTCTTGCCAGGTTGGAGGCAGAGCAGCCTCACCGGCAGCCTCTGCGGCTCCAACCTGGCACTTTTCCAGGTCACGGGGAAGCGGCCAGGAAAGGGGTGTCCTTGGGCTTCATGCCCCATGGACACCCCAACAGCTGCAGCCAGAGGAGGCCCCTTTCTCCCTGGCCTTGTTCTTGCGGCAATCTAGCGGCGCCCTCCCAGAAGGAGCTCTGTTTTGGAGCGTCTTCTCACGTTGCAAAAGGGGGCCCTAAGTGCCCTCCAGCAGCGCGATGACATCAGGTGTGAGCCAGTCCATTTAGATGCAGCGCGTATGGACGGCATTGTCATGTGCTGCGTATGGACGGTGCCATGCCAAGATGCCGCCCTCCATACGTAGTAGGGCTGGGGAACATGCAGTTGCTATGCGCTCCCCAGCCCTACTTTTGGCCCCAGCACGGTGCTTTCGTGCCGTCTGTACTGGATCTATGAAAACAAAAATAATGACCACAGATGATCTACATAATTTTAAATTAAATGATGAAGACATAGACATATTTCCATACCTAGGTTTATTCATTAATCAGAGCCAAGACTGTAGTCAAGAAATCAAAAGAAGTCTAGGACTCAGAAGGACAGCTATGAAGGAACTAGATAAGATCCTGAAGAGTAAACATATATCACTGAATACTAAAGTTAGGATGGTCCACACTATAGTAATTCCCATCGCTATGTATAGTTGCAAAAGCTAGACAGTGTAAAAAGCTGGTAGGAAGAAAATTGACTCATTTGAGATGTAGTGCTGGAGAAGAGTTCTGCAAATATCATGGACTGCTAAGAAGACAAATGAATGGGTCCTAGAGAAAACCAGGCCTCTCCCTAGAAGCAAAGATGACTAAACAGGTTGTCGTACTTTGGCCATATCATGAGAAAGAAAGACCCATTAAAAAAATGTTCATTGCCTCAGGCTGGGAGGCAATACAGCATTACCTTAAGTAAATAAATAAATAGATAGATAGATAGCATTTCAGGAATAGAATGTTTAACACCAGAATGGCACATTTGGAACATGTATTAATCACATAGCTTTGCTTTTGGTTTTATATGAAGTGTGGTTTTTAACCCCTTTGTGAGCTGATAGTTTCAAACCACAATTAAACTTTCTTTGGTTTATCAGTTTGAATCTTTAGGTAACCATACTTGTTTTCTCCTCAGAGAGATGCAGTCATATTATGTGTTTGTTAGCTCATGGATGATGAAAATGGAATCTATTTTGTCAAAAGAGCAACGAATGGATAAGTTTTCAGAAGATCCAACCAACAGGTGCAATGTTTTTATACAGGTCTGTACTGCACTCTAAAATGTCATGGTGAGAAAATGCAGGTTACTGTATATACTCATGTATAAGTCTAGAAATTTATGTTGAAAAATTGGCCCAGAAAACCTGAGTTGACTTATCCATAGGTCAGTGTAAGTACAGTATTATAACAGACTCACACACACACACACACACACACACACATATATATATATGGTGAAAAGCAAGAGTTTAATCTGCCCTGGAAGCACTGACCCCTTTCTACTCTCTCATCCATCCAGCCTTTAGTATGAGCACAAATAGTTATGCCTGCTGGAATTTTGTAAGTTTTTTGGCATTATTTTCCTTTGCTTTGTTTTTTACATCCTTCATTACAAGCCCCTAAGTTTTACCCTCAACTTATCCACAAGTCATATCAAAATCCATAAATTTGACCCCAAAACCTGCCCTTGACTTATATATGAGGTCAGCTTATAGTCGAGTATATATGGTAATTTTCAGTTAGTTTAATGTTTCTTGAACACATGTACTTTAGGAGGGAATTTTAAGATTCTAATTACAAAACTACATGTACAATGTGAAGTATGTATAAAAAATTTAAATACATTTTTTGTAGGAAGAACACAACATACAAATAAAATAAATTAAATTAAATGAAAAACAATGCAACTACTGACAAGACATTCAAGTTATAGGATGTGGAAGCAACATTTTACCTTAAAAAAATCTATATTAATCAGATCTATGATAGACTTCATCTCATGTGCTACAATTTTTCTTCCATTGTTCTGGGTTTTAAGATTAGCACAGACACACTTGTTGGATCCAGACTGAGACATACCTGGAATAGACACAATGAAATGTATTAACTCAAGTAACTCATTACTACACTATGTATTGCTCACTATAGTTTCCCATCTTGGAAGTGATAGCAAGCAGTGGTTTGCAAATCATATAGAGGAGAAAGAGGGAGAGAGTGACAGAGCCAAAAACTTATTCTAAAATTAGTCACCAAATGATGATTGACATGTTATCTGAACAAAGCACTCTTTTGAAGAAGCAGTGTAAATGCAGAACTTCTCTTATTCACCTGGCAGTTAAAACTGTTAAAATACCTCACTCTCTAGAGTATGGAGAATTCAGCCTTTTGTAGGAAATGGGCCACCAGTCAAGAGTTTTTATGTTATAGAAGTCTGGAAGTTGATTAATGCTTCATGTTTCAGAGGGTATTTATATATTGTTCAGTCATAGTGATGACTTATATTTTCATTTTCATACATCTAAGCAGTCACTGATTTATTTCTGCTTTTTTGCTTCTAATTCACTTGTGTATTAGACAGCTGTATTTGTGTAGGATAGTACCAGCTTAGAAACCTAAATTTATTTATGATGATCTAGGTATGCAATGGCTAATTTTCCTTCCTCAAATTTATATCTAGGGGTTTCTGTATGCTTACAGCCTTAGTAACATCATTAAAACTACAATGAATCTGCACATGTCCATGCAGAAGCCAATGACTAAAACATCAGTTAAAGCATTATGCAGGATGGTGGAACTTCTTAAAGTAAGTTGCAATGCTCAGATATTTCTTAAAGAAATTAATATGTACTGTATATAGTTCTTCTGAAGTGCTTATTCAGAGGGTGAAGTGTAAGATGCTTTTTTTTTTAACATTAATTTAGTAATTTAGTTAAGAGTTACTCATCTGAATTTTGGAGGGCATTGTTTTAGTCTTGAGTGCCTCTTTATATTTTAATGGATTGCTGAGGTGTTCACACATATATGTATATACCCGTATTTTCCAGCGTATAAGACGACTGGGCGTATAAGACGACCCCCCCAACTTTTCCAGTTAAGATATAGAGTTTGGGATATACTCACTGTATAAGACTACCCCGCTTCCAATGCACACCAAATAAGAATTTTAAAAAACCCATCAGATTTGATTTCAATATAATTCAAATGCTTATGACATGCAGGTACTTAGCAGGAAAACTTGTATACAAAGCCTGCTTGAATTGGTCAGCCCTCCCTGCCTACCCAGCCCTCCCTGTCTCCAAGACTATCAGAGCAGTAGCGCAAACACGGCTCTTTTTTCCATACCCCAGGCATCCTGGATGCCTGCAGCTTGCTCTGCACTTCACTTACACCTTTCCGGTGAAGCGCCACCTCACCTCGTAATCGCGACCGCATTAAGTCACTTCTTTCCACGAATCCTGGTGACTGGATTTTCTTCTACTGTACTTGCTGCTTTCATACAGTCGCCGCATATGGCAGGGATGCGGCCGAGATGCGGCCATGGCCTTTTTTGAGTTCCCCCACTATATGCGGTGACCGCAGATTCTCCATTCTGGCTCTGAAGTTTCACCACCTGCCCTATAAGACAACACCTGGCGTATAAGACGACCCTTGACTTTTGAGAAGATTTTCCTGGGTTAAAAAGTAGTCTTATACACCAGAAAATACAGTACATATACACTTCACCAGATCATTTGGGGGTGGAGTGCAAGGCTTTAACCTCTGGAATGAATAGATTTTCACCTTGTCATCATCCCAGAGATGTTGAGTGGGATGTCTGCGGTGGAACAAGGCTAACAGTAATCCAGAGCAGGCAGTTAGGTTAGGCTGTTTCTCTGCAGACCTGGGCTTTTGTGAACTCACTCAACAGCTTCTTTCATTTTGATTGGAGCTGCTGAAGATTTGGGGGGAAATAAATTTTCCTATGGAGGCAGGAGCAAATATTGGAATAAACTGATTTGTGATGTTAACTGTTGTGTTTTGACATTTGTTCAATTTCAGGCAATAGAACATACATTTTACAGAAGAAGTATGATTGTTGCTGATTCAATCACGCATATAATCCAGCATCTTCAGCATCAGGCTCTTAATGCTATTGCTGTAGCCAAGGTATGTAATTGAAGCTGCAGTATGTACTACCAAATTTAGTTTCTTGAAAATGACTAGTTGTATAACATTTGGAGTTCTTCCTTTATGCTTTGTGCCTTTGAACCCTGGCCACTTGATCTAATCACTGAGAAGGAGTTAATGGTTTTAGATGTTTCAACAGGCAAAATTAAGACTATATTTCTGCCTATATTCTGTCATAATTTTAAAACTTACCAACACCATCACCTGGGCATGATCTCTTGATAGTTTTGGGCAAACATACATGAAAAATAAACCTGAGTAGTGACCTTATGTCAAGAGGAACTGCCTTTCTTTCCTTTACAAATAATTTAGCTCCTAAATATTTTATATGTTTCTATGTAGTTTAGCTTTCAGTATGCTCACCATTTTAAGCATGTTAGATTCCCTTGAAGTTTAATATAAATTAGCTATTTTTGGTTTTAAATGTATGACTGGAAAAATTCAAAATGGAATTTACTAGGATTTGCTATTGAGATTTCTTTTAGGAAGCAGTTGTTTACACATGCTTGCTTCTAACAGAATACTAGTCAGGTGAACAAGAAAGGGGCTCTGCTGTTGATAGAGTGAAGGCTGTCTCATCAAGATATAGTGGGTATCTTCAGACATAGTGATAAAATATGGCTTATTTTATGTAAAGTTTATTTTATGGGAGTCAGGCTCATACCCTCTCACTTCCCTCTGTTGTTCATTTTCAAATATCATCAGTTTAGTGTTATGTCTGAACCTGAACATACTGATAGTTCAGTTTAATACTGATAATTATGGGTTGTAAGTGACCTCAGCTGCAGGAACTGAAACTGGGATAGAGAAAAGATGTTGGTTTGATACAGTGGGATTTGTGTGACACTAGCTAATTTTGTTGTTGTTAACTGTCCTCGAGTCGATCCCGACTCATGGCGATCCTGTGGATGAGACATCTCCAAGATCCTCTATTTTCCACTGCTCTGCTTCGGTCCTGTGCTAATAAGGCTGTGTTAATTTCAAATGTGTTTACGCCCCTAGAACCAATAAAAGGTAAATATAGCAGTTTTGTGAATGCAAATTATTTGTTTCTGACTATTCCTTAACTCTTATTTTCTCTGTTTTAAGAAAAGAGTAATTTCTGACAAAAAATACAGCGAACAGCGCCTTGATGTACTTTCTGCACTTGTTTTAGCTGAGAATACCTTCATTGGTCCTAGCACAAAACAGAGGCGGCTCATTATTTCTCTTGCTCTCAGTGTGGGCACACAAATGGTAAGTACAATATTTTGTCCTGTATCTGAATATTAAACAGCTTTATTAGCAATTATATACAGTGGGCTCTCGGTATCAGCAGGGGATCCATTCCAGACCCCCCTGCAGATACCAAAATCCGTGAATGCACAAGTCCCATTATTTTTAATGGTGGTGCAGCCTTTTGGCCACACCACTATTATACACAATGAGACTAAACTCCCTTGCGCCCTCCTCCCCCCCACTTCCCTCCCTCCTCCTCCTCCTCCTTCCTTCCCCTTTCCCCCCGCCCTCCTGCCTTACCTGCTTTCTTCCTTCTTCTTCACTCTGGCTTGGCTTTGGAGGAGGAGTCAGGCTTCTGGTCAGTCGTGGTCACGGCTTGAGTCTTGGAGCCCCTGTCTCCAGACCCCGCACCCATGACAGAGCCTCTGAGTCCCAAGCCCAAGCTCTGGCCCTAGCTCCCTCTGGCCGATAGAGCTCCAAAGCCAAGCCAGAGTGAAGAGGAAGGAAGGAAGGAAGCAGGTGAGGAAGAAGGGCAGGGGGAGGGAGGGAAGCAAGGAGGGAGGGAAGGAGAAGGGGGCCGGGGACATTTATCCCCAATGGCAGTGCGGCTGCATCCATGTGACCATTGGGGACAATACGGGCTTGCCATTCGCAGATGCTCAAACACATGGATAGCAAGTCTGTGGATGAGGAGGGCCCACTGTAGATGGTTCTGTTTCACCTATTAGTCTGATACTTCTGTGTTTCTGATACTTCTATTTTCTCTTTGCTTTCTGTATTTCAGAAAACATTCAAAGATGAAGAGCTTCTTCCTCTTCAAGTAGTTATGAAAAAGTTGGCCTTAATTAGTGAACTTAGGGAACGGTAAGTAATACCAAACAATAATAAAGAGAAAATAGTCTAGCCTGAGATAGTATTTCATTGATTTTTTTTCAAGTGTTCCTCATTGTATCATGCCATAACAAGGGCTATGTATATGACTGTCGTTTTCCGGGCGCAGTACAAGGTGTTGGTTTTGACCTTTAAAGCCCTACATGGCTTGGGCCCAACCTATTTACGGGATCGCCTTCTTCCGTATAATCTGCCCTACGCACTCAGGTTTTCTGGGAAGAATCTACTGCAGCCTATAAAGACCAGATTGACTGCTACTTCCCAGAGGGCCCTTTCTTTTGCTGCTCCCAGATTATGGAATGGCCTGCTGGAGAAGATCCGTCATATTACCAGCCTAGATAGCTTTAAAAAAGTTGTCAAGACGGATCTCTTCTGGTAGGCCTTTCCTGAATAGGAAAACCCAGCCATAACAGTGGAGCTTATTGCTTATGTAGCCTTCGCCCAGTTTGGAAAGTTGTTGTTACTGTTATTGTTAATTTTAATTTTATGATATTTTAATTATGATCTGTTAACAGATTATTTTAATTGTCACTTGTTTAATTGTTATCTTAAGGGGGTGAGAGGGAACTGTGGGTCATTTATTTAAGGTATTGTTGGGATTTTATGTAAACCGCTTCGATTGCTTGTACAGAGAAGTGGGATATAAATAAAAGTTTTATTTATTATTTATTTATATTTTCATATAAAAAGTTAATCAGGGATGGGAAATACATGGTCCACTAGCCATGTTCAATACCAAGGTCATTTTTGTTGCTCTCTGAGAACCCATCCCCAACCACATTTCTGAAATAGGGTAGCAAATCATACCCCTGGAACAACCTGGGCAAAAAACCATTTAAAAGAAACATTTTGCTTGTTTTACATGACTTGTAGTAGTTTGCTGTCTCATTTTAGTTGCAGATGGGGAGCAGACCATTTAAAGTAAGCAAATGTTTGCTATAAATTGCTTGTAGCTTTTGCTGACAGATTTAAGGGGCAAATCACTATAGTCCATTTAATTCAAACAATAGGATTACTTTAATTTCTCCTTTCCGCTGCTATAATCAGAGCATGACAACTCCAGTGAGTCCTTGGTTGACAAATTTGACCCCCAGACCTAGTGAAGCTGCCCATCTCTGAAGTAAATAAATTAGCCTTCAGAATCTGTTCTGTAGAAATCATGAATGTTTGCTTTCTTTCATAGTAATTCAGCTGACTTCAAATTTCAGAGTTCAAGCACAATGTGACTGCTGCTTCCTGTATTGGCACAGAACTGTTTTTCCAATTTATCTTGATGATGTCTATGAAAATGCAGTAGATGCTGCTAGATTACATGTAAGTGGTGGACAAGTTTCTTTTCTTTTCTTTTTTTTAAGATTTATTTCTAAACCCAATTCCAGTATATGAAAGCATGGTTTATTACCCCAGTCTGTAAATTGGTAAGAAGAAACTAACCTTCCCAAAGTTTTTAGCAATGTAACACTAAGGTAAAATGTCTGCAGAGTAAGAGGGGAAGGAAAGGAGAGCAGGAAAGCCTAAGACTCATTTGTAAGCTCTGTGTTTTATTTTAAACAGTTTTAAAAATATGATTTTGAAACAGATTGGCATAAAAATTTAAGAATGGTTTAAAAGGAAAACTTAGAGATTGTTTGAAACAGACCAACTTCAAACCATATTTTTTCATGTAGGTCGCTTGTTTCAATTAATATAAGTAGGCCAAACTTGTATTTTGTAGGTCCAAAACACACTGCAGAAATAATCTAGTTTGAGATTGCTTTAACTACCCTGGCTCAGTGCTAGGCAATCCTGGGAATTGTAATTTATTGTGGCACCAGAGTTCTCTGACAGAGAAAGCTAAATATCTCATAAAATTACAGTTCCAAGAACTGAACCTTATATACCAACCAGATCTGAACAGCAGGCTAAGCACAGATTCTCCAGCAAAAAAAACCTGTTCCTCTCCTCTCTAGCTGTGCCTTTATATAAGATTTTGCAATCATACAAATGCATGGCTTTAACAGACTTCAAACATACCTGTTCCTGGGTTTGACCATGCTCAAAGATCACTTTTCAATAACTAATAATATGTATGTGATAACTATGCCCTTGTTCTTAATAGGGCAGGCCATGAATATGTGCTAGCATGACTTAATACATTTAAAGCTTGACTGGCCTAGCTTTTTGGATGAGTTTGCTTACTAAGGGCTTTGCTAAACTGTGTATAGTGTGCTGGCACATTCTCTTTCCTCATTGTTTTTAATGAGGAAGACTGTCAATCATATCTCCTCATTCTGTTGGCACAAATCCCTACTGAGTTTTATTTAAATTGTGTTTTTTCAGAAGCTTGCTGCAATGAGATTTCACAGGGATCTGTCCACTTTGGGTAGTCCCAATTGAGCAATCTCTTCCACATTTTCCAGTATCTTCAGAGCTGCACTGGTGTCAGAGAGGGATAGAAGGATGTGTGCAAGCTCATGGGAGCTTGTGCTCATAACCATAAACAGTGGTTATTCATGTGGATACAGCCTTACAACTGAACACAGCTATCATTATTCAGGATCATGAGTTTGAGTTGCCTATGTTTTTTTTTTAAGTATCTATTACTCGGTGCTTCAGAGTTATTAATTTGGAACTTTTTTTTTACAGTACATGTTTAATGCATTGCGGGATTGTGTTCCAGCTATGATGCACTCAAGGCATTTAGAATCCCATGAAATTCTTCTAGAAAGTTATGACAAAGAAATCATGGATGTTTTAAATAAGGTGATAATGCAGACATTGTGTTCATTTTATCTGAAAGCTGTCAGTAATACCTGTTCATTTCTGCTATTGAGGGTTTTCGTGGGCATGCAGATTGACCTCATGTATAAGTCGAGGGCAGGTTTTAGGGGGCAAATTTATGGATTTTGATATGACCCTTGGATAAATTGAGGGTAAAACTTAGATTCATGCAACAAAGGACCTAAATAATGAAGCAAAAGAAAACAATGCCAAAGAACTGACAAAATTATGGCAGGCATAATTGTTTTAACTCACACTAAAGGCTGGATGGTAGAGAGAGTAGAGGAAGGTCAGTGCTTCCAGGACATATTGCACTCTTGCCTTTCATCAAGGGATGGTTTTTAATAAGAGTTAAAGTACTGTATAGTATTTACATTGACCCATGGATGAGTCGACCTAGGTTTTGGGGGTCAATTTTTTGACTAAAATTTCTAGACTTATACATGAGTATATACAGTATGCTGTTGGTATAAATAAGAAAAATACTAATCTCATTTAGAATAGTATGTGCATTTTGTAACTAAAACCTTACAAAACAGTACACTTAAAATGTGTACTGTATTAAAAACGTGAATCCTTGTTAGTGGAGGTGTATTATATTTCTTCTTAAAGGTTTGTACAGTCGGACCTTCATATCTGGAGGGGATCCGTTCTGGACACATACAGAGATACCAAAAAGCCTGGAACCAAAATCCCATTGTCCCTAATGGCAGTGTGACATGCATGCAGCTGCTAGTGCGGCCACGTGCACACACTGCTATTTGGGACAATGGGGCTTACCATCCACAGATGCTTAAATCTGTGAATGGCAAACCTGCGGATAACAAGGCCCCACTGTAATTGGAAGAAATAGTGCTGAGACTAAATCAGGGACAGCCATAACTATGGTTTGTGTTTATATAACTGATTTGATTTAATCATAATGAAGAAATATAGTACTAATATAACCTGGATGTCTGAGACCTAAATTATAGGGTACAGAATATATATTTGGTGAATTTCTATTTTACGTTCAATCCAGAAATGTCACTTGTACTGTTTGTTTTTATATATATATATATATATATATATGTATATGTATATGTATATGTATAGTAGGTCAAATTATGAATAAGAAGGAGATGTGTGAAAAGCAAAATGAGATGGGTGGAAAAGAGATAGAAAATCTAAGTGGGAAAGTAATAAGGAATGTAAAACTTAAAATTTAATTACTCAACAGCCTACAACTGTGTATACAACAATATACGACAGAAATCAGCCCTCAGCCCAGAATATAATCATGAGGTCAGGAGTAGTTACTTAAAGGGAATGCACTCTCATCTTTCTGAATGGATTTCCTTTTATACAGACCAATACTGGGTGACCTGCCTTTTGGCCTAAATCTTGTTTAGACTGAAAAGGCTTTCTGAAAAGTCCCCCAAATATTATATTATAATTTTATAAGCTAGGTGAACTTGCTAGGAAAAAACAACAGTGAATCGATGACATTATAAATTCATCAATTAATTAATATCAAGCTCTGAATTTTTGTCCTGCTTTTGACATGAAAATGGCACATATTTTTTAATTTTTTTTTGAGCAGCACCTTCTGGACAAATTATGTAAAGAAATAGAAAAGGACCTGCGGCTTTCCGTGCATACACATTTAAAGCTAGATGATCGAAATCCATTCAAAGTTGGCATGAAGGACCTTGCCCACTTCTTCTCTTTGAACCCAATTCGCTTTTTTAATCGGTTTATAGATATCAAAGGTAGGCTCTACTTAATAATTCCCTTAAAAGCTGTTTTATGTGATGCTTTGTAACGCTATAACTCCATTCTTTACATCATCGCTTTGCTTTTTGTGGGTGGTTGATCTGTCCTAAGCTTTTGTGATATAAGTAGTTCCAGAAGATACTTTAATGAGTGTTTCTTAAATTTCACAGTTCTAAATGACATGTTAGAAATTGGTAGGTTTTCCTTTTCTTGTTGTGTGAACTGCTCTCCAATTGTGAATAGTAAAAATAAGCAGTTATTTTTGTGTCTTTTACAGCTCATGTGACTCATTACCTAGACAAGACTTTCTACAATCTGACCACAGTAGCACTTCATGACTGGGCCACTTATAGTGAAATGAGGAATTTGGCAACTCAGCGCTATGGTTTAACTATGACAGAAGCACATCTTCCTAGTCAGACTTTAGAACAGGTGCATCATGTTTATACTGGGTTTTCAGTTACATCTTTGTGCGCTAGAATTACACCTACAGTGTAGGTGGCCTTCAGATTTCAACCACTTGTTTACATTTTGTTTTACAAATAAAACACAGCCAGGACAAAAAAAAGTCTCCGAACATCTACTGATTTTTGCCATTGGGACATCTTTTTGTCCTAGTGAATGCAACCCATTGGTGCAAAAATGACCCATCACTTGCTCCCCTGCAAAATGTAGCACAATGAAGTAAAAGTGATATGTACTGGCTGTAAGTTGCAACATCAAACTTTCTTCCATTGTGGAATATTGGTATTTTCAGTGGGATCAGGAAATAGAAGAGCCATAGTTTTTGTCATAACCTTCAGTGCATTGTGATTTGCTTTGTGGTCTCAATATATCCCACAACTCATACAATCCAAGCTTCTTCTACTATAAATCAGAGTGCATAAAAGTTTTAAAAAATCAGTTTTTGTTTTTGCTCTCCAATCCAAAAAGTCTGGTATTCATAGGATCAGGTATCCAGTGAGATTGTCAGTTGTTCTTTTCACCTATATGAACTGTATAATGATCAGTACATACAGTAGGAATTATCCTGTGACCATGCAAAACATTCCTGCAGAGAAGGTGTGTGTTGTATTACTTTATTTATCCTCTTCCTTTTCCCCAAGCCTGGGATTCAAGATAGCTCCCAATTAGTGTTGGGCTTTGTATCATATCATGTACTGCCTTTGTTTTGTTGTTGTTAATTGCAGTCAAACTGGCTTTGATTTAACTGACCTTATGAATGCGAGACATCCTGTTATTAATAGCTGTGCTCAGATTGTGCAGACTCAGGATTGTGGCTTCCTTGACTGAAGTTCTTGATTTCTAACACCCTAAAAAGTAGTCCTTGGAGTAGTTCTGGTCAGTCAGAAGGCAGATCAGGGCGTAGGGATCCAGCCTGCATTAGATGGGGTTACACTCCTTCTGAAAATGCAGGTTCACAGTTTGGGGGTACTCCTGAGCTCACCTCTGAACTTGGAGGCCTAGGTCTCTACAGTGAGAAGGAGTATTTCTGCACAATTAAAACTTGTGTGCCAATTGTGCCTGTTCCTTGACATGTCAAATCTAGCCTCGGTGGTACATGCCTGGTAACATCCCATTTAGACTACTGTAATGCGCTCTACTTTTGAAGTGTTCAGAAACTGCAACCGGTCCAAAGAGCTGCAGCTAGATGGTTAACCCGGGGAAGGTTACAGAGACTGCACAACACCCCCATTGAAACAGCTCCACTGGCTGCCAGTTAACAGTTCAATTCAATTCAAAGTGCTAGTTATGACCTATAAAGCCCTCTATGGCTCAGGTCCAGGATATTTGGCAGACTGTATCTCCCTCTGTGAGCCAGTCCAGGCCCTGAGATCCTCAGGGGAGGCCCTTCTCTCAGTCCCACTCGCATCACAAGCACAGTTGGTGGGGACATGAGAGAGGGCCTTTTGTGTGACTGCTTCTGGATTGTTGAACTCCCTTTCTAGGGAGATCAGAATGGCCCCTTCCTTGTTGTCCTTCCACTGGTAAGTTAAAACTTTTTTAGGCAGGCAAGCTTTTAAAACAGACTGTTTTTAAAGTACCGGCTCGGGGTGATGTATCATTTAAGTGTTTTAATTTTATTTTTTTAACATCTAACATTGTGTATTTTTATTCCTTTAATATGCAATCTATTTTATTATTGTAACGATTTAATTCTGTTTTAATGTATTACTTTTCTATGTTTTAAACTATATTTTAATGTTCTGAGCAGCTCTGGGTCTTAGTTCTGGGAAAAGAGTGGGATATATATATATATATATATAATCTTGGAGTGTGATCTAAAGTAGGAGTGCAGAATATATGACCCTTCAGATGATGTTGGACTCCATCTTTCAACCAGGCTCTGCTAGTATAGTCAGAGAAGATGGTAATTGTAATTCAGCATTTGGAGGGGAAGAGGAACCTCACTCCTGTACACGATGCAAATGATGCCAAAATTCTGAAGATCTGCTCAGTTTTTTTAATAATAAAACCACCAAAACCTTATGTACACTTGCCATAAGTTCCATTGTGGAAGAAAAACAGGATATAAATGCAATAATACAAAAAGGAGAACTCGTTTTATATAGGAGTATATTCATATGATTGTAAATATTTCAGTCAGGAATAATTGGATTATTTCTTGCATGTGGTGGTTAAATTGCCTGATGTTACCTTTTCAGGGCCTTGATGTTCTGGAAATTATGAGAAATATTCATGTGTTTGTATCCCGATACCTCTACAATCTTAATAATCAGGTGAGGTGAATGTACACATTTAAAAAGCGCTAATTGTTGGCTGGTTTCCACTTCTGTTCTATAGCTGTAGCTATTACATATGTCTAATTGCAGATCTTCATTGAGAGAATCAGCAATAACAAGCATCTCAACACCATAAATATAAGGCATATTGCTAATTCTATTCGAACACATGGCACAGGAATCATGAATACAACAGTAAGTACTTCTGTATGAGTCCTGGAATCACTTCTCTGTTCTGGCATTTATTATGAATTTATTGAAAATTGTTTGTTATGTATTGTTCACAATACAGTTAGAAGACAATGCCTTAAGCATACTTTTCCATATCAGGCTGAAAGAATATGTGGGAATAGGAAAATTTAAATACACTGAATGAAAAACTTTAAATACAGTGGTCCCTCCACATTCACTGAAGTTAAAGGTGAGGAACCCCTGTTAATGTGGAAAAGCTGCAAATAAAGGAACACTATTCTTTTTACCTAAGGGAACACCTCTCTAGGAATTTCCAGGTCCTCCAGTGCAACTCTGTGGTTTACATCTGTCAGAGGTTGATCATAGAATCATGCTGGAGGGCCTACAGATGCCTAGAGGAGTGTTTTCTCTAGGAACTCCTAGGTTCTCCAGCACCACTCTGTGATCAACCTCTGGCAGAATTGCACTGGAGGACCTAGAGATTCCTAAAGAGAGCGTATTAATCAAAACTGTAGATAAAGCCACAAAACTCAAAGCTGCAAGTACAGTACACTGTAGAAAATATTAGAATAGATATATGAAATAAGTATTATTTTTCACTTTACTAAATACAGTAATGATTGCTTATCATTGATTACATGAGAAAGATACTCTAGAGCAATATTTAGCAAAAATGAGTATCATGGTCTATGAGTATGTCAGCCCAGATCACTTGCTTTCTTCTTTTGATCCTTCCCTTGTGTAGTAATTTTCATACTGAGAATTACTTATCTAGTGTGTAGTGAGAGAACTGTTTATGTGTCTTAATTAAAGACACACATGAATCAAATGTTTTACTCAAAGAGAAGATTGTCCACCATACTCTGCATGATTCACTTTCTGGTTTTGTCTACTAATTGGCCACTAAAGGTACTAGAAGCTAATCTCAACATTGGCTCTGATTGGCAATCAGTAATTTGCAACACAATGAGTAATTCTGAGAAGAGATTGTCTGTGACATTCAGTGAAACAGGTGTGGTTCCCCACCCTTCTCTTTTTAGACAGGGATTGAGGGTTCTTTGCCATTTGTCAGCTAACCTAGATTCTATCTGGAGTCCCAGTTTCACTTTCTGGCCACCTAGGTGTCCAATTTATGAGATGGTGAAATCCAGACAGGCAGAGTTAACATTGACATTCCACTTAGGTACTCGTAAGTCTTGAAATTTCAGGGTATTTATATGGGGAAATGATCAGGTCCTTTGGTAATCTTTTTTATTATTTATTGTATGCATTCATAGATATACAAACATATGCATTTCCCTTAAGGAGAAACAGACAAACAATACCTGGATGCTTTGCTGCAATCACATTACATTACATCACATTGTATTTAAGGCATCATACATTCATTGCATAATAGGTTATGGCAAATAATATGCTACACTTTCAGTTATCAGGAACAGCATGTCTTAGAGGCTATGTTGTATTCCTCTGACCAGCTATCAGCTGTCCTGTTAAAACAAAAAAGCTGATGGTGCCTTGTTTATGTAATTTAATCAAAACAGAGATCTTAAATATGATGTCACTCTACATCCTCTTGGATTCTTGGACTGCCTGCCATCCTGATTATATCAGACAGTGCACCTGCTAGGAGATTATACTAGTGGTCAAATTGCTCATATTTCAATGTTAGTAGAAATGCAGGCATTTTCATCTCTTTACATTTAAATATGTTTTCTGTCCAGCATCAGCCTGTCTCTTTGTTCCAGTAACACACACATAACATTCTAATACAAACAGTTTTTTGCATTGTTTCTTATACTCTATAGGCCATATTCTGTACTTTATATGTATATTTCCAGGCCTCAAAGTTGTCAACCCAAATAAGCATGTTCTTTAACACCAAGAGTGGCTGTGCATTAAGGCAGAGTGAGGCAGTCACATGAGCTGGCCGGTGCTGTGTGATGTGGAGGGGGGGCAGTAGCAGTATTCCCCTTCCATTCTCCTTTGAAGGAGGATGGAGTTATTTGTTCCATGCAACTCTCACCTTGTGGCTTTTCATGGAGAGCATCCCAGGCTTAGTCCATGGCCTCTATAGTGAAAAATAAGTAGCAGACCTGGGAAAGGCTACACAGATGAATAGTGTAAGAGCTGCTTATTTTCAATTTCATATCTCAAAACTGTAATAGCTTTGTGAATAAGTTTTATACATACTACTGGCTTGGAAGCTTTACCTGTTGAACCAACTGGATCATAAAGAATAGATTCCAGTGGGGCTAAAATCCCTTTGCTATATCCCAGTATATGATTTTAAGGTGATGGTTTTAGTGTGTGAGCATCATGGCCTCCCCAATGTCTTTCACTCTGAGCTCCTAAGCCAACAGAATGCACCCTCTGCTATTCCCTTATTCATACCAACAGCTTTGAAGATAGAGAACTCAATAGTATCAGTACACATTGACTTCCATAAAACTATGATATAAAAGAATTTGGTGCAGAAGGAGGCCAATTCTCAGCTGTGGCATCCCAATTGTGGAATGCCTTCTTTGAACCCGGATTGGAGTCACTGCTGTTTATTTAGATCCCAAGTAAACCATGGCTGTTTACTAAAGCCTTTGGGCATAATTGATTTATTTCAAAATGCGTGTGCACATGGTCATAAACTGTTTTAACATTTTAACCTGTTTTAACTTATTATTGTGTTTAATATATTTTCAGTCTATTTTAATTATTTTTATTGTTTTAAATTGTTTTAACCTGTTAATATTTATATTACTTCTATCTCAGCCTGATATGTAAAATGGGATAGACATTTTTAAGTTAATGAATAAATATAATTTCAGAGTGATCATTGCTTTCATATGGCTGCCCACAGTACATTGAGAAGGGTGTATAAAGTCACCATGTCATCCAGCCATGTCATGTTGTTCTTGAAGGCAGACATTACTCACCTTCATATGTAAGCAGTGACTATAGCAGAATGACAAGGCAGTAATTTGTTCTTAACAATATGTTGTGGAAATGTGTTGATATTGTTGAACAGACTAAAAATATGTTATAGCAGATATGAGTTCCTGATTAAATAGGGAGATAGAGAGAGTGCTACTCCAATGGATTTTACAATCTTGATAACTGTTTTCTTACTGTGTTCTTTAATGTTTCAGGTAAATTTCACATACCAGTTTCTGAGAAAGAAATTTTATATCTTTAGTCAGTTCATGTATGATGAACACATCAAATCCAGGCTGATCAAAGATATCAGATTCTTTAGGGAAGTTAAGGATCAAAATGACCACAAGGTATGCTGCATGTGAAATCTTTGTGGGTTAGTCATTTCTTTGCATAAAATGTTGCTGTTAACTTTTTTATACCCTACCTTTCCCCCGAAAATAGAACTTAAGAACTTACAAATTAATAGGAACAGGGGATGGGTGTTCCTTCTTGCTTTGCATGTGACCACACACAGATATCTGATTTACTACTAGTGTGAATAATCTTAGAGTAGATGGGGCTTTGGTCAAGTTCTTTCTTAAATGTGGTGACTTTGAATGACTTTATAGATGTTGGTAGGGGAATGGTACAGCTACTGTATTTCCCTATAAAAGGAATGTCCTGATGGACAATGAAAGGAAACTAGAAGAAGAAGAAGAAGAAGAAGAAGAAGAAGAGAGATCACTGAATAGGGATTGAGAAAGGTTTACCTGGTTTGAGGACAGATTGAATCTTGTAGCATTTACAACCTGGAAATAGTTTTATTATGATATGCCTGTATGAATGTATATCTAATAGAAGGATGCACAACCTTCATGTGGTTTCCCAAGATCAGATGTTGAGGTTGGGATTTCTTCCTGCTTACCCTGTTGTCAGCAGTGTAGGTTTAGCAATTGTTGCTGGCAGTGGGGGAGATTTTACATTCCTCAGTAGCCCCAAAGCAGCAGGGAAGCAGCAGATTGTGGTTAGAATAACTAGCATGGGCATCCTCAGCCCAAAGGTTTTGAACAGGATCACTGGAAGGAGGGATTCTTCAGAAATCTTAGCCTTCTTTCTCCATGTGGATATCTGGAGTTCCCAGCTGCCCAGAGTTTGGGTAAAAATGTTGTTTCATATTCTAATGCTCCACAGGAGCAAACAAATTTAATAGACAAAGTTTAGATATACACAGAGTTTCAAACCTTTGCTTACAGATTATAAAAATTGCTTCTAGTTTGTATTTTTCATATTCAGCCCGTACTTCA
Organism: Sceloporus undulatus; assembly: GCF_019175285.1. Taxonomy (NCBI): domain Eukaryota; kingdom Metazoa; phylum Chordata; class Lepidosauria; order Squamata; family Phrynosomatidae; genus Sceloporus; species Sceloporus undulatus. Next base: position 29,002,495 of record NC_056526.1, read on the forward strand.
CTTGGCTTTTCAAACACTCTTCGTGAAATTATCACCTCCAAACAATCGTCTCCTAAGCATGTGGAAGTGACTGCCGGTCCTGCGGCCAGTGCTGTGTACTCTGTTTTCTTCCAACATTCACATTTTTTATGCAGCTGTTAAAAACAAAAGTCTGCTCATGTAGCCTTTCACACAGTTGAGATGAAAGCCTGCACACATAGTACTGGATGTATATAGACTCTGGTGTTGAGGAACAGCCACTGCCTCCAGAATCCCTTATTGAACATGCATGAACTACAAAATGGAGGGAAAAGAGGAAATTAAATAACCTCACCTCATCAGCTCCCCCAGCATGTTAAAAAAGCAGAGATCTATAAGTTTGGCCTTCAAAATGGAAATCATAAGAAAAGAGGAAAACTATCTTTGGATGCATTTTTAAAGAAATTTTCAAGGAGTCTCTAGTAGATTCAAAATGTTTTGGAGTACTCATGCAAAGCTTATCAGACCTGACCCAGTTGCTCCATTTCACACATACATATTTTTAGTATAGGATAAAAAGTTTCCTGAAACATATTGAACTGCCCTTTTTTTGTAGTGCAGGATTCTACCCCTATTGTTATTTCAGCCTCTGGTACCAGTTTTTTGGCGGGATACAGACTGCCCAAAAGGGTGGTCTGCCGCTGCCTTCGTTTGCTGCACGAGGGAGCCGCAGTGGACAAATCACGTGGCTCCCTCGCGCAACAAAAAGAAGCTGAAAAAAGTGGCTTCTTTCTGCAGCACCATTATGATGCTGCAAGGCGCCAATGCGCACTTGCGGCATCATCAAGGCGCCGAGACATGCAGACGCTAGGCGTCCATCACGTCAAAATGGTGGCACCCATGTGTATGGGGCACCACCATTTTTACGCCCCCGTCATGTGCAAGGGGCATTTGAAAGCGCCGCCCCTCGCACATGACGGAGGCGCGTCATAGCGCCTGTTTAAATAGTACCTTTATTAGAAATGTAATGCTTAAAAACACATCTACTTAACTTAACTGCGGAATATCTGTGTTGTCATCACAGAACATAATTATGGTTGTTGTATGTCTGTCAATTTGTATAGCAAGCGAACATTACTAATTTAAAAGATGAAAAGTGCTTTGAGTTTGGGGGAAATGTGACTGATAATTGATACTTTATCACCAGTGCTTATTCTCAATGCATGTAAAAATAATTTTTCTAGTACCCCTTTGAAAGAGCAGAGAAATTCAACCGAGGGATCAGAAAACTTGGAATTACACCTGATGGACAAAGTTACCTTGACCAGTTCAGGCAACTAATAAGCCAAATAGGTATGAAAGTCTATACTGTACTATGATATTATTATGTTGCTTGATAAGTATTATTTTATTTTATATGCAAGGCTATATTTAGATGTTTTGACCAGTAGTGGATTGGGTAATGTATAGTGTTTTGTTATTACTGTTGTTGTTTTTTACTTTTTCTTTTCAAACTGTAAACCTTATGTCATAATTGAGACTGCTTTAGGAAATCACCTTAACTTTAAAGTGATTTGTCATGATGGGTTAGGTGATGAAGGAACACTAGTCACCTTTGGTACAAGGAAGCAGTTGTTCACTTGTTTGTATCCCAGACATTTTTTATTTGCTTTTAATTTTATCATGCCTTCAAGTACATGAATGTTATCATTACGAAATAGGGTCTGACATTGACTGTATTATGCCATATCAGAACATTACAGAACTTAAAAATAGTCTATTATTTTTGAGTAAGGATGTGGTCCATTCAAAATCAGTCTCCTAAATCCCATAGATTAGGCATGGGGAAAGGGTGGCCCAGGGGCCTCATGTGGCCCTCAGAACCTTATTTTTGCCGTCTCCCAAAAGCCCCTCCCCCCTTTAAAAAGGACATAGTTTTCAGGCTGTTTTCACCCCAAAATACACACAAATCCCCCACAATGCTTGACAGCATCCACTAACCCTCAGAAGCCTCAATCACTTCCAAATACTATATATACTTATATATAAGTCTAGAAATTTTAGTAAAAAAATTGAACCAAGAAATCTGAGTCGACTTATTCATGGGTCAATGTAAGTACTGTATTTTAACTCATAGAAACCATCCCCTGGTGAAAGGGAAGAGTATAATCTGTCCTGGAAGCAATCTGTCCTGGAAGCTTTATACTCTTCCCTACCCTCCCATCCATCCAGCAATTAGTGTGGGCACAAACAGTATTCCTGCTGAAATTTTGTAAGTACCTTGGCATTGTTTTCCTTTGCTTCATAGATTCTTTGTTACATGCCCCTAAATTTTACCCTCAATTTATCCATGGGTATATCAAAATCCCTAATTTCGGCCCCAAAACTTGCCCTCAACTTATACATGAGGTCAATTTATAGTCAAGTATATATAGTACTTCCATTTTTATTTGTATCCTTCCCAAAATGGGGATTGGAAGTAATGTTGGATCACTTCCAGTAGCCATTTAGAGAAAGTTAGATGATAACAGAAGTATTTGGGTATGTAGTATGGGGTGGAGCCTGCAAGGGTTTGTGCAGAAGAAATTGGCTCCCAGTCTTCACACAGCTGCCCACCCTGACATAGATTTTCACAATAAAATTAAGAGCATTGGGATTCAAAACGTCTCAGTTTCAGCTGTATCTTCCCATTATTTTCATCAGCACTGATTTTATTTCATAATATTTTACTTCAGTGTCAAGTGTAAAGCTGAATACATCTTATGTTACATCATGTTTATAAAATGCATTCCTTGTTGTTCTGTATCTTAAAGCTGACTTTGAGTTATGGAAACCCTGTCCTGGTGCTTATTTGTTTGGAGGGGGGTAGGTTTTGTTCAGAGAAGGTTTGCTACTGTTTCCTATAAGAGAGTGTGACTTGGTCAAGGTCACCCAGTAGGATTTGAACTCTGCTCTTGCAGAGTTCTAGTCCAGCATTCAAAGCACAACACCATGCTGGCTCTCAAGAATACCGAGTGCATTTATTACTTTTGGATTGCTTTGGAAGAGAATTACTTATTTTGGCTGAGCTGTGCCATAATGTGGCAGGCACACTGCTATTTGTTATGTGTACTGTACAAAGTATATTACAGTACTTAAGACAGTATATATGATCTGTTTAACTAGTTATTAGTTTCAGAGACAGGCAACTTTGGTTGATACTTTTTTTTTCTATATGTACTTCAGAATTTACCATAGTAGCAAAGTGCTCATTCGCATATTTTGAAATATAATATAACTTCAGATGCTTACTTTTCTTTTTCTTTATTTTTAAAGGAAATGCCATGGGCTATGTTCGTATGATAAGGTCTGGGGGTCTGCATTGCTGTAGCAGTGCAATTAGGTATGCACCAAGTACAATTCAACTTGTCTGTCCATTAAGCCCTTTTTCTTTTGAAATTGTTCCATGCAGTATAGCTTACTATTAATACAAAGACAGCAGTATATCAAACCTGCACACAGGTAGGACAACTAAATATAACAATGGATGTAACTCGAGTTCTTTACCAAGAAGACACCATGCTTAAATTTAAACTTGTCTATTCTTTATAAACATTCTTTATCATAGATTTGATATTTGAGTTGTGAGGGTTCTTAGAAAAGTGTGACTTGGTCAAGGAAAATGAAAGAACATTTGCATTCATAGTTAAGTATGAGAGGATGAGACATGGGAGAAGTAACCACAAATTGGGTTCTTGGGGAAATTAGCTTTGTTGTGACATGGGACTTGGATCCTAGTTATTGGGCTGTTTGACTGCTGGAGCTAACACTGGAAGTGATGAGAATATTGGGGCCACTATTCTATATCTTGAATATCTAGGTCCCTCCTGCCACTTAGATTGTAAAATGCATGCCAGCCCTTGTGCTAGACTGGAAATTTATAGCCCCCAATCCACAATCCCTTTCTGCAGCGTGAGATGCACAACTCTGCTTCTCCCAAACTAGATAGGCCCCAACACCTCCAGTGCTCCCAAACATAAGATTGTAACAAAAATAATGAACAGCCTTACACATGGTGATATGAGCAACCTAATTGTATGTGTAGGTAGGATTCCCTGTGTGTAGTCAGCACACACCCTAAGTAACAAACAGTACAGTGTGCCCGCGCCATATGCGGCTTTCAGCATATGCTGAAAGCCGCGTGGGAATGCGCAGGGCGCAAGGGGCAGCACATCCCATTGGGATTAATGGGGCACACGCCCGTGGCACGCATGCGCCACCACAGTGTCGCATGCATGAGCTCCATTCACTTAAATGGGGCTTGAGCATGCGCGAAAATTGCTTTACATGGGGGAGTCCGAAACAGATCCCCCTGTAAAGCAAGGGTGCACTGTACAATGAACCTTGGGAGAGTGGATTTGGGATTTCAACAAAGCAATGGTTGACTCACATGCAGGATTGCATTTTATCACCATAGGCAGACTGGAGAGGGAACTTTTCTTCTCCTGTTTGATCTGATGACCATCAAGTGCTTCTGGATTGATCCTGAATGCTCCTGTCCTGTGTGGGTGCCTTATATTCTGGCGCCACTGCTGTGCTATAAGAAGATAAGGATTTCCCCCTCTTTCTGCACAGCTGAATGGTGGGAGATACAGGCGAATGAAGTGGAAGTATTTCCACAGTAAAACATATAGTGATGGCTGCCAACTTGAATAGCTTTTTGAGCTGATTAAAACAATTTGTTGACATGCGGACCCTTAACAGCTACTAGTCGAGTTAGATGTATCTTGCCTCTGTTATCAAAAGCAATACACCACTGTATATTGGCTGCTTCAGAACACAAGATTGAGAGGCACTCAAATGCTGCTTGTGGGCTTCCCATAAACAACTGTTTGGCCTACTGTGTGAACAGAATTAAATATTTAGTCTTATCAAATATAACTCTTACCTTGATGATGGCAGGCCTAGGTTTGATGGTGGAGAATAGAAAAGCTCTGCTTGCAAACTCTAGAGCAGTTCTACTCAAAGTGGAGGTTCCTGGACTGGTGCCAGTCTCTGGACGGCTTCCAGGAAAGAAGGAAACAATTGTACCAGTCCCTGGCACATTGCAAAACAATAATTGCCAGTCCCCCACATCAGCACTAGAGTACTTTTTCAGATTATGTTTGTCCACTTTATGTGCCTCTGAAAATATGATGGCTTGAAATACACTTTATTTACTTTTAATAAATCAAATTTTCAACAAGGAACACATTTTGAATGAAATTCCGTAAGTCAAGCATCCTAGGCAGACACCCTAGATCTGTAAATCTGAATGATGCTATCCTTTCAGCATTTGAACAGTCCTTAGGATTATCCTTCCCCCTGCCTCCCATTGCTTTTTAAAAATTTGTTTCCTTTTGTGATTGTCATTAGACTAGAAAGCTTGTTTTAATGGAGACATGATTGTTTTAATGGAACCACTGTTTCACTGATCAAATAGTACCGTGCTAGTGTGGAACGATGATGTGAATTGGTTTGTTTGATAGCTATGTAACAGAACATGAGCAACTTTCTAATAAGATATGAACAGAAATAAATAAATATAAGAAGTATGAATGTTAATCTTATACAAACACACACACACACACAAAGACTAATATAAAATTGTGACTAAATGTAACATGAAATTTGTAGGTTTGTTCCTGATCTTGAAGATATTGTTAATTTCGAAGAACTTGTGAAAGAGGAAGCTCTCTCAGAAGATACACAAAAAGCAGCCAGGTATCCTACATCGATGCATGTTTTTAAAGAAAGGATGTTATTTCTGCATTGTCTTATAAAAAATTATTTCTAATAAAATAATATTGCAACTCAGTTTGTAGGTAATTCATTTACAGTATTGTGTATAATCCAGACATGGCAGTTGGGAAGGGCCATTATCTTTTGTGCTGTTGTTGGGCTTCTTCTGAAAGGTACAGTTATATCTCAGTTAACAAAGTAAATATGGTCCTAGAAAATAGACAGATTTGGCCCCAGAGGTAGAACCTACATGAGATAGATTCCTGCACCAGAAAAATATAAACAACATGTTTCAGCAAACATTTTACTCAAAACCAACAATATGTATTGAAATAAAACAGCCAGGTCAAGTAAGCCTTTTATAAGCAGACAAAAATATTTAGAACCTTATAGAAACCACCTGAAAGCTTCTTCGAAAATGTGTCAAGGGATGATTTTTGAAATTTCTTTTACCAGTTTCCACTTTTCTTGTGATTTCGATTTATGTTTACCTTATGTACTCGGCTATAGGTTGACCTCATGTATAAGTTGAGGGCAGGTTCTAGGGCCAGCATTATGAATTTTGATATAACCCGTGGATAAGTCGAGAGTAAAACTTAGGGGCATGTAACAAAGGATTTACTTCGTAAAGGATGACACAAAGGAAAGCAGTGCCAAAGAATTTGCAAAATGCCAGCAGGCATAACTGTTCATGCTCACCCGAAAGGCTAGATGGACGAGAGAGTAGACCGGGGGCGGTCAGTTCTTCCAGGACAGATTACACTGTTGTCTTTCATCAGATGATGGTTTCTTTGTTTATGGAAGTTAAAGTACAATACTTACATTGACCCATGGATAAGTCAACTCAGATTTTTGGGTCAATTTTTCTATTAAAATTTCTAGACTTCTGAAGTGTAGTTATATTGCATTGTTTATTGCAGAAACCCTGCTGAAACCTGTCAACAAAAGTTTATATTTCTGCAGTCCTTTTTCACCATTCTCTCAATGCCAGTTCTGCTAAAACAAAAACCACCTTCCAGCTAGACAGAGTAAAAGGAAGAAAAGGGGCTGTTGGGCAGAACTAAAATGACTTTGTAAAAAGGAGCTTCTTTATCAGAGGTTTTGTTAACTGAGGTATGTCTGTATCTAGCTGGCAACTGTGGGAAGAAGGATGCTGAACTAGATATAAACTGTTACAGTCTGCCCTCCCCATATGTGGGGGATCCGTTCCGGACCCCTCCCCCCGCATATGGGGAAAAGAGCTTATGCTCAAGCCCCATAGGAAATAATGGGGTGCGTACTTGCGGTGGCACAAGGGGTGTGTGGCTTGAGTACGCGCCCCATTATTTCTGTCTGGGCTTGCCTTCCGCGTGAGCCGACTGTACTATGCTTTTCTCAATGTAAAAACCATAATCCATTTTTTATTGGTAAAATCCATCAAAGTAAGGACAGACTATTTAGGATGCAAGAGATTTACAATGGGCCCTCAGTATCTGTTGGGGTTTGGTTCCAGGACCACCACCCCCATGGATACAAAAATCGGTGGATGCTCAAGTCTCATTAAATAAAATGGTGTAGTAAAATGGCATCCCATATATAAAATGGCAAAATCAAGGTTTGCTTTCTGGAATTTATATCTTTTTGGAATATTGCCAATCCATGGATGGTTAAAGATTCTGTGGATATGAAGGGCTGACTGCATTACTAAATACCATACTTGATACTTATTTGTGTGTTTTTTTACATACTTTTTATTGAAAATTGTTTTGAATAACTTTTATAAAATGTACCTATATACTCCACTTATATGTTCACAACACAGATTACAAAAACTAAATGCAACAAGTTATTGATACTTATTTGTATCTTAAAGGGAACTCATAGCAATAATATGACAGGAGAGGGTTTTTTTTAAACCTTCCCCACCATCTATTTTAAATTTTGTATTAATACCCCTGCCCCAGAGCCTCATCACTTAAAAATGTGGAGAGAGCTACAACACTGGAGAAAGTAAAGAACCTTCTGAGTCTACTTTAAAGTAAAAATAAAATATAATCATTAATCTTCTGTACTGTTTTACTCGCAGTGACTCATTCCCTAACTAGCTGCTTACAGAAATGATTCTTGAATGCTCAGTTGTTGGGCCACCTTTGTCTCATAGAATTTGACTTATGTGGTAATTCGGAAATATTGCCTTTCTTAAGAGGATCACTCCCTTCCTCTCTTCTTTCTTCTAGTTCATATTAGCAATCTTAATTTGAACACAATTCAATCTGGGACCACATACATGTGCCATCTTTGGGGGGGGGGGCACAACTCTCACAATAGAAAAAGATAGCAACTTTATTTTTAAACTAAAAAGGGCCCTCGTGCCCAGCAGGTGGAATGGTGTGGTGGACAGTTTGACTATATATCCCATCCAGGATCTTTTTAAGATGAGGGGAGCTTTTTTCAAAACTGAAAGTGACTGAAGAAATATTACTGTTAAAAAGATTGTCACAACTGTGAGGCAATTTGAACACTCTAGAGGTAGGCTGAACATTTTTGTCAAAACATTTTAAGGAAATCACACACTGTTCAAAGCCTATTCAGAAGCATTTCTCAAACAAATCTTAAGTTTCTGCTTTAGTTCATTTATGATAAATGGGCTGCTTCAGTGCTTTGTATGTTACAGAAAATCCTCTATTATTTAATGGGTTCTGTGATTGCACTCTGATATATTTTAATCCTCCTTATGGAAGCTGGAGCTAGCAGTAGGTTTTTTAAAAAAACAAAACAAAAAACTAATACTGGAGTTGCATTGCTGTTTGGGTGCTAAGGCCTATTAATGAAGAAAATAACTTTGGCATTCTGATTCCCAAAAATATTAACATGGAAATATGTCCTATTTATTTCTGCCCAATTAGAAAAAACAGACTATACATAGCTCATGTTTTATGCATTCTAATAATGCCCTGCTTACATGCATTTCTTTCTAAAAATAACTTACTAAATTGTGTGTGTTTTTTTAAATGTCCCCTCTGGAACCAAACATTTAAATGAGAGGCAGACTGATTTAGAGTAGTTATGGTAGATTAAAACAACTCTTTGGAGTAATGCTTAAGATCATTGTAGGACAATGAGTTGACACTTTTCTTTACTTCTTTGCAATACTGTATTACTTCCTGAAGAATAAATAACCTTAACATATAGTCTAAGCAAAACATTTTCCTTCCATACTTCAGTTATTCTTTGCTTTGCAGGCAACTGGACTCTGTACTAAGTGATCTCACACGCAACTCAGCAGAAGGCACAGAGTACTTCAAAATGCTTGTGGATGTGTTTGCTCCTGAATTTCGGAGTCTGAAGAACATGCATCTGCGCAACTTTTATATAATTGTTCCCCCACTGGTTAGTTTTTCCTAATGTGATGTGCAGAAAATACATGTGTTGAGACAGAATTTTGAAAGAATATTATACTGAAAGTTTATTTAGCCTCTGTATGAATCCTCTAGCTGGAAGTTGATCATCTATATAGAGATGTTGTATTTACAAATTTATAGAGTAGTGGAATAGCTCAGTTTGAGAACATTCATTTTTTAAAAATTTGAATTCCTAGGTTCATCCCCTACCATCTCTTGTGAAAGGATTTCAGGTAGCACATCTGGAACATATGACTAGATCTAGGTAACTGGCTAGATGAACTATTGGCTTGAAATTGATATTGAGATAGATAAGTCATTCTCTAAAAGTAAAGAAAATAGAGGCTTTTTAAATACACCACCACCAACAACATTCTAGATAACTTCATAAGTGATACATCTAAGCAGTATGACCCATAGGGCACGTCAGAGTTTGACTTTAATATTTCAATTTTACCAAAGTGCATGAAGCTTGTATTATTTGGACCAACTATATGTCTCTTGTTTTTAGGCTCTCAACTTTATTGAACATTCAATCAGCTGCAAGGAAAAACTGAATAAAAAGAACAAAGCTGGTGCAGCCTTCACTGATGATGGTTTTGCTATGGGTGAGAGCAAGGACAACCCCCCCTTACTATACAATTCTTTTTTTAAAGTCATGGATAGAGGTTGTGCTGTCTCACATTTTGTTCTCTCTCCCTTTGTCTTTCCCTCCTCCCCAAAGGGACAGAAAAGAAAGGAACTAGTAGCACTTTTAAGATAGAATGTGGATCCCAGAAAAATACTATAAAATAGAAACTTATTTAAAACAGGCATTTATAACAAGCATCCAACATTTCAGCTTCTGTCTTCCTCAGTGAGGTTTACTGACCACTGATTTATTACTGGATGAACAGTGTCCAGTCATAAACAGCCTGGATGCCATTTATCTCTCTTATTCCAGCAAACATCACTCAGAAAGGTGGAAGATGAAACATTTGATACAGTTTACGAATGCCTGTTTCTAATAATGTTATTGCAGACATAGAGCAGGAACTATCAGACTGCACAGATGAATTTCAGCTCAGGTTTTATCATGGAGAAAGCTCTGTATTCTCTGTCCTTTAAAATATCCCTGATCACAGTTAAGAAAATGCTGCTAACTCACAGCTTGGGTTGTCTGAACTTACAATACCATGGTTGTTCAAATAGATTGATGTATAAAACATCTTCATATAACAAACTATCTAATTTTCTGCTACATGTATACAATGGCTTTCCTCTAACCTGGTGTCCTTCAGACCATATTGGCCAAGTTTATGTGGTCTTTTGTGTTTCCTTTCTGTGGATGGGGATATATATTGAGTGTTTCCAGTATGTTGATCAACGTTTTGTTTCCCTTATTTGTTGGCATATTTTAGTTAACACTAGAGTTGATTCTGTCCGTATGGATTTTAGCTATTCATTTGGGATATCATTTGTTCCTCGTGATTTGTTTGGAATGAATAAGTTGTTGGGCTCACAAAATTCCATCAGTCACTCACCTGCTTCATTTCTTTTGCTTAGTTTTTGATTCTTTGCTGCCTACTTTAGCATTTCAGTCACCTATGATTAGTTCGAAGTCCTGTGTTGGTGTGTTGTCAGTTTCTTCCTAGACTCCTTCATAGACTTTCTCAATTTCTTCTTCTTCTGCCTCTGTGGTTTGCACACATATTTGGATTATGGTAATATTTATTGGCTTTCCTTGAAGCCTTATTGACATGATTCCATCTCACTTTGTATTGTATCCTTTTACTGTTTTTGCTATATCTCTCCTTAGTATGAAAGTCAATCCATTTCTATGTGTCTTTTCATTTCCCAGGTAGAACACTGTATAGTTACCTCAGTCAAAATGACCCATTCCTGTTTGTTTTAGGTCACTCATTCCTAATATTGCTATGTTTATGTGTTCCATTTTGTTTTTTTACTATGCCTAGCTTCCCTGGCTCATACTTCTCACATTCCATGTTTCTATATGTATCATGCTGTTTTGGACAAGCTTTGCTTTGTTTAACATGTCTGCCATATGACTTCCCATTCTATGCCCTCGATTCACCCTGCTGTGATTGCCTACTGTTGCTCCTTTCTATCTCTGTGTTTGTGTATTAATCAGTCCTTAAAAAAACCATTCCTGTACATTTTTGATGTATTGAATAAAAACGAAGAAGTAAAGCCTCCCCCCCCTTTTATAGAGAAGTTCTCTCAAACTTTTACATAGGCAAATTCAGGGACGTGAGCTAGGAGTTAGGAAGGGGGGGGGGTCCAGACTAAGTGCCACCAGTTATATTGGGCTTGGGTGCGGCAGCACAGCAGCACACACCATTACTTTTTTCTAATGGAAGGGGGGGTCCGGACCCAAGACCCCCCCCCCCGGCTACATCCCTGAATACCTTATCCTAAGATTCCTCACTAAAATTATTGAGAAAGACTCATCACTTTGTTGGAGGAGTTGTCTCAAGGAAGGTTCACATTTAAATACATCTATAGTTACTGGAAGCCCATCCTTAACATTTCTGATATCACATACCAATATACTGGGTTTTGCCTAGATTTACTACTATTATCAGTTTTTATGGAGGGCAATGTAAATCTAAAATGCAAAGAATTACTGTATGTACTCATGTATAAGTCTAAAAAATTAGGTTAAAAATTTTGTAAGCTTTATGGCATTGTTTTCCTTTGTGTTGGCCTTTACATCCTTCATTACATTTCCCTAAGTTTTACCCTTGATTTATCTACAGGTCATATCTTGGCCAGAAAATGTGCCCTTGACTTATACATGAGGTCAACTTATAGTTGAGTATATGTGGTAATCTGTTCCCTTTTAGTTAATGCAAGGCTAGAAATAGCCCAGAATTGGAAATGAGGACAATGGACTGTAGATAAATGGTGGAATCGTTTATGGAATACTTTATTAATGGAAAAATTCACAATGAAAATGAACACACTAAAGATATAAAATAAATCATTTGAGTAAAAATGGTTCCCACTCCTAAATTATGTCAACAATCTATCTCAAACAACATTACAATCATAAGAATATTACAATCTTTGGAATATATACTTTATGTGAGTTAGAAACTCTTTAGTCCAAAATGGTTTTCATCACTACTCAACAATGTTTTAAATGTTTACATCTTTCCATACTCAGATGTTTGGTAAAACATTCAGTTGTAGTACAGTCGGACTGTCTTATACATGGATTTTTTATACACAGATTCAAGCATCCACGGTTTGAAAATGTTCAAAAAACGTATAAATTTCAAATATCAAACCTTGATTTTCCATTTTTTATAAGGGACACCATTTTGGTATGTCACTATATTTAATGGGACTTGAGCATTCACAAATTTTGTTATCCACGGGGGATCTTAGAACCAAACCCCAGCGTATAACAAGGGTAAACTGTAATTAGTTTTCACTAGTCACGCCCCCCCTGCCCCCTGTTATCAACCTTAGTGCTTTTTTAGAGTAAATTTTAAAAAATCCTTAAGATTCAAGCATTTCAAATAAGAAAGGACCAGTAATACCAACAACCCAAGGACTACAAAACAGTAAGCAAAACAACCCATCTGAAAGGAACCAGACTGAAGCAGGCTCTTATATAACCTGTACTTGGTGACTTTTATTATTGGACAGTTTCATCATTTGATAGCATATCAGTAAATTTAAATGTCTTGACATTTTAAATTACAACTTCATGAGGAGGGTAGAGAAGTGGCCTTTCATAATGTAGTTTTCTCAACATCTACTAGTTGGTTTTGCTACAGCTATTTCACAGATACAGTAGGGCTGTATTCCACATATGTTTGGGGAAAATGTTGCATGGATGCACTGTCTCCTAGCATGCTGTAGCAAACATGTCTACCTAAAACATAGAAATGGGAGACTTGAATGGTCTTTGGCAGCTTGTCATTTAGTTCCTTACTGTGCTGTTTTAAATTGTCACTCTACTCTGCTTTCCATGCATAAAAATGCAAAAAATGATTGTGAGCATTTTGTGGACAGAGATCCAGCTCTACTAGGGGGGAAAATGTAAAATCTGACAAACACCTCCAAAGGCAACGTTAGAAGCCAAAATGCAAATGCATACAACTTTATGGATGTAGAGTGAAATTAGAGTTAATGTTGACCTGGTGGAATAGCATATGATGTGAGAAGTTGATATACTAATGATGAAAGGTTGGTTTGAAGTATATGTGCAGAATATGTTCTTTTAACTGCTTGTGGGGATGTATCTGTCTGAAATCTGCAGGTGTAGCTTACATTCTGAAGCTTTTGAACCAGTATCAAGAGTTTGATTCCCTTCACTGGTTCCAGTCGGTACGAGAGAAGTATGTGAGAGAAATAAGAGCATTAGCAAAGCAACAGAATGTACAGTCAGCTAGCCAAGATGAAAAGTTGCTACAGACTATGAACCTTACTCACAGGCGACTTGAAGTTTGTTTGCAGGTATGGTTTCCAGTGAGCTGCATGGTTTCGCCATTTATTAAAATTACTGTTGTCAGTCATTTATTCAAATTATTAAGTGAACAGGCTTATAGAAGGCATATTAAGTTCTTAAATACTGTTATTAAAAGTTAAAATCTTATCAAGGGTACAACATGTTAATAGGATGGCAGTTTTGATATACAAATTTGTCTTCAGTTTCTTTGCATAATCCATGTTTGTTCAACATGAAGGGAAATAAAAGCCCAATTCATGGAACTGCATTCTAAAAAAAACTGTACGTAGGGAGGGAAGAGTTAGTCCCTGCTCACCATATATACTGCTTTTCCACCATTAAAGATAATAGCACTTAGCAATAATACTTGCATTTCTGTACCACTTTATAGTTCTAAGCACCCTCTAAGCAGTTTACAATGTGTTTGCCAATTCCCTGGAACAAACTGGGTATTCATTTTACCAACCTATGAAAGGATGGAAAGCTGAGTCAACCTGGAACCCTGCTGGATCAAACTCACAATGTGTTGCTTGCAGTACCTGCATTTAATCACTGCGCCGGCATGATTTTGGTTTAGGGCTTGAGTTGTAGTTTTCAATCGCTTGAACATCTTTAAGGAAAAAAAAAATCTCAAGCCTTCATAAATTATTACCAGAAGCCAAGCCAAGATTACTAAAGAAACTGATTTAGCCAGCTTTTTCTTGGGGGCATTCTTATGTTCTCAGGGGTTATTCTACCATTGTTCAATTGATTTTAAGCAATGACAAATCTATTTAAGAGTCTGCATATAAACTACAGTCATCTCTCCATATTTGCGGCTTTGATATTTGCTGATTTGATTACTCACGGATTTCATTAATATGTTCTCTCTAGGAATGTCTAGGTCCTCCAGTGCAACTCTGTGGTCAATTTTAACTAAAAGTTGCACTGAAAGACCATTTGTAGCTACTCCAGTGCCATTCTATGGTTAGTGTATGTTGGACATTGACCACAGAGTTGCACTGGAGGACCTAGAGATTCCTAGAGAGGTGTCCTCTCAGGTAAAAACAGTGTTTTTGTTATTTGAGGTTTTTCCATATTCACGGGGGTCTTGTTCCCCTAACCCTAGCGAATATGGAGGGACAACTGTATATATAGCAGTTGTAGTTGTGTGCCTTCAAGGTTTTTTTTTTTTTTACTTATGCTGACCTTAACCTATCACAGAGCTTTCTAGGGCTGAAAGCACATAACTTGCCCAAAGTTACCCCATGGATTTTTATGACTGAGAAGGGAATCGAACTCTAATTTCCAGAGTCATAGCCCAACACTCAAACCACTACACCACATTAGATCAGATTTGATATTAAGGCATGATATTTGAAGGTTTGTATATAAACTATATATACCAGTACTGTTATTTACTTGGGGTTTCTGGTATTTATGTACATGCGGTTGCTAATACTGCAGAGGTTTTTATTTTGTAACATATTAACATTTGCTGAATTTTTTTCTTTTCTTTTTTTCTTTAGGAGTTTGAACTACTTCATTTTTCACTAAGTAGTGCAAGGATCTTTTTCAGAGCAGACAAAACTTCAGCAGAAGAAAATCAAGAGAAAAAAGACCGAGAAGGTGAGCTGAAAGTCTTTCAGTTTCTAGGGAAGTATGCCACAAAGTAGGGCATTCTGTTTTTACATCCTTTCTTTTGTCATTAGTGTATAACTCCACATGAAAATTTAAGATAGTGTCATGATTGAGCTGTAACCAAGATTTTAGCTGGGCCAATTAGCGGTATTTAAAAAGCCCGAAAGATGGAAAAGTGTGGCAGATAGTGCATTTATTGACTAAGGATGTATATCATCCTTAACAGAGTTTCAGAATAGTATATTCCATTGAAAGGGATTTTATTCCAAATGATGGATTGCACTATGGAATAGAGATTACCCAACAGTATAAGTACTAAAGGGACTGTGCATTGAATGGTTCTCAATTTTTGATCCTCCAGATGTTTTGAACTTCGTCTTCCAGAAGTCCCAGTCAGGAAGTCTGTATTCTGCTCTGGTCAGGCCCCACCTAGAATATTGTGTCCAGTTCTGGGCGCCACAATTCAGAAAGGACATTGAGAAACTGGAGCGTGTCCAAAGGAGGGCGACAAAAATGGTGAAAGGTCTGGAAACCATGCCCTATGAGGAACGACTTAGGGAGCTGGGGATGTTTAGCCTGGAGAAAAGAAGGTTAAGAGGTGATATGATCGCCCTGTTTAAATATTTGAAGGGATGTCATATTGAAGAGGGAGCAAGCTTGTTTTCTGCTGCTCCAGAGAACAGGACCCGGAACAATGGATGCAAGCTGCAGGAAAAGAGATTCCACCTGAACATTAGGAGGAACTTCCTGACAGTAAGGGCTGTTCGACAATGGAATGCACTCCCTCGGAGGGTGATAGAGTCTCCTTCCTTGGAGGTCTTTAAACAGAGGCTGGATGGCCATCTGTCAGGGATGCTTTGATTTGGATTTCCTGCATGGCAGGGGGTTGGACTGGATGGCCCTAGTGGTCTCTTCCAACTCTATGATTCTATGATTCTATGAGTTGAAGTTCAAAACTTCTGGAGGACTAAAGATTGAGAACCACTGCTCTATACTGTTTTTGCTAGTACTGCTACCACTTTAAAAGACAAGGATGGTGCTGCTTACTAGTATCCCTGCAGTCACTTCACTTCCTGGAAGGCCCATGAGAAGTGGCTAGAAAAACCTCAGCCAATTTTATATTTTGTTCCAGGTTGCTGAGCTACTCTAGATGTTGGGAATGTAAATATTCCACTTTACGTATTCCTTCTGTAAGAGACCTTTGCTGTACAGCTCTGTTTTGTCTACATTCTTGTGAGACTCCTTGCCTTTTATTTTGCAGAAGAAAGTGGAAAAACAAGCAATGGAGACTTGTCCAATTCTACATCTGCAGAACCTGTTGTCAAATGAGAACCCTGGTATGACTTTGTTTTTATATAGCTAGAATTTGATTTATCTTTGTGGCATTAGGCTTAAAAATCTCCAATATTGGAAAAAATAATTGGCTGAATTTTTATCTTGATCAGTTAGTTCTGCACCCTGAAGAATTGGTGTAGTGAGGATCAACAATAAAAATACAAACTATATATTTTGAAACTAATTCCATATTTTTTCAAATATATTGGCATTCATGGCAAAACAAATTGCTTATTTGAAAGTGCCTTACTTATCATACCATGCTGGTATTTAGCACATGATCAGAGACAAAAACAAAAGTGCTGCATGAGAGGAAAAACTGAGTATTTGCAGAGTGGGTTTCAGGATAATTTGTACTCAACCAAAATTTGCTATCTGTAATGAAAGCTACCAGATAGTCAGCACAGCTTCACCAGCTTGAGTAAAGGTTTATGTAATCTATCTTCCCCAATTTGTAAAGATCACTACATGCCTGCCATCAATAATAGGAGCCTCTTAATATATTGTTAAATATTAGCATTGTGGAAATCATTTAAAAAGCAATGTTTTACTATTCCAAGCGTTTCCCTCACAATTTTCCTTTCTGTTCTATAGAAATCTAGAAAGTGATGGGACCAACTGACATGGAATTTTTCAACTTTTCAATTGGACAGCGAGCCAGAAGTGCTATGAAATACATAAATTCAACTCAAAATGTTGTAGTTTATTCTTTCTGTTCAAATGTCATTAAAATATACAGCTCACTTTATATGATTTAAGGTGGAAGAACATCTGTTTTATTTTGGTTAAAATGGCTTAAATTTAATTCTCTTACATTTCCTTTGATTTAAAGTTGACATCACATGCTTGGCATTGTTTTTGTTGCTTGTTTCCAACTGAAGTCCCTCTTTGAAAATTTGTTATAAATAGACCTTTGGAATCCAAAGAAACTGCCAAAGTAGCAAGTCAACCTTGGTCTTTCAGAGACCAGCACTGTAAAGACATGTAAATTTAAGGCACTTTTCAGCTGTAATAAAACATACATTTGTTTCCTTTTTGTCCTCTAACAGGAGAGAATCGTTCATTTAGGGCATCATATGTGCCTGAACTGTACAGTGCTAACCAAATTAGCATGGTGTTAGTGACATATTGTAAATGTCCATTCCTAGAGTTTTAACTCATTTAACGATACTGCTTCTGTGAGTATATACATATGTACAGTCACGTAGTTTTATTTGTGAATTTGTCAGTTCATGTATTCTGAACATCACAATGTAGTCACTGATAGAGGAACAGTTTGGGTTTACAGTATTAGAGTGGGTAGTGATATATTCCTACTTGTGCCACAGAATGGGGTCTCCAATAAAGCCTATACACTTTGAGACTTCAGATGTCAGGTTCTGCTACTTGTAAGTATGGTGGGTTAAATTGGGACGAGTGGAATTACAGCCATATGAAGCATGTGAAGAGCAAAAACCAGGAAAAGGGAATGATATGGAAGTAATCCTTCTTTTACCATCCTACCTTATGCTAACCTGTCTTTAACTATGAAGCAGTATCTATGACCATTTTTCATACTTTTTGTTTACAGATGTTAAAAATAAAGGGAGGCCTTTTTCTGAGATTCTTATATTTTTAGCTGATGAAGAACCCTTCTTTCCATGAAGTATATAACAGAACTTGAATCTCCAAACCATTCCCATAAGTAAGGTATTTTCAGAAGAATGCTGGGAGGTTCCACTGATTACTATATTCAAAAGAGGGGAAAGACCCATCACACTGAATTCAGATGATTATCAGAGAGTCATAAGTGGGCCAGAACAGCAAAACCATCAACATACTTTGTACACTTGTGTATTTGATTGTCTGGGGTACAGAGTTGAGGTCCTGTTGCATGTTTTCATTCAGTTAAGTTGATCAGTTTCATCCAATAGCTATGCTCAAATTCTCAGGAATGAAGGGGACCAAATATAACATGTCTTACTCATTTTACAAAAAGCTGTTACCTCAGTTTTTGTTCTGTTGAATATTCTGTACATAATAATAAATGAATCTTTGGAAAGTGGATTTACTTCAGTTTGTATGTAGTTGTTGCCTAAAGTTTTAGTTCTTATAAGAAGCTGTAGAACTGTATCTTTAGAGAGTAGGTAGTCAACTTTTAACAAAGGAGATGCCTCTATTCACTAATTAGCCTGCCTTCATTACAGATAAGTGGATTTATTGGTAAGCTTCATAAACCAAATGAAATGGTCACTTCCATTGTAAAGGATTTCCAATGTGATCTTCATTCAAAAATATATCCTGCTAAAGTGAAAAAATGAGTTAAAATGGATCCTGGAGAAGTGACAGCGAGCTGCCCTTTTGGGTGACTAGAAGTGATATGTCACTTCCAGTTGCCTTTTTGGGCACCCTTCAAAATATCCTATTAAAGATCCACAATGGCATTTTTATCTATTTTTTTTGTTTTTGTTTTTCATACCAAAATGACTTTTTGGAGGTAGTCTAAAGGTTTATCGCTATATGCTATGTTTATATGCTATCTTTCCCCCAAAAGATTTGGGAATTTACAGTATTAAAAAGTAAAATGTATACTTGCAGCTACAAATGTACAAAAAGGTAAGATGGAAATATGGTTACAGAATTTAAGACAGTGACCAAGATCCTGCATCATAAGAGACATAATTAAGCCACTTCTTCTGACTCCATGAAGTACACCTGGGAAGCGTCTATGTCCTCTCTACAGCCTGATGCAAGACAATGAAAGCATCCTCTGGATGTCCTAGAGAACAAAGTCATCATTGTGCATCTGACTGTAGGGACTTAACAACATGCTTCTCAGACATCCCGGTTTATGCCAGCAACTATATGGCTGTGTCACGGACGGGCAGCATGAAAAAATGATTTTACAGGAGATTTTGGTCATTATATTATTATTATTATTAACCTTTATTTATAAAGCGCTGTAAATTTACACAGCGCTGTACATACAATCTTTTAGTTAGACGGTTCCCTGCCCTCAGGCTTACAATCTAAGAAGACACGACACAAAAGGAGAAGGGAGTGGTAGTGGGGAATGGGATCAGGTCCAGCAGTTCTCCACCTCCGAGGCCTGGACCAAGGCAGATGGACTGGTTATATGAGGGAGATAGAGGATTCTGATGAACAAAACAGCCCAAAACGTGGGTTATGCAGACTTAAATTCGACTTACATTTGAATAACTAACTGGAAACCAGGCAATAATGTGAAAGAAAAAAAAACAGTACAGGATTTTTAAAAATAGCTCTTTCCATATAGAACAATTAAGCTCCCAAACCCCTGCTAGAATAGAAAGACATTCACCTGCCAACAAAAGAGCAGCAGCAGCAGGTGCACATTTACTTGAAACCCAGGACTGGGACTTCGCTGTGGCTCCATTCTTACGGAAGCTTGTAGCCAGTCTTGTGTTTCAAGTAAATGTGCTGAGAAAATGGGATCAAAAGATGTTCTCCACTTCACCCACTGGAAAGATCTTAAACTTTAGGCAGACTAATATGGGACAATGTGGTCCTAAAGGCAGCATGAGTACTTTGGAGTGGAGCTGTTGCAATAGGCAATTTATGTGTTCCCTGTAACCAACCCCCTAACAATTTGGCCATAGCGATGCAGATTAGCTGATGTTTCTGAAGAAGGGCAGCCCCACTTAGAAAATATCGTAGTAACAGAAACAGACTGCAGTTATAACATGCCGAGGGCGCGCTGTATAGTGTCTAGATCAAGGGAAGTAATAATGCCATTCTATTCTACTTTGGTCAGAACTCAACTGCAATATTGTGTCCAGTTCTGGGCACCACAATTCAAAGAGGATGTTGACAAGCTGGAGCGTGTCCAGAGGAAGGCTACCAAAATTGTGAAGGGTTTGGAAACCATGCCCTATGAGGTGAGACTTATGGAGCTGGGTATGTTTCGCCTGGAAAAGAGAAAGTTAAGAGGTTATATAATAGCCTTATTTAAAGGGGTATTATTGAAGATGGAGCAAGCTTGTTTTCTTCTGTTCCATAGAATATGACAGAACAATAGGTGCAAACTACAGGAAAAATGATTCCACCTCAACATTAGGAGGAACTTCCTGTCAGTAAGAGCTGTTCAACAGTGGAACGCACACTCTTGGAGAGTGGTGGAGTCTCCTTTGGAGGTCTTTAAACAGAGGCTGGATGGCCATCTGTCAGGGGTACTTTGATTGGGAATTCCTGCATGGCAGGGAGTTGGTCTAGATCAGTGATGGCAAACGTTTTAAAGACTGAGTGCCCAAACCGCAACCCAAAACCCACTTATTTATCGCAAAGTGCCACATCCCTCTGGCTTTCTAGTAACAAACTCTGGCAAACTCTGTGCTGGGGTGATGGCATGTGTGCCCACAGAGAGGGCTCTGAGTGCCACCTCTGGCACTAGTGCCATAGGTTCGCCACCACTGGTCTAGATGGCCATTGTGGTTTCTTCCAACTCTTATGATTCTAAGGGCAGTCATTGTGAAATAGTGGAAGATGAAGCCTAGAGGATGACTTAAATCTGTGTGAAAATTAGTGCCTGGCATCCTGCATTATGGTTATAGATTTGCAACCTAGAGTTATGGATCCATAACAGTTCTGTATTGTTATACTACATTGGACTCTATTGTGACAATTGTAAATGCCCACCTCAATCCTCTTAAAGCTCCACAGAGCCGGTCCAAGCGATGGAGGCCTGTTCTGCGCATGATCAACACACAGCAGGATGATTCTTCAAGCCCCCTTGTCAGTGAGCAAGACGCTGACAGTCAGAAGCAGGACTCTGTCACATTCATCATCACACTGCAGATTGCTGGCAGGAGGGGGCTGGAAATGACCTGTCTGCACCCCTCCTGCTTAACGAACAGACCTCTATCGCTTGATGCTTGATGTGGATGCTGGTTGTTAAAATAGATTTAGAGGGTTGGACTGTGACATGATACATAGTTATGCATCTGTAACTAAGGCAGGATACAGACTGCCCAAAAACGGTGGTCTACCGCCACCTCCATTTCCGCTGGCGGAAAGCCTCAGCTGCCAAATGGTGAGGCTTCCTGGTGGAAAAAGAACCTGCCAAAAGCAGGTTCTTTTTGTGTTGCGCTTGCGACGCCCGAGTGTGCAAATGGCACACTTGTGATGTCGTAAGCGCAATGGGACGTGCAGATGCTATGCATCCAACGTGTCAAAATGGCGGCGCCCGTGTGTACAGGGCACTACCATTTTGACGCCCCCATCATGTGCTAGGGGTGAGGCCGGTATGGGTGGTGTATCTTCGGCCAACCCCAGCACGTGACGGTGGGGGGGCGGCACAAAGGCCCATCTAAATGAGGCCTAAGATATAGTTGTGATATTCTGGAATATCAGTATGCAAAGGGATCTTGTAGCACCTTTAAAACTAAGTGAGTGAAAGAAATTGTTGCATAAGCTTTTGTAGGCTTGGTCTGCTTCCTCAGATGCATGGCGTGAATTAGTGCCCAGGAACGATGTTAATAATGAGACTGTATAAATAGCCATAGAAATGTAAAACTTTTGGGTATGGTGATGAGGTGATAAGTTAGGTTTCAACTATGGTTGTTGAGGGGCAAAGGCAGGATGATGTTGTTTCCTAGATCTAGGGTGAATGGATTGCCATATGAATGGTGGAGGAAATTTTGGAATGTGGTGTGTAAAGGCGGGGAACCAGAAAAGAGAGATGATAAACTGGCTAAGAACCAGTTTTATAATATGTGTATATGTCAAGAAGCCATTGTTTCTGATCAACTCACTGTTGATAGATTGGAGTTTGTGGATATAGTCTAATTAAGCTGTTTCGCTTTCCAATCCTCCTTTGTAGCTCCTCTGACCTCACAACAACGGTCTTTGAACAAACAAACAAAACCCCTACAAAGTTCTTTTTAAGCCATTTAGGTTAACTAGGTAGAGAGATATGTCACTGATTTCCTTGCAATCATCCAAGTCACTAATGCAATGACATTGACCTAGTGGGGAAGATACAGTGCTACTTCAACTCTCCATACAAGTAGTTGCTAAAACTCTGCAAGTGTGCTGGTAGCAACTTTACCATCTGTTACACTGAATTAACTTTGGTCAATTTATTCTACCTGACACCTGTTCTAAGATCACAATACTACTACCTAAAAAATTGCACTGAATATGCTTAAATGCCAGCACACAGTTTGCTCTGTACAATAGTGGGTACCAGTTAACACCATTATTGAACTTTCACCCCTTTTTCCAGGTTCTTAAGTGTATTTGCAGCTATCATACTGTATTGCTATGGTTTAATGCTCTGACAAGAATAACAGCTTTTATCCAGAGAAATCAAGATGAATTAGTGTCAGACAAACTGTTTACTTCAAATAAGATTTTAATCTTGCATTATTGTTAAACATTCGAGAAAAGCAAGACATGAGCCTTGCTTTGTTATCTTTAAAACATATACTCAACATTACATTCTTAAAAACCCAGAGAAATCAGAAAAAAAACTTCATTAGAGCTAGCTCTGTTCTTGCATGTTACTTCAGTTTAAAAGAATAAAACCCAAAGGTATCAGTACAGTGGTGTGTCCCAATTTGTGCTAACGCCATGAGCAACAGTGTCAAACTGGTACAGACAATATTATACTGAGATTGGCCATCTGTTGAAAGACACATGTCTCTAAAATTTACTTCCCAGAAGTGCTTCATGGGGCAGATTGCCCACAAATAGATTTTGAAGAAGTATTTTCAGTCAGGTATTGGGACAATTTGAAGCCGTCCTTTTCATTTTGAACCTGCAGATGCACTAACCCAACTGTACCAATCAGTGCAACAAACAATAGCCTACCTGGCTCATGACTTGTGGCTCAGACAGTATACTTTCTTCTGGTTATTCCTGGTGAAAACCTCAAACTTCTGATAGGTTCAACATGAAGGTTCTGGTCAACCTGGACAATGGTGTGGTCCTCAGAAAACTAGTAGGCACTTAACTTTAATAGTGAATGCTTACTTCAGATATAGTAAAAAAATATATATTAATAGGAAAGTGTTTAAAGAACTTTTTGCTAAACAATCTAGCTCAAAATAGTGTTCCTTTAAAAAAAAAAGTACCAGAGCCTAAAAACAACTTAGTGTAAAAGCAATTAACTGTTACAACAATACTTATGAACTAAAGATGCATTAGGGCTGTCTGTGTTCCAGACTTTTAGTACTAAGTGCAAAAATTTACCTTTCTCAGAACGTTTAATTTCCTAGAATGTCTAGTGTGTTTCGAATGAGAGGCATGCCTAATGAAGCCTTTAGTAGCTTGAATGCAATGTGCATGCACAGCCTAGAATTACAG
Organism: Sceloporus undulatus; assembly: GCF_019175285.1. NCBI lineage: Eukaryota > Metazoa > Chordata > Lepidosauria > Squamata > Phrynosomatidae > Sceloporus > Sceloporus undulatus. The sequence goes on from NC_056526.1 coordinate 29,026,333, forward strand.
AGGGTGAAGCTTCATGGGTCTGTGTATCTCCTTGCCCAATCCAACATCAAAATAAACAGATGTGCAGGTGAATATAATTTAGCTAGCTAAAAGGTGTACACACAGCCCTGGCTACAATGGGAAACTAGAAGCAGAAGAACATGCAGGCTGATGAAAAGATGAGTTTGGAATGTCAAGAAGAGCCCTGCTGTGTCTATGGCTTGAATTAGAAATTTGCTGGTAGCCATACAGTTTTTCTCAATGCTGATTGCTGGGAATTTTTCAAAGATTGTCCTTCTATTATGCCAAATTCACTTCCCATGCTATCTCTAGGTAATCCATCCCATGTTGGATCATAGCTGAGAGCACAGAATTTAGCCTGTTCCACACACCACCACCTCCTCTGAAAGAAATCACAACTTATGCTTCTGACTCCTCCTGCCCATCTCCATGTACAACATTGTCCTCTTCTGAATGGTCATTCAACAGCATGAACTTTCCATCATTGGTTAGTGGCATAGATGACATTAACTGAGCTAATGCTTCTGGATCCTATAATGAGAGATAACATAATTAAATTAGAGCAAATTGTGACAGACCAATATTCATTCAATTACACAATGGCTTTTTAAAATACATTTTGGGAGTGGGGACTTTCAACCTGTACCTTCATGTGGCCATCCTAATCCAGATTAATTTCCCTGCCCTGCACACACACCCTTACCTGAACTGCCATTCATGCAATTAGCATGAGCAACCTCATAGTTCCTTGCTAAAAGTCAAACTAGATATCATGCAATGATTTGTCATCAGAATTTTCAAAATAGTTTTGATCAGTGTGTCTTCTGTTGCATTTCATGTTGTAACACATAAACAGTAAAATGACTTCTGAGCCCATCAATTTCATCTCATTGGTTTCAGAAAGGAGTCTTGAACAAATCGTCCCACCCCAAAGTCCAGTGCAAACTGGAGAGCATTTCCATTGTTATAGTCACACACTACAGAGCCAAAATAGTATTCAGTATTACTGTACCAGCCTGAAGCTTCAGATTTATGGATAAGCTAAGTTCTCATAGTTAATTCATATAAATTTATGTGGAGAAATCTAACACTCTGGGACATCGTTTAACACTTCATTAGTAAAAGTAATGATAAATGAATGTTGCAAAACATTGATGCCATCCTTTGTTGCCTGTCTTTTGCCATTGTTTGCTATAACCCACCTCTGCCTTATTCATTCTATACTGAAAATAAGTGGAAGAGTTTATTCATTCTATATTGAGAAATAAGTGGAAGCTTTTGGACTCTTCCACTTATTTCTCAGTATAGAAAAAATAAGGCAGAAGTGGATTATAGCAAAACAATGGCAAAAGACAGGCAACAAAGGATGGCATCAATGTTGCAACATTCATTTATCATTACTTTTACTAATGACAAAAGACAGGCAACAAAGGATGATACTTAGATCTGAGGTGGGTTAAACTGTGTGTTAAGAACTTATGCCATGACTAATGCCATGACTAATCCATTATTGACAACACTTGCCTCTCCCCAACTATTAACTTAATCAGGTACCATTTATCCAACTTCTGCAGTTCTGATAACCTAATGCTATTAGTATGTTTGCTTAGAAGTATCAATGTTCAGTAGGAACCAGGCTTAGCTGCTCCAGTTCAGTAAATCAAACTTAAAGCTAGTTATGGCTGTATTACAGCAAAAAAATTGTAAAAACTCCAAGTATAGATCATGCCACTTTGCTTTCTGAAGAATACCACTGTCCTTATATAAGTGATCGAATATTCAGCTTCATTTAGGTAGCCACTTTTTGTATTAATCACCAAGTTAGACTAGTATAGTTTGAATAGAGAGGACCTGTTGGGACCCTATATGCAGTAACTACAGTAGGTAAAGGTTTTCCCTTGACAAGATTGCCTACCCAACTGTAGGGGGGTGATGCTTATCACTGTTACTAAGCCAAAGAGCCAGCGTTATCAAAGACAACTCCACGGTCATATAGAATGCTGTTACTTTCCCGCCATGTGAAGTTAAGAACAATGAAATTTTACCTTCCGAGCCTCAAGGATTTCCTTCCCCAGGCTTATTGCATAGCAAATCTGCAAAGGAAACAGAATCAGCTTTAGAATGGCTTATGAAAAGGTAATTGTATCAATTAGGACAAATACATACTGTTTACAACTGCCCAGGAAGATAACTATTTGAACACAAATGAGCAGAGCCTTATTAAAACGTGTGAAGAAGGGGAACATATTTGCCCTGCTCTCTCCATTGTCTGACTTCCCAAGTGGCATGCGAGACAGTGTGAAGACCAGGGCCTCTACCACATGTGGAGGCGCTCTCTGTAATCAAGAACCCAGAAAACTCAGGGTTTCTGATCACATGGAGAGCCTTTACAAATACTACACATGGAAAGCAATGGTGTGGAGGAAGTATGTGCTGATAGCATGATTTATGCAAGCAGGCTGTTCACCCATGGAAAGTGCCGGTGAAGCTTTGCCAACAGTATGCATAATGAGACACTGCAGCACAACAAAAGATACTGCAATAGTGATATGTGGCAATCTGGATACTGTTGGAGTAAAACTTCCATCATGCCTAATGACTAGCTATGTTTACTGCATCTGCACTTGGAATTCAACATATGGAGAACCACAAGTTGCCCACACCTCTTCTAAAATAATGGAGATTTGCTTCCAGGTCTTGGGCTGGGACTAATAGCTAACGAAATTGTGTTGAGGAGCTTTCTTAAGAAATGCTGAGGAGACCACAATATAAACAAAATCCTGTTACTTGAAAATCTTAGTTATTTGAACTGGGTTGTGTGGGAGGGCAAACACTTGAGAACTGCTAGCACACAAGACATTGTGATACCTATTTTGTTGGGGTTGTGAGGGTTGCATACAGTCCTAAGCAAGGGAAATGAATTACAACTCACTAAACTCCTACTAAGACTTGCAACCAAAGGTCACACTTGGAGTTTCTTAATGTATTCTAAATAATGTAAACAACATTATCACCAAACCTTTTCACCCTCAGTGTTACTCTCAAATACGTAAGTGCTCATAGAATCTTCACCCAGAGACTCAGAGACACAAACCACGAAACCAATCAGTCTCTTATTTTCCTGATGAGCAGCAAATTGTGTCACATTGGCCAGGTCAAACTGGAAAAACAGGTTTTAAGAATGTTAAGATCAACATATGTGTTCCTCATTAACTTCTCAGCCAGCAACTTAGTATTTAAAGCTGAGTCTGCAATTTTTCCATTGTGAGTAAAGGAAAAACATACTTACGCTTGCTCTTGTAACTTGTGTTTGGGGATCTATTAATCTGTTAATGTGAAAAAAGAAAGACATGAAAGAAAAGGAAAAAAAACCATTAAACCTGGTACAGCAGAGAAAGTAAAGAAGCCCTACCCAAATTTTTCACACCTTGGGCTACAATTCCTCTCAAAATGGGAGTATGTCAATGGGCTTACTTTAAGTAGACATGTCTTAAGGCTTACGTTGTGTTTCTAATGATACCAACGAAGCATGCTTTCTGTGATTAAAACTTTGCTGCTTTGAGTGATACCATGTCATGATGAACTTTTTCTGCTTTAGAGCCAGACATGGATTTCATTCACTGATGGAAGTCAGTCAAATGAGTGCTGTGTATACAACCATTTCTAGAAGAAAACACTAGGAATTACGTCTGTCTTATTCTGTGGTATAGACCTATGGAAGGCTATAAACTGAACCCAAAAGGGAAATACCACTGTAAGAATTGTATTCCCTTATTTCAAGGCTTCCCTAGCAACCATTGAAGCCAGAGCTTCAAAGGCAACACAAACACTTTCCCCTGTCTCAAGTAGGATCTTTGGGCTGAATATGTTATTAGCATATATAGACAGGCCCAGCAAATTAAATCTAGACATTGCTGAAGAGATTGTCTTGCAGCTGCTCCAAAGACAACAACATTATACGTCTTTACATTAATCCAAGGAATTGCACTCCTTGGATACACTTAGCTCAGGCTGACATCATGGGGCACTTTCCTTCTCATGATCATTCCCTGGAATAAATGAACAAAATCACATAAAAATATCAGGGGTAGGAATCATGATTCCTTCCAGATGGTGTGCAGCCCCCAGAAATTTCTGGATAAACAGGAGGAGGAGTCCACAAGAAACACTGGGTCTTCCCCACGTCAGCTGGCCAGGCAACTGCCTTCCTCTGAAGCTGAGAGAGCTTGGCTTGTGCAAGGCCACCCAGTGGGTTTCCATGGCCAAGCAGGGATTTAAACCCTGGCCATTGTTGTCCAGCACTGAAACCACTGTATCACACTGGCTCTCAGCATACTTGCCTGCACAGTAGTATAACTAAAGCAAAATATGGTATATTTCTAATGTACAGTAAGACACTCTGTACCTGTGGGACTGGTACCCATGGCTTTGCTTACCCATGTCGGAAATTTTTTTTATCTAAGTTCTCCAGTGTCATTCTATGGTATGTGTCCACCAAAACATGACCACAGAGTTGTGCTGGAGAACCTAGAGATTCCTAGAGAGGTGTTTTCTCTTGGCATTTCTAGGTCTTCCAGTAGAATTCTATTGTATGCTTCTGCTGAAAGTTGTTCATTTCAATAAAATTCACTACCATCTATGGTTTTGCATTTCCACGGTAACTCCAGAAATGTATCCCCTGCAGATATGGGGGTCATACTGTATACACAAACAGAACACTACACTGTTCTTCAAGCAGTACAAATTATTTCCTTATCTATGCAGTTCTCAAGCAGTTTTTCTGATTTATGTCTCAGTTGTGTATGTGCTTCTTTGAAATCCCAGTGATCTGTAACAAGTGAAGCTGGATTCAGTGTGCCCTATTTGCAAGAGAAAAGTGTTCAGGATTAAAGGTGACCTAGCCAGTGGACACTAGGAGCTGGATCCAAATATACTCTGCCTAAATCAAAGAACCTTTGCTTCAGAAGAGGTGCTTACTAACAAAGGGAAGAGCGTGAAAAGATTTGTCAGTTCTCTTTTCTCCTCTGAAACCCAGGGAATAGTCAATGGCTGCTACTCATATTACCACCAGCATCTGAAATAGGATGTCTCAGTATCAGCAGGAGGATGCTACTGAATTCATGTTCTTGAGGATTTACATTGCTTTCTAGTTGGACACTTTGGGAACAGACTAAATATCCCTTTGAAATGATCTAATACAGCAATTTTTATGTTCCTAAAATCTTCCCATAAACCTGAGGGTCCTCCAACCCTCTGGTGAAGATCTGGGGTACTGCAGAAGAGTAAGTGGATTCTGTCTCTTTCCACATGTATAAGTGGACACTGCAAGCAACATTTCCTGAACTAATAGGTTCAGGTCAAATCCAGGAACTCCTCCCAAACATACAGTGGACAAGGTTGACCAAAAGGAGAGAGAACAAGAAAGTAGGCAAGGGAGCTTTGCTTACTTCAGGTCATTGCTGGTGACCAAGAGGTGTGATTCAGCCATACGGAAGATGTTGTGAATGGCCCGAGCTGCCAACACCTGTCTCATAGCTTCATAAATCACTTCAACAGTGTGGTCAGATTTGACAGCCATAGATCCCAAAAAACGAACTACAAACATCTGATTCAAGAGAGAATCTGGAGAGAGAGAAAGGCAGTTAAAAGAGGTGTATTTTTCTTTACCAGTTCACAATTATTTCTCCACTTGTGAAAGAAATTAGCTTAACCAGTTTTTCATTTGATCTATAGAAATGTTTCAAGGCCAGTTTAAGTGAGGATGCTCAACCCTTGATTTGCAGCATCAAATGATGACTTGGGTGTTTGAATATTTGGCTACCAGTACGTACATTCTCAGATGGCATGCATCATGTGTGAATGAATTTACAACATACACTAAGACCATGGTGGGAAAGGTTTTTCATGTTATTTTTGATGTGTAATGGTGTTGGTGGACAGGTTTAGAGACGAGCACTCTTTTTCCCTCTCTCTTTCTATCACATCCTTTGCTCTTCTCCCTCCTTGCCCACAAGCCTACTAGCAGGAGAACAGACAACATATAGACAAGAGACTTGTGCAATTGTATGAAGGCTGTGCTCTCTGATTGTTAAATGTAGCAAGCAATCCTTGCTGGTTCCACTCCAACCAGAAAAGCTTACTAAGTATGAGGCCAGCCTTTCCTAACCTTTGCCTATAATGGTTAGGGATTGCCAGTTGATGAAGCCTAGTCTATGCAAATAGGACTTACAGCCATATGGCTAAAATGTTTTTAGGATGTTCACTTCGTTCCTAGTTCACTGCAGACCTCTCCACACTTGGTTTAGCGGTCCACATAAAAAGGCAGCATGCCCATGAATTCCAGAAGCTGAGAACAAAGGACAGCATGACCTCCCAAACTTTTAGTCTTCCAAAAGTTTTAGACTTCAACTCCCAGAAGTCTCAGATAGCATGGCCAATGGTCAGGTCTTTTGGGGAGTCCAAAACATCGGAAGAGCCAAAGATTGAGAATCACTGCTCTAGTTAGAACTTAGTTTGAACCAAAAAGGGAGTTGTTATGCTCTTTACCAAACAGCAACTTTGCTCTGTGGAGATGGGTCAACGTTTTTTGTTGTTGTTAACTACCCTCCAGTAGACGGTGACCCATGGTAACCCTGTGGATGAGACATGTTCAAGATTCCTTGTCTTCCATTGCTCTTCTTAGTTCCTGTAAACTCATACCCATGGTCTTCTTAATTAGAATCCATCCATCTAGCATGCAACCTTCCTCTCTTTCTGCTGCCTCCACCTTTCCTAGCACTATTGGGTTTTTTTTTTCCAATGAGTCATGCATTCTCATGATGTGTCCAGAGTTTTGTCATATTGAGTTCTATGGTGATTTCTGGCTTGATCTGCTCTAGGACCCATTTGTGTGTGTGTGTGTGGGGGGGTTGGTTGTTGTTGTTGGCTAGTTAGAATCATACAAGCCATTGTATTCCCTATTAGCATGTATGAATGTGAGAGCTGGACTGTTAAGAAAGAAGATAGGAAGAAAATAAATTCATTCGAGATGTGGTGTTGGAGAAGAGTGCTGAAGATTCTGTGGACAGCCAAAAAGACAAATAAGTGGGCTTTAGAACAGATCAGTGTTAGAAACTGGAAAAGTCTGCCCCATGATTAAACTGACAATGTGACTCTCACTCTCTTTCTCTGAAATTTTGCCCTACAATGCAGCTTGTCTACCAAAGATAGGCATTGCACTGCAGAGACCTCTGCAATAGTGCACAGGCTCTCTCCTTACAGTCTAGGATTGCATGGACTAAACAGATTGGTGTAAGGATGGTCAGAGGTAGGAAAGATAAAGTTTACCTGCTGCTAGGCAAGAGGTTAACCTATAGGGCTTCTGGCATCCTCTCAAGCTCCAAGGTTTTATGAACAGCAGTCACTGTACTTACCAGCTTCATCATCTTTCCTGCCATCTTCAGACTCTCCAAATGGGTTTGTACGCCTACAATAAAAGTACCAATTACTACTACATGATCACCTTCTGATACCATGAGAAAAGGCAGCAAAGGAAGATTTTATTGTTTGTACCTGCCACCCCTGTTCTGGTCTAGGAACTCCATTGCAGGAAGTACAATGTCAAACTGAATTGGTGTTCCAGGTGCAATTAACTCAGCAGATTCAGAAAGGCTGGCAGGCTCATGAGTGATTTTCCTATCATTCATCACCTCCATGTTCTTCACATCCTGGCTAAAGCAAAAGCATAGAGAATGGTGCCTCATGAGAAAGGTAGAGCTATGTCAGCTGTAAAAGCAAATGGATTCCTATGAATGGAAAACCAGGTAAGAACTTGCAAATCAGCATTCACTTAATGTCTGAATAGACTTTAAAACACATACACATAACATCATCTAGATAATTAAAAGTGCTTTTAAAATTGAACTATAATATGTCACTTTGAATATATTCCCTTAATACCTTACTGAGTATGTGCCCTTTATGTTTCAGTTAAGGATTAATGAGTAAGAATAGAAGAAGGTAACACTGATGAATCTTTGTCTTAATGTGGTACTTTATTAAATGTGTGCTTTTCATACAAAGGTGGAGTGCTTAGCAAAACTGAATTTTCAACATGCCACTATATGGTGAAAGAGGCACACAACACACTCAAAAAATCATGTGATATAGCGATATTGTGAATGAATGTCACAATATTCCTGCCGGCAGAAAACTAGCTTAATCAGTGTGGGAGAAAGGGCCTTTTCCCTGAAGATGATAACGTCCTATGCACAGAAGACATTCATACACAACCCAAGACAAACATAGATGTTGAAAGGTGTAATGTTACCTGGGGGAGAGACTGTCCTGTTTCTTTCCAAAGCTTGTGATTGGGGTCACAGCCTGTAGAGCTGTTTGATTTAATCTGATGGCAACTGCCTAGAGCAAGAGCGAGGCATATTTTTAGATTAACTTGTTTGAAGTGTCTGGGTGAACTAAATCATCGCAAGGAGAAAGAAATCAATTAAAAATAAATGCTCACTTCAGGATTGTCAGTAAGATAGATCTGCCGGGAGATGTTGTTGATTGCACATATCCACTGCACGAATGAAAAAAGGAGAGGGAAAGTATGAAGTTTTGGGACTCTTAATTTTAACAAAATAACTGAAAAACATTCACACAGTAAAAAAAAATAATTTTTTTTTACCTCTTCATATTCTTTCTTGCTTTCTGCCTGAAGTGTTATGCCTCTACAAGGAAATGCACAGGCATTAATTTTCTGTCCTGGTTTTAGTTCACACAAGCCATTCATGTACAGCAGAGTTGGGCAACTATGTGGAGCCAGGAGCCAATTCCTTTTGCCAACCCTGCCCTAGCAAGCCAAAATGCTTGCATTTCCCTCTGCAGTCCCTTTCTAAATGGTGACAGGAAAAGACATTGTATCACCTCCTATTACCATTCTGAGAAAGACTACAGAGGAAAACAGAAGTACTGGAGTAGTATAGGGTTCTGGTGTACTTTTATGTGGGAAGGTGGAGGTATTTGGCTTCTTGTAAGATTTGGGGGCAAAAATTGGCCAAAAATCATATTTTTAAAAACATTGGGAGGTTAGGGGCTTTGGGAGACTATTGGGGTTTTTCAGGGGCCACAAAAATGAGGTGCCACAAGTGGCCCATAGGCTGCACTATGTCCACCTTTGATGTACAGGGGGAAACTGGAAGCAATACCTCTGAACATCCAATAGGCCCCATCATGCTACAGGAGTACTTTAGCTTATCACCACTTCAAATCAGTATATTGGATAGGGAGATTTTAAAGACAGCAAACACAGAACCACCATCAGTGTGATTCAGCATCTGATGGAACACTGAAGATGCATGTGACATTTATCATTAGTGTTGCTTAAATTGTTGTATCCCAGCAGGATTCCCCGGATACATACGGTTTTCCCGTTGGAGTGGTGATTTGAAAGCAATATCGTCGGTCTTCACAATCAATTGCCATCACAGAACAGTTGTCCAGGTCCTGGATCAGTCCCCCTGCTACTGCTCCCCTGGGCTGACACATCAAGTTTCCACCTTGAGTGAAGAAGTACAACCTGTCCCATGTTGTAGTCACTAGGCCTGTTTTACTGTAGAAACAGACAGTTTCAAGATCTGTCATTCACCACCATTAGTTAATCAGGGTTACATCTGCTTTACCCTGGAAGCAATCCTTCTGGGGGGAAAACAATTTGGGCATACATCCTCCAACCACTTCACCACAATTAATCATCATTGATGCATTTTCCCCACAGTACAGAAAATACTAAGAAATCCATCTGGAAAGTATATCAGAAGTTTCATTAGATGCACCTTGCTTTATTTTAAGGCATCTTATGTCCAAATTCAGTATCAGGGATGAGTTCTACAAGTGTATAAACTTGGTAAGGTACTAAATAGAATTTATAAAATTAAGAAGGACGTATGCCCAGGCCTCCTTACTTTCTAAGGTTAAGGTAGCCAGCTTTCTGAATAAGGTTTCTGTTGATGAGAGGTGCAGCTGCATCGTAATCGGGCGTATACACCGATTCACCAACTGAAAGCAAATCTTGCTGAGATATCCGCATGGCTTCAGACTCAGTATCCAATTCTTCTTGTACACTGCAATAAACAATCAGATAAAATATGAAGTCAAATCACTTCACTGTCATAAACTTACTTACAGAAGCAAAACTACAAATGTGGGGCACAAGGATAGTACCAATGATTTTTTAAATGTGGGGGCGGGGGGGGGGGGGACTTATGTCTTTATAAAAATTTAGTATTCTTCTCTAGGCAATGAATTGATGAGTAGAAATGTAAAAAAAAGTGCTTCCAAGTATTTTTGATTCTTAGAAACAGCATAGTTTTCTAGATAAAGCATATGCAGTTGGAGTTTCTAGGATTTAATCCCAGTTAATTACAGGTACCTGTGAAGAGCTAGCAACACTTTTCAATAAATGCCTGCATTGTGTATTTAGTTCTAGATCAGCTACTACCATTTTCTACTTTAAAAGATCTACAGCTCTCCAGAGATGCAAAAAAAGAAAGAAAAAAAGAAAAGAAAAAAGGCACTACTAGAAGAAAACACAGTTGTTGTCAAGATCAGTCAGGTCAGTCTTCTCCAATCTGGAATTCTTCAGATATATTGTATCAATCACTCCCAGCATCCCAAACTAGCATGGCCCTAAGAGTTGGACATGGGGAAAGATGAAAGTTGCAGCCCAACAAATAGAGAGGGCACATCAGGTCAGGGAAAGCATAGGGCTATGCTTAGCTCTCCCGCTTGCATTTATCTGACACTGGTCAGCAGCACTGTGTCAAGCTTCTTAGTAGAGGATTAGATATGTGTCTCATCTAATTCCATCTGTGAAAAGGAAGCAAACAGGAGGACAAGGTATATATATATATACCGTGTGTGTGTGTGTGTGTGTGTGTGTGTGTGTGTGTGTGTCCCTCTATCTTTGTTAGAACATTCAACAATCATTGTTCTCTCCTAAAATTGTATTTGTGGTGATTCTAAAGCTGCTGTTAGTTATAGTACAGGGTGGGAGGCAGGGAAGGCATTCAATAAGTTGTTACCTCTGAACCATGCTGGAAACGGAAGACAAAAAGCTGTCCATTTTTTTGGAAAACATCTCAGCTCCTTTCTTAAAAAATTTAATCTGAAAGATATAAAAAGGAGTTCCACATACTAGGAATCACAAACTTGTTGGCAAAAAAGCAGAATACCCATCTCAAGAGCAGAATAAAACAAGAGGGAGATGCTACAAAATATTATAGTAATACGGGGGCTCTGGGTTTAAAATGGGGCCATTTAAGAGTCAGTCACATAAAAATGCAAAGAGACATACCTGAAACAAAGAGCTTATTATGGAATGGTTAGATCAGAATTTTGAACTGACAAAACTAATGCTTGAACCATTTTTAAAATTATCTCAGTTTCACTGTCTACCAGGTCTTATTGCACCATCACTGATTTAGATTCTATCCAAGAATCTAGAAATCAGTGAGATATCATTGGGTAATGTAATATATTCCAAGGAGTGTCACTTTTTGTAATTGTGCTATTGTGATCCCATCTACAGTGATTACATTCAAATGTTTTGATGGTTTGTTTGTTATTGCTCCCAGAGCACAGTGGAATAACAGTTGTTTTCTTTTCTCAGAGGCATTGAATCCCAGTTTGTTGGTCTTGACATTTCACACTTTCCCCCCTTTTCTTATCTTTAGGTCTGCAATCCTCAGTGATTGCTGTATCTATAACCCAAACATTCTTTTTCTCAACCATAGTTATATCTAACACATTCTATTCTAATTGTTTATAATTAGAATCTTGAAACCCTCATAACATGAAGCTGATAAGCAAGATGATTTTGTCACCTTGGACTTGGTGGTTGAAAAAATGCTTGAATGCAGTGAATGGGAAGTTTAATTTATAGGAGACATTTGTGCGGTTGGGCTTAGAACACATACCTGTGAACTTGTGTATCCCAGAATGGGCTCCAACATGGCAATTCTCTTGCGGTACTGTAAAGCATTCAAGGCACAGTAATACTGCAATGATGAGAGATGCTGCTTCCTCCGGGCACTAGCTACTTCTTTTGCAACTTCTGCCTTTAGCTGAATGATAAAATATTTGCAAAGAACAATGGTTAAACAAAAGCAAACAGGCCCTTTAAAGGAGGGTCTGCTGTGCAAGGCACGGGCAATTAAACAATGTCCAAGTCCAAAAGCATGGCTGGGGCGGGATGGGGATGTTTGGGAGACAGCAATATCCCCCAGAATCCTTTAGCCAGCATGACCAGTTTGACTGTGAAATACCACTGAAATCACTAGGATTTTAATGCCCATTTAAGCATTAAACGTTCTCATGGTTACAAAGGGACTTGGGTGCAATGCATCCTTACCAGATTTTCACCCACCACATGATACAAACAGCTAAGCCATTCTTTACTATATTTTTACATGTACGTATTCAGTTTTCTCCATACCCCATATCCTCAAAGCATTATGGCATCATGTTAACACTGGAGTGTTCCTGCTGGGTAGAAAAACAAATTGGTTTTTAAAAGCTCACATATGGAGTATTTTACCTTTTCGTTCTCTCTCTTTTTGGGTAGTCTGCTATACTTTGCCATGGAGACATCATGTTCTGTAAGCATCAAAGGCACACTTTAGCTTCAGGGTCATGCCGCTATATCATCAGCAAATTCCACTCAAACAGAAGACAAAATGTAAAACATACCATTGCTAGCAAGGCTGAAGAGATCCTTTAAAGTACTTACTTCTAGGGAGGAAAAGAAGAAGTTAGACTAAGAATTTATGCATTAGGATAAAAAAATCAGTGTTGGGAGGAGTTATAATGATGCACTTATTAAACTTTGACTGTACTCTTTCTTTCAAAGTCCAACATAACTATTTTGTTTATTTTGTTATGTGCCTTCAAGTTCTCTCCAACTTATGGTGATCTTATTATAGGGTTTTCTTGGCAAGATTTATTCAAAGAGGGTTTGCCATTGCCTGTGTGCATGTGCCTTCAAGTAGCCTGTCAACTTATGACAACCCCAGAAAATTCAGAGTTTTCTTAGGTAGGGAATACTCAGAGGTAATTTGCCAGTTCCTTCCTCTAAATATAACTTCCAGCACCTGATTCTCCTTGGCAGTCTTTCATTCAAGTACTAAACAGGCTGACCCTACATAGCTTCCAAGATCAGATGGTAACTGGAGACTTCAGGATATTTAGATCATTACCATCATGTACAGTAATATTTGAGTACAGTGGTACCTCGGGATACGAATTACCCAGCTTACGAATTTTT
>NC_056526.1:29039732-29112785 GCF_019175285.1 Sceloporus undulatus
GCCGCGGCTTTTTCTCCATTAGCGCCTATGGCAATTCGGGTTACGAAGGTTTTTCGGGTTACGAAATTAGCCGCGGAACGAATTAATTTCGTAACCCGAGGTACCACTGTATTATCCTTCATCAGCCCAACAAAACTGTCTCAGTCCATGTTTTGTACTGAACATATATGTTTTGTGTTGTAGTAGAAATGTGATCAGTAAAATTGGAGAGAAAAACATACAGAAGTATTAGTTTATTTACTTAAGCTATTTTAGGTCACCCATCACTCAGAGAAATACCAGGGCATTAGCAGAAAGAGCATTGTGTTTTAAATCACATCAGATTTAAAACGCAATGATTTGTACTTTATGGGGATAGTATGTCCACCTGGATCCTGCTTTTGTGGGCTTCTAAAAGACCCTCCCCTCCAAAAAGCCAGCCCCTCATGCCGATGAAACACAACTCTATCTCTTCTTTCCCTCTGATTTCAACGAAGCTATTCCTGTACTAAACCAGTGTCTGATGTCAGTAATAGAGTGAAGGAAGGTGAAGAAATTGAAACATAATCAAGACAAGACAGACTGGGCTACAACATGACAGACATCACAACACCACAAATTTTGTTTGGTCTTAGTAAGCCACGGTCGTACTCACTAGGCCCTGGCCCTCCTTCCCTCTCAGTGTAATTCTGCACATGTTTAGTTGTTTTCAAACATGCTGTAAATATATGTCCTTGGTAAAGACACACAAGCATGTATACCACAGCCTAATACTACACCAAATTTTAAAAGAAAGAAAGATGCTGTAACTTGATGGTTAGATTATGGGTATCATGGTACAACTACAGTTGGGTCATATTATATAAAACAATGGATTCATTCCTTTAAAATATGGTCATAATATTCCACTCTACCAAAATAAAGAAAATATTATCTGTAGTACATGGAAATATTCCTCCATCATGTTGTAACAGGAGGCTGTTACAGCATCCACACTTCATCAATGTCACATCATATTAAAACCAAACATATTAAAAAGAGAAGAGATTGGAAGAGAGAACTATGGAAGAACTTTGGCAATAGTTACCTGTAAGATCTTTTTCACGGAACTGGATGATGGGGAGAACCATTGTGTCTGCAAGCTGTTTGGCCAGTTCAGTATGTAGAGTGTTAAGCTGAAAGATAGAAAGGCAGTGATACTGTCTCAGTAGCTCTCAAACATGAAGTTCGTGTGAATTTGTGTTATTCACTTGAAATGAAAAGAAACTAGATTTGAGCCACAGTTCAAATTCATGCTTGGGAGATATGGTTTGGCATGCCTCATTTCCCCACCTTCGTATAATAGCTATAACAGTAAAACACATTGCTCCAGCATGAACTGGAGAACATCACCACCTTGCATTTTTTTAAATTTAAAAATGGGCAACAAAGAGCATGTGAATCCAATACATTTTGAGCTAGATTCAGTATATTAAAAAATAAGAATAATAATACCATGGTTTGAGTGCTGGACTAAGACAATGGGAGACCAGAGTTTGAATACTCACTCTGCCATGAAAATCCACTGGATGAACTTGAGAAAGTCACATTCTCAGAGGACAGCAACAGCAAACCCCATCTGAATATATCTTACCAAGAAAAACCTGTGATAGGTTCACCTTAGAGTGTCTATATGTTGGAAACGACTTGAAGGTACACAACCACAACTATTTTAGAGCAATATTTTCTTAAACTGAAAAAAGCTTATTTGCTTTCAAATTCAGATTCCATGTATCTAGGTGTGTGTATGAACACACACACTTGTGTTTTGACTAATAAGGTGAATAAATAAACTCTTAATTGAATAAATAAGCCCCCTACAGCCCTCTAACAACTCAAATAAGAAGAGAACACAATAGCTTAAAACCAATTGCTAGTCTCAACTCGAATAGACCCATTGAATCAATTGTTGAATGTAAAT
Source organism: Sceloporus undulatus (assembly GCF_019175285.1). NCBI lineage: Eukaryota > Metazoa > Chordata > Lepidosauria > Squamata > Phrynosomatidae > Sceloporus > Sceloporus undulatus. The sequence continues at coordinate 29,041,672 of NC_056526.1, forward strand.
AAATTCTTGTATAGACTCCATTGGTTCAATGAATTATTCTAGCTGGAAATAGTCACTGGAACTGGGCTACTGATCACTAGGCTTATAGTACCCTCATGAGGAGCTGGGGAACCTCTCACACAGAACAGCTTTATCAGATTGGGTATTTGCTTACATTCATTTCATCTGCTCTTGCCTGGTAACTCTTGAACAGAAGAAAATTAGTTATATTTTGATGGAGATCAGTAATTACAACAACATCATTAATTTTATTTGTATAAGAATGATTGAGACTGGGGTTCCTTTCATCAAAATTAGTTTTTGGCCTGACACATAGTAAAGACTTTGTGTGATGGTGAGGTTGGCAGAGTGGAACATCTCCACTTGTCATAAAGAATTTACTGAAGGGGGCACTTTGTATGAAAAGCATATTTAACAATGATAGTTAACTCTGCAGATTTCAGTTTCTTGTACACTTTTGTTTGCTTTTTATTTGCTCTTAAAAGCAGTAATAACAAATAAAATTGCTGTTTTCATAATTTCCAAAAGACTCAATTTAAAATCAAATTCAAGAGCTGTCATTGGTTGTACTGCAAGGACATAAATGAAGGTATGGAGAGGCAGTTATGTGCACAGGTTTTCTAACAGAAGAACTGAGACGTTTACCCTGAAGAGTATTTGTCAGAATGGCCTATTGCAGCTCCTCTCATACTATAGCTGCTTCACTCCTAAAAAAGTAATGACATTTTATTTATCAGTCTTCAGGGGCTTTCAGGAAAAAAATTGTTGCATACTAAGTGGCTGGAATTTGCAAGTGACAATTCCTCAAAAAGCCTATAAAGTAAGTGTGGACCAGTGTGGATTCTCCCACAAAATATCCTTCAAGAGGACTGAAATGTCCCGATCTTGATACATGAGGGTTAAGAGAGGTCTGAGAAAGGTCAAAATTACCAGACAAGAACTCTAGGGGGACTTATAACCAGCTTTATGAAGTTTAGACGCTAACGCAAATGTCAAGAAGAAAAGCACCACAACTATTTTAAGAAAGCAAAATATTGTAAATTTTAAATATGTTGGGACATATTTCAAACAAGGCGTGGAAGCAATGATATTAAAATTAATGGTTGATACCTTCTATGTCAGTGGAATTTCCCTTGTACAGTATTTTTGTCTGAACTTTAAAGGAACAATCCAAGGTTATGAAACCTATCCCCTAAAATACATTGTGCACTGTGGACAGTTGTTTTGAAGTTTACAACTGGTACCAACTTTCTATTTTTAGTTTCATGACAAAGGTTTACTCCTTGCTTCTAAAATACTACTTTTGGTGGGTCTGTCTGGAAGATTTTTTTAGAGAAACAATTTACAACATTTTATAAAATGTAGTGCCAATATGGTTTAGCTGAGTGTTGGACTAGGACTCAGGGAGAGGAAAATTCAAATCCCCACTTGGCCATGGAAACGCATTAGGTGAATTTCGGCAAGTCATACTCTGTCTGCCTTAGGAGAAAGCAATGGTAAACCTCCTCTGAATAATGAAGCCTGCCTAGAAATCAACATACGTAGACTTTAAGGCACATAATTTTTTTAAAAAATACAGTTCTATCATGTAACATGATTGGTTTACTTTTGCATCAAGAGAAATAACTTTAATAATAATAATAATAATAATAATAATAATAATAATAATAATAATAAATTTTATTTATATTTCCCACCTCTCCCTGTGGATCAAGGTGGGATTACAGCAAAAAATTCAACAATACAAAATGCAAATACAATGTTATCTAAAAATACAAACAATAAAATGGTCAGCAATACTGCTACCAATCATTAAAATATCTGATCATCATCTGTTCCCATACTATTGAGTCGGAACTGGGGGTGTTCTTTAAGATCAATTATAGCAGATCAAATGGATAGGGCCATTTTATTTGGCAATATAACTAGCAATGGAAGAAAATATTTTTTAAAAATTAGCCTTCCAAACTCTGTCTTGTAGTTGCCTATAATTAACAGTGGGCCAGTGTAGTGTAATTGAGCACTGGGCTAGGACTCTGGAGAACTGGGTTCAAATCCTCACTTGGCTATGGAAACCCCTTGGGTGACCTCAGGCAAGCCACATTCTCTCAGCCTCAAAAAGAGGCAAAGGCAAACCTCTTCAAAACATATCTTGCCAGGAAAACCATATGATAGGTTTGCTATAAATCAGAAATGACTTGAAGGCACACAACCAAAAAAATTCCGTAATAGTAGCCTTGTTAGTCTTCTGCTGGAAGAAGAAGATATATATTTAAAATTAATACATTTATTATGACATAGGTATCCTCAATCATCACACACCAGACTAGACAGGTATAGACGTATATCTCACATTCACAAATTAATGGAAAAGAGGGGAGGATTTCCCATGTGAGTTGGTCAAATGGCAATAAAATCCACTAATATTTCATTCATCTAATACAGTACAGTCAGCCTTCCATATCCACGGATTTTTTATCCATGGATTCAAGCATCCATGGCTTTACAATATTTTTAAAAAGGATAATTTTCAACTAGTAAACCTTGATTTTGGCATTTTATACAAGGGACACCATTTTGCTATGCCACTGTATTCAATGGGACTTGAGCTTCCATGTATTTTATTATCCACAGGGGTCCTGGAACCAAACCCCAGCGGATAACAAGGGCCCGCTGTAGTTCTCAACCTTCCTAATGCCACAACCTTTTAATACAGTTCTTCATGTTGTGGTGACCCCCAACCATAAAATTATTAATATAATAATATAAAATATGTGTTTTCCAATGGTCTTAGGTGACCCTTGTGAAAGGTTCATTCGACCACCAAAGGGGTCGCGACTCACAAGTTGAGAACTGCTGATCCAATAAAATGGTCTGTAGACCACGCAAGATGATGCCATAGTAAAATCTAGGTGCCCCAAGACTGCTATGAAAATGTAATTAAGAAGTGCTAAAATAGAACATCAGGCCCTTCTGCCATTTTTATTTCTCCCCATCATTCTGGCAGCAGAATAATCTGCCCTCTTCTATGGCACTTTCCAAAGGAATAACAGCTCTCCTGTCAGGATCAGCAGACTCAGTTCCCAATAACTAAGGGAACATCTTAATGGGATTAAAACAAAAGATTTTATTCCAGAAATTAAGACAGAAGTTTCTCTGTCCAGGGTTTATGTCGGAATTAAAACGTTTTCCCCTGGATCATACTTAAGAGTTCCCATCATCCACCCCCTCCCTGGCTACGATCCCAAGCCTTTGATCCACATCAAAGTGACCTTTCATGTTTCCTCTTTCCTTTCCTGCATTATCATTCAATCAAGAAAGGAGAGCATACCTGGTTTACAGCCCAGGTCAGCTTGCCAGAACAATAGGGTCATAAAGCCACAAATCTCTCTCGCCTCTGGCCATTTGCCCCCTCCTGTTGTTTCGCAAGCTTGACTTCCCACAGGATTTCTACTCCTCTCTCTTTTTTTATTTTTTAAAAACTTTTAAAAAGAATTCCTATTCCCCTCTCAATAAACTAGCATTTATCCTAACACTATATCATCATGTCATCTTACCCTCATACCATCATTACAGAACCATCTTCCGGCCTATGAGGGGGTTGACCAGGCAGGCCCAGCTCCATCAGGGCTAGCCTGGAAGAAGAGACTCCTCCCTCCATAACTGTCATCTTCTGGCCTATGAGGGGGTTGACCAGGCAGCCCAGCTCCATCAGGGCTAGCCTGAAGAAGAAGAGCCCTCCCTCCACTCCATCTGCCTTGGTCCAGGCCTCAGAGGGAGAGAAGAACTGCTGGACCTGATCCCCTCCCCCCTCACCGTTCCCTTCTCCTTTTCTATCATGTCTTTTTAGTTTGTAAGCCTGAGGGCAGGGAACCGTCTATTATCCCCTCTGTTGTAAGCCACCCGGATTCCCAGTGATTGGGCGGCATATAAATAAATCCCATTATTATTATTATTATTATTATTATTATTATTATGGATCTGATATCTCCCTTCTTCTTCTTCAGCTGTTTTGTAAATCCAGACACTAGGCTTCATTTTGATAAAGCAACAGAGAATCTTAAGGAAACTTTCACTGGCAAGTTAGCTTACCTCATCTACAACTTTTGAAAAGTACTGAAGGGTGGATATCACTTCTTCGTCTCCTTTACCCAGAGCAAAGTTCTGCAAGGTAAACAAGAGTAAGCAACTCCCATAGATCTTCATGGGACAGTGTAAAACAGGTGTCAATATCAGATATAGTAGAGAAGGATTAAGGAAAAAAACCTCTCACACTAGAATGACCATGAGTAAGTTCTGTCTCAAAGCCAGTGTAGTTTACTGGTTTGAGTGTAGGTCTATGACACCAGGAGACCAGGGTTGGAATCCCTATTAAGCCATGGAAATCCACAACAATCTCCTCTGAAAAAATCCCCATAATAGGGTCACCATAAACTGGAAATGGCTTGAAGGCAACAACAGAAGTTCTAGCACATTCCACTGAACCATCTCCTTTTCCATGTAGTAAATGGATGATATTAATGCAGACAAAACAAAGTACCGTATATACTCGACTATAAGTCGACCTCATGTATAAGTCAAGGGCAGGTTTGGGGGCCAAAATTATGGATTTTGATATGACCCGTGGATAAGTCGAGGGTAAAACTTAGGGGTATGCAACAAAAGATCTAAACAATGAGGCAAAGGAAAATGATGCCAAAGAACCTACAAAATTTCAGCATATAATGATTGTGGTAACACTAAAGGCTGGATGGATGAGAGAGCAGAGAAAGGATCAGTGCTTCCAGGACAGATTATATTTTTGTCTTTCACCAGGGGATGATTCCTTTTTTGATAAGAGTTAGAGTACAGTACTTATATAGACCCATAGATAAGGTGACTCAAGTTTTTGGGGTCAGTTTTTTGATTAAAATTTCTAGTCTTATACATGAGTATACACAGTACTTCACTTGGGGGTATTCACTGGGCAGGGGTGAAGCAAAAGAGAACCTGCTTATCATTCCTTAGTGTAGTAATGGGAAATGTGCAGCCCTTCAAATGTTGCTGAACTGAAGTTCCCAGGATTTCTCACCATTGCTATGACAGCTAGGACTTCTGAGAGCTGCAATCCAATAACATCTGGTGGGACACACAAGCCCCATCCTTGCCTCAGTGGAAAGCTAGGTGTTCATAGTGGAGTTGCAAGGGCTCTCTCCTTCCCTCCAATCTCTTCCACACTCTCCCCATCTTTCCTACAATTGCACTTCCTAAGTTTACAACTGTGCTGAGACTTATCTTTAATAAGAAATGACTTAACGAATCAATTATCTGAATTTTTAAATACAAACTCTGGGCAAAAATCTCAGCTAAAGAGAACAAGCACTTACTATTTAACACAATTTGGTACCAAAACCAAGACATATTCAGCCTGGTAGTCTCCAGGTGGTGTCAATGTGCAAAATCCATCATCATTAGTGAGAAGTTATTCCTCTGCTTGCCCAGGGTGATGGAAGTTGCAAGTCAATATTATCTGGAGAGTATTTGGTTGGCTGCCAAGTTGAGTGTGTCCCACTGACATTTCTACAAGCATAATCAAACAAATAGCTCAAGGATGCTGGATAAAGCATCTTTTTCAGCTCTGTCATCTAATCTATCTAACCTGGAAGTTGCATTGGATGGAAACAGAATGTTATGCATACCTGTTTTTCATATGCAAGAAGTTGTTTGGAGAGCTGCTGGGTTGCCAGGCACATTTCATTCTAGAAAGAGAAAAGGTAGATTCTATTTTTCACAATTAAATTCATACTTAGACTTAGATGAAGCATATTTCAATTGCGACTTGTAAACTCCTCTGTTCAGTTTTTTTAAAATAGGTTTTTATTTCCAGCAGCTTGCTTTAGTTCACTTTATTGACTAGATAAACTTTGTCATAATAAGAGAGCCAGTGTGGTGTAGTGGTTTGAGTTTTGGATTACGACTCTAGAGACCAAGGTTCGAATTCTGACCCAGACATGTAAACCCACTGAGTGATCTCAGGCAGGTCCCAGTCTCCCAGTCTCAGAGAATGGCAATGGCAAAAACCCTTTGAAGAAACTTGCCAATAAACCCTATGACAGGTTTGCCTTATAGTCACCATAAATCATAAATGACTTGAAGGCACACAACAACAATCAACAACAACAAACCTTTATAATACTTTCTACATTAATTGCATAATCTTTCAATTCTCTCAATTGCATTTTCAAATCTGAGTTAATCAATTCCATCTCCAAAAGGTCAAATATGAATACGTGCAGCAAGCCGCAGTTGTCAGTCTTTAAGTAATACAGAACCATTATGTAAATACATTCAAATTTACAAAGAAGAACAAGATCACCTTAGTTAGAAAACCATACTATCATTACATTCCTGCTAATATCTAGTGGCTATATCTAAATAGAATTTTTGGTATATCACATACAAAATTGACCAGGAAGGCAAATGGAATTCTCCTTGTGACGCAGTTTTGACAATCAGTAAATCTGCCAGACAGTATGAACTTCCACTTCTTCACTAATTTGCCATCCCTATTTTTCTTACAGGAAGAAAGTCAACTATTTTGAAATGTGATGTAAGAGAAGAGTTCTGATATCATATACTGGCAAGAAAACTAATTCATGTGTCCAAAAGCAAATCACAATGGAACTCTCCCTAGAAACCAATATGACTGAACTTTGAATGTACAGGTCGAATATCTTGTATCTGAAATCCAGAATACTCCAAAATCCAAAACTGGGTGGCTGAGATAGTAACACTTTTGCTTTCTGATGTTTCAGTGTACACATACTTAGTTTCATGCACAAAATTATTTAAAATATTAGGCATAAAATTACCTTCAAGCTATGTGCATAAAGTATATATGAAACACAAATGAATTTCATGTTTAGACTCGGGTCTCATCTCCATTAAGGGAGACTCATCTTGTATCCTGTACATGACTTTTAGGAAAAGACAATAATGCCTGGTAAACTGGAAAGCAGTAAGAAAATAGGGTAACTATGGGCCTGAACAGACAGGCCAAAATAAAGCTGCTTCGGGTCACTTTGGAGGTATGCTATTTAAATGATGCATACGCCCTAAGAGGGCAAAAGCCACACCAAAGCTGCACTCCAGACCTTTGGACTGGAGCGTGACTTTGGCACAGCTTCTGGCCTCTTAGGACTCATGCGTCATTTAAACAGCATACCTCCAAAGTGACCCAAAGCAGCTTTATTTTGGCCTGTCTGTTTGTGCCCTATATTCCCTTCCCACCAGGGCCCTCCGTTCTGGTAGTCAAGGGTTCCTGTCTCAGCCCAGGATTTCCTCTGCCCCATCCCGGATTCGCCCCTTTTCACTTGCTGCCCCTCACTCCTGGAACCTTCTTCCTCCACAAGCAAGAGCCATCACTTCTTTAACCAGCTTCAAAACGGAGCTGAAAACCATCCTATTCAGAGAAGCTTTCCCAGGCATCGCATAATTGTCGCTTACTATCTGATGTTCTGTTGTTGGCTGTTTATCGATCCATTTCCTGTATTCCTATGTACTGTATATGTATTATCCTACTTGTGATTATGTATTTTCTCTGGATAATGATTAACCATCCATTATGAAGCCTTGCCCTCCCTCCAGTCCATCTGCCTTGGTCCAGACCTCGGAGGTTGAGAGGAACTGCTGGACCTCTTACCCTTTCCCTCCACCACTCCCTTCTCCTTCTGTGTCATGTCTTTTTAGATTGTAAGCCTGAGGGCAGGGAACCGTCTAACTAAAAAGATTGCATGTACAGCGCTGTGTAAATTTACAGCGCTTCATAAATAAAGGTTAATAATAATAATAATAAAATTACAGATGGATTGATTCAGTATAGGCAGCTAAGGCCCTAGGTTTGCAAGAACTTAGCAAGGCTGATTCATTCTTATTCAGGGTTGCTACAGGTCAAGGACAACTTGATGGTAATTAAAAACAACATCCACAAACTTTTCTTACCTAAACATTTACTTAAGGAAATTATGCTGAACAGAATATCGCAACAAATCCCAACTACAGTATAATGCCTAAGATGTAAACAGATCTTCCGGTAGGTATGCCACACCTGTAGGTTTTGGAATAAGAGTGTGAACAAACAAGAATATCAGGTAGATGTGACTCATGACCTGCTGAGCTCCAGACATTCCATCTGGCATTTACAGAGTTGACTTAAGAAATCAAACAGTCCACATCTCCACTCTTGAAAGGGTTGGATCCTAGCAGATTGAAGGAGGGTTGTGTTCATTTAAACCAAATATGGGCAACTGGGGTGGATTCAGAGGCCAATTTTCTGCCTTTGGAACCCTCTTGGCAGCTGCACAAAAAATGGGGGCTCACTGTGGCCAGAAATCCCCTTCTAGTTTTGAAAAATTGTGAGTTTTGCAGGGCTAGGGCTGCAAGTCATTAGAAAGGCAAATTGCTGCTTCTGGAGGCTTTCAGAAGGGGCAGCTTGCCATTTTTTGTGTGGCATTTAGACAGAAAAAGGATGGTCCTGAGAACATGGAGAGTTTGTGGGCCTCAGAAACAGCCTAGGGGAGTTAATTTCATTTAACACTTAATTTACAGAAACCACTTGGACATATTGCTATTCTTGTAGCACAGAGGTGAGGAACCTTTAGTGTTTTAGATGTTTTCCACACTACTTTATCATTTGCCATGGTGTGAATTCATTCCTAAGAGATGAACTGCAAGGATATCTGCCTTGTCTCTGTCAATGGGAGCATAAATCAAAGATACAACATGCATATTGGCCCCATTATTGGCCTTCTGACACACGCATGCACGCGCATACACACGCACACCCCTACAGTGTTTAAGGACATTCTTCAAATCCATAAGTTAAGAATTCCAGGGGCCATACTAGAAATAATGTGAATAAGACATCCTGCAATATTATTCAAGATTAATAGTAGCTGTGTTTGGTATGGAGTTGCAATTCAAACTGGCATCACATTGGTAGTGGGGAAATTAAACCATCCTCAGATTGAGTTGTTTTCTAAATTAAAATCCACACATATAAAAAGCTGTTATTTGCCCTGTAATGCAAGATATGCAGCTATCATCGCTCCACCTAAAGATGCAACCACAACTACAACCAGTTGTGGTTGCTACATATTCTTGAAAGCCTCCACTGACAGTTCATTTCACAGATCTCCCTCCTTACATCTACTTTGGCTTTAAGAAATACAGCTGAAAATTACTTAATGCTGACACAGATCTATTTCAGATTCCATGACTCCACAATACTAAAGTAATAAACCACAAGCTTTGCGCAAACAATTTGCCTTCTCCTCTGTGTCAAAATGGAATGTTTCTGGGGTTTGCCAAGCCACATTTTTACATGCCATCCTAAGTAAGAAACCATGGTTTAATCCCCAGCTACAAAAAAGCCGGATCATATGCAACAGGAAAATAGAGCTTAACACATGATGGAATTGTGTGAAAGAAAGCGTATGAAAGAAGGAACCACACAGGCATAAGACTAATTTTGTATCATGAACCAAGATAATTACATCTGAACCAAATCATATTGTGCCTTACTAGGTATTCTGCCAGCTGTACACATCCCAGTGCATATATATATTATACAGAAATGGAAATTCAGCTAAAAACCAATCTATAAAAACCTTTGATATTTTGAAATAAGGAAAAATTAAACTATGGTGTACTAACAGTGGTTCAACTAATAAAGAGAACTGAAATTAAAGAGAAAAGATAGAAATCAGATTGTTTTATGGGAGACTGGTGGCCAGTAATCACATATAGTCAGCTCTCTGTATCCACAGATTCTGTATCCATTCATTCAACCATCTGTGGCTCTAAGTTCTATATATTGAAAAATATCTAAAAAGCAAACCTTCATTTTGCCATTTTATATAAGGAACACCATTTTACTATACCACTGTATATCATTGGATTTGAATATCTATAGATTTTGGTAACCACAGGGGGTCCTGAAACCAAACCCCAGCAGATATCAAAGGGCCACTGTATATGCATATTGAGCCTATGAATTGAGACAAGTAAGTGCAAAATTATGGCTGGGTTTAGGTGCCTGAAGCATCCAAAATATATGCCGTCCCTTTGATTTTCCCTTCACATGACCTGCAGTTAAGCTAAGCAGCCTCTAATTAACCAGAATCTCCCATTACTCCCAAACTATGGTTACCGGTTTCAGCTCCAACCAGAATATTAAATTAACTCCAAACTGTATATTAAGAACTTGACTTTTTCAGTAACTTGCATCCCACAGTTTCTTGGCTGTCATGAAATGTGAAACTATGGTTAAGTAGAGGCATCTTGGTTTCCTGACAATTGCTTCAAAATGAGCTGCATGTGTGTGTGTAAAAGGCACATGTAGGTCTTGGTTTACTAAGCCAAACTATGACCAGCCAAACCTGGCCAATGCCAACGCCCGAGAGAGAGACTACTTTCTCCATTTTTAAATGTTATGTGAACCAAAATACTGGTGAGCAACCAGAGGGAAAGAGTCTAACTGTAACCGTAACAGTTGCTATTGTCTGTGTTTTGTTATTTGTAGAGAGTAATGTGGGTTCTGTTTATTGTTTTCAATATTAATCGTTATGATAACTGAGTAAAACAATGCCATTTTTAAAAGAAAGGGGAAGACAATATAGACCGATAAAAATGGTTTACCTGTGCCCCATAAACCCGTTGCATTGCTTGAAGTAACTGGTTGGTATACTCTGTAAGTGTTCCAGCATCTTCTTCAAAGACACTCAGCAATGAGCGGGTCTAATGAAAGAAATGGAATAGCTGGTTATTGCCAAATGGAAAAACAGGGGAAAAAGCCCTAAAATATGCCATATATAAAAGAGAACAAGTACTGTAGTGCTTCTAGTATGATGATACTGCATAATTTTATTTCCCAGAAACTCTCAAAATTAGACAACAAAATCAAAATCCTTATTTCAACAATTCAGCAAATATGTGTGCAGAATCAAAATATTCCAAACAATTCACTTCACAGCATTATTTTATTTCCCATTCCTTCCTCACCGCCTGTTTCACATTAACACAGAGAATAAGCTAGAGAGATATAAAATTATGAATGGTGTGGAGTAAACAGAGAGAACAACTCTTTCCTCTCCCTCAATATCACAACACTAGAATCAGAGACATCCAATGAAGCTGAAGCACGGAAGATTTCAGAGCAGAGAAAAGGTAGTCCTTCTTTATAACAACATAGTGAAACTGTGGAATTTACTATGACTGGAATTAAGAGATGGCAAAAATTGCCCAATTTAGGTAGCTGTCCCAATCACATCCCTAAACAAGATTTACAATTCTGTCCCAATCCTCATGTACCGCTAACTGTCCAAACTGTTTGTATGCCTTGTCCTCTGCACAACCTTTAAAAGAACGGATCACTTTTAAATCAAGTCACGATTTGCCATCATGCCTGAACCTACAAATTGTGGTTGCAGATTGACCACTCAATGTGAAATGATAAAAAATCTCAAAAAATATTATTAAATATTACTACTACTACTACAGTCAGCCCTCCATATTCATGGATTTTTTATCCATGGATTTAACAATCCATAGCTTGAAAATATTTTAAAAATACAAATCACAAAAGGCAAACATTGCTTTTGTCATTTTACTATGCCAATGCATTTAATGGGATTTGAACATCCATGGATTATTGTATCCACAGTGTGTGGGTGTGCATGTCCTGGAACCAAGCCCCAGACACCAAGGGCCCATTGTACTATTATTATTTTCCCACCTTTCTCCCAGTTTGAGACTCAAGGCGGCTTACAATAGTGAAAAGAAACACGGGTGAAACAGATGGCCCCGATGGAACGATTTGGAGCCACCTCATTTAAGGCTGGATTGGGGCTGTGGGGCAAATAGACGTGCGGCCCCAAGGCAGCCAGCTTCACCCTAAAATAAGCTCCTGTTTGGGGCAGAAAAAAGCCACCTCTTTGCCTCTGGACCTGGCCTTTCGCCAGCTCCGGGGTGTGTGGTGTCTAAACACCATGCCCCCAAGTCGCCCCAAAGCAACTAGTGTGTAATTGCCAGCACATCTTCCAGGTGACTTGGAGGTGTGGTGCATGTAAACACCACGTCCACAAGCTGGCTGAAGCTGCCAGTCTGTTCCAGCCCATAGGTAAACATTCACAGCATACAAAAGTTAAAAAGCAATTAAACCATCATAAGATTACAAACAATTAAAAACACAAAGCATTAAAATAAACAAATGTACATCACATTGTACAAGGCCTGTTTCCTCTCTTTAAAAATCAGTTCTTAAAGGCCTGCTGCAATAGAAAAAATGTTTTACCTGTTTGTGGAAAAGTAATAAGGAGAATGTCAGTCTATCCCCTCTGAGAAGGGTGTTCCAGAATCTATGAGGAGCCAGTAAGAAGGCTCTCTCCCATTTTTCCAACAAATGTACATGTGAGAATGGTGGGACAGAGTGCACAACCTCCCAGAAGACCTCAAACCATGGGCAGGTTGCTAAGTAGGAATACAATACTTTTGATAACTGGGGCCTCAATCATATATGGCTTTTTAAGTCATCACCAGCACTTTGAATTGTGCCTAGAAATGGATGGGCAACCAGTGGAGACTCTAATTTAACTTTTGGGGTTAGGAGTGTTAAGTGTCAGTTAATATCCTATGTCTTATGCAGCTGTAATGCTCTATGAGGTAGTTTTTTCTATTTACAACAGTGGATGCAACAACCTGGAACTTCTCCCAGAGTATTTTCATTACTTCTTTATTTTCACTAATATTTTGTCCTTCATGAAGTGTAAACAATGTCAAAACTTCCAAGAATACAAATTTATTAATATGTATTCACAATGTGTGTGATTACACACTTCTGATCAATAAATTAATCAATCCACAGAAATTATAACCAATTATAAATGGCTAAGGAAACAATAGGTTTCAGCCTGGCACCTAAATGATAATAGGTTTGGATACTTCTTGGACATTCATTAGACTTTATTTAAAAAACAAAACAAAATACTAAATGTTCAAGTACAGTACAAACAGCAAAAGGAGCTCTAACCAACTCTCCACCAAAATTTATTAATATGTAACAATGACTACAATCACTAAGGTGTAAGTCATGAACAAGTGACATCTTATTAATTCAGTCATATGAAGCTCAAGAAACAAAAGTTCATTTTCACATTTGAAAGTTATGGTACCACCACGGAGAAGGCCTTCATCGAACACTAAAGACATGGCACTGTCTTGACTTTCCCCATTTTTGAATCTGAAAGTAGCTGTCAAATTGACATAAAGTGGGCCCTTAGCATCTGTTGGGGTTTGGTTCCAGTACTCCATGTGGATGCCAAAATCCATGGATGTGCAGTTAAATACAGTGTGATAGTAAAATAGTATCCCTTATATAAAATGGCAAAATTAAAGTTTGCTTTTTGGAATTTATACATGTTTTTAAAATATTTTCACAATGTAGATGGTTGAATCTGTGGATATGGGGGGAGGGGGAGGGGGAGACTGCACATACCGAGAAACTCTTCCAAGTGTCCATGTCTCTCAGGTGATATAGAGATTTATGTTAGAAATAGCTGTTCAATTCAGACTCTTTCAAGTTGCTTTAGTCTCTAGTTTACTCTGTACTTTATCAAAGGAAAAAGTCTGTCTTTCCTCCTCTTTTTCCTATGTTCACACTGCAGGAGTCCATATTCAACACCCCGCTGCTCTGCATATGCTACTCTTTCTGTCCAAACTAGCAAAACAGTGTGGAATTAGTAACCCTATCCTAGTCAGCTGCTCCAGGAGAATTATTTCATAGCATTCAAATGTTAGATAATTAATGAGAACCATGAATTAATCATATAGGAAGTCCTTGTAGAAGGATGGCTGGTTTGTGGGTCTATCTGAAAACATTATAGTCCTTATATCAGTTGTTGTTCACTTGACTAGATTCGATATGCAAAGCGTGCTGCTTTTGCACCATTCTCCTAATGCAAAAAGCAATGCGCCTGAAGAGGAAAAGTCATCATAAAAACATGGCTTTTTCCCCCATGCATATAGAGCCCTCAAACAAACCGGAACTTTTTCTCTTCACACTTCATGAAAAAAGGAGTGTCTTCCTTATGAAGAAAGTGAGAACTGAACAGCCAAGGCTAGGCACTTTCCTTTTTGTGTGTTGAAACCAAGTGGATAAATAACCTGCCCCGAAAAGGACTAATCCACAGATACTCAAAGAAGATACAAAGGATGACTTTTGGGGTCTAATTTAGACCCAAACAGCACATGTTATCTAGAAAGTGCCCCCCACCCCAGAAAATTATATCAAATTGGAAGTTTGAGATGATTTATGGCATCAGTGGGTATCTATGCTGTACAGTTACAGTAGTTTCATACCACTTGAATTGCTGTGGCTTGATCCCATGAAATATTGGGATTTGTCATTTGGTGAGGTATGCTGAATCCTTTGCTATACTAATGTACACTTGCAATGAACTACAGAATGAGGTAAATAATCCTAAATACCTCATAACACTATAAATCCACGATTTCACAGGTTAGAACCATGACAATTAAAGTGACATCACTACATCTTCACCTTCAACTAATTAGCTAAGACTCTGAGTGCATCTACACTGTAGAAATAATGCAGTTTGACACTACTTTACCTGCAACGTCTCCATCCTACAAAATTTAAGGTTCTGATGCCACAACAAATGACAAATCTGAGACTTCTACAGGATGGAGCTACAGCACTTCAGGTGGTATTAAACTGCTTTTTTTCTAGAGTGTAGATCCACCCTTTAACAATACTATGGCCCAGTACAGATGGGCAGGGAGCAGTGTGCCCATGCCGATTCTAGGGTTCTGGATAGAGTTGCCATAAGTCTGGACCTCCAAACCGGGACAAATGTAGGAGAAATGTAGGACAAAATTTTCAAATGTAGGGCACATTTTATAAAAATGGAGGACACACGGAAAAAAATGATGGTTTTAAAAAATGTTAATATAAATTCATGTTTCTTAGGCATGATCAAAATGGAGGACATTTGGGCATTATTTCTAGACAGATGACAGAAATGTACTTTCCTTTTTGGCCAACCTCCCCTCCCCCCATTCCAAACAGCACATTTGGGCATTGAACATGGCTTTACTTAACATGGCAATCTCTTGCATATTTCAGAGGCTTATTTAATAACCAAACTCTTTGGGTTTCACACTGAACATGCTATGCATACTGAATATGTCAAGGTGGTTTAACAAGAAGTGGATTTGCCCTTGGATTCAACTGTACTTCTCAGAAGTGTGTATTTGGTCAAGGGACTTTGGTTTTTTCCCCACTGCGCATGAGTTTGTAAAAATCAGAGCAACTTACATTGGTCGTGCCTCAGAAGCTGGCTCATTTCATCATCATCATCATCATCATCATCATCATCATCATCATCATCATCATCATCACTATCCTCTTCCTCCTCCTCCTCCTCTTCTTCCTCCTTGTCCTTCCTCCCTCCCTCCTTCCTCCTTCTTTACTCCCTCCTCCTCCTTCCTTCCTTCCTCCCTCCTCCTCCTCTGCCTCCCAGGCCCAAGCGGAGGAGGAGATGGGTGGCTGCCTTGGCGCACTCCCCCCTGCCCGCGTGCCAAGGCAGCAGGCAGGCAGCCACCCACCTCCACCTCACGCACCTCCGCGCGACCGTACCAGGCGCTTGCCTTGGGCCTGGCAGTCGGAGGCAGAGGCAGAGGAGGAGGCAGAGGTGCCTGCCTGGCTTGGCGCTCCCCGCCCGCGCATGCACCAAGGCAGCAGGCAATCAGCCACCCACCTCCACCCCAGCCTCCTCTTCTGCCTCCGCCTCCCGGGCCCAAGGAAGTGCCCAGCATGGAGGCACGCAAGGTGGAGGAGGTGGTGGGTGGCTGCCTGCTTGCTCCCTTGACGCATGCGCGAGTGGGAAGCGCCAAGCCAGGCAGGCACCTCTGCCTCCCCCTCCGCTTGGCGCGGCCTGGAACAGAGGAGGAGGAGAAGGAGGTGCGCCTCCTGTCCACGCCCACGCCCCCCTCCCCACCTCCCTGCCACCCTCCCCCGCCTCCCCGCGTGGCCGGCCACCCACCTCCTCCTCTGTTCCAGGCCATGTGGCCGCGCGCTGGAGACGCACCGCCTCCTCCTTCATTTCCTCCACGTGGCCGCGTGGCCTGGAACAGAGGATGAGGTGGGTGGCGCGGCCGCGCGGGGAGGTGGGGGAAGGTGGGTTGGTGCCACGCGGGCCCCGGACCAGGGGCTGGGGGCCCCCAAAAATGGATTTGTCCAGGGGGCCGCCAGGATATAGCATCCCTAGTTCCGGAGCACACGCCAACTGCCCGCTCCAGAACCCTAGTCCATACGGACTCCATCATCATGGCGACCTCCTGTCCACATGGGGGCCGCCATGATGATGTCTCCACTGCACAGCATCTGGATGTCACTTCCAGGACATCCTTTCCCCTTTACGGCACCACAAAAAAGAAGCCGCTCAGAGTGGCTTCTTTTTGGCAGCACATCAGTGTTGTATGGTGCGACTGCTGCGGCACCAACAATGGGGAAAGACAGGCGGCACGGAGCCATCTGTCTGTACCGGGCCTCTATTTGATTTAAAAAGTAGTACCACCAAATGTAAGCAATCATACATTTGAAAAGCTTTTGACGCGTTTAACAACTTCTTTGCAGACAAAATCTCTCAGATAAGAGCCGACTTAGATGCCACCATGGGAACAGAGTTGATAGGTGAGGTGTCCAGTGACTCCGCCGATGTAGTTATACTGGATCAGCTCCAATCTGTAAGTACCAAGGACGTGGACAAGCTGCTTGGTAACGTGAGGAAGACAACTTGCCCTCTCGACCCTTGCCCATCATGGCTGGCCGTCCAGGGGGAGTATGCATTGATGAGATTCCTCACAGATATCATCGGTGCATCCTTCAGGGAAGGACATGTTCCATCTTGTTTAAAGGAAGCGGCGGTTAGGCCGCTCCTGAAAAAACCTTCCCTGGACCCCCTGGATATGAGAAATTATAGGCCGGTGTCATTGCTGCCATTTTTGAGCAATGTGATTGAGAGGGCGGTTGCTCTTCAGCTCCAAGCTGTCTTGGATGAAACCGATTATCTAGACCCATTTCAGACTGGCTTCAGGACAGGCTTTGGGATTGAGACTGCCATGGCTGCCTTGACCGACGATCTGCGTCTGAGCATTGACAGGGGGAGTGTGACCCTGTTGGTGCTCTTAGACCTCTCAGCGGCCTTCGATACGATAGATCACGGCATCCTCTTGGACCGCCTGAGGGGGTTAGGTATCGGGGGCACTGCTTTGCAGTGGTTCCGATCCTTCCTCTCGGGCAGGTCTCAGAGGGTGCTGCTCGGGGACTGTAGCTCCAGTAAGAGGAGCCTCACTTGTGGGGTTCCTCAGGGGGCTATTTTGTCCCCGATGTTATTTAACATCTATATGAAGCCGCTGGGTGAGATAATACGGAGTTATGGAGCTGGGTGCTATCAGTACGCTGCTGACACCCAAATCTATTTCTCCGTGTCTCGTTCGTTGGTCTCGAATTCCGATGGCATCCCCCTCTCAATGAATGTCTTCAGGCAGTAATGGGCTGGATGAGGAAAAACAGATTGAAACTGAATCCAGACAAGACAGAGGTGCTCACGGTAGCGGTCCTGAAACCAAGAATTGGGTTACAACCTCCAGTCCTGGACGGGTCACACTCTCCCCCAGTGACTATGTTCGCAGTCTGGGGGTGCTCCTTGACTCGTCGCTCCTGATGACAAATCAGGTAAATGCGACGGTCAGGAGTGCCTGTTATCAGCTTCGGCTGATACGCCAGCTGCGCCCTTTTCTTGAAGTAAGGGACCTTGAGACTGTTGTGCACGCGCTGGTAACCTCACGCCTCGACTTCTGTAATGCGCTCTACATGGGGCTACCTCTGTCCTTGACCCGGAAACTTCAGCTGGTCCAAAACATGGCAGCCAGGCTTGTTTCAGGAACATCTAGGAGGGACCACATCACTCCTGTCTTGAGGTCCCTCCACTGGCTGCCTATCAGCTTCCGGGCCCAGTACAAGGTGTTGGTTATCACCTTTAAAGCCCTAAATGGCTTGGGTCCAAGCTATCTTAGAGACCGCCTCCTCCCGTACAATCCTCCCCGCGCTCTCCGCTCCTCTGGGAGGAATTTGCTGCAGCCTTCAAAATCTAGACTTGCGGCTACCTCTCAGAGGGCATTCTCTGTTGTCGCCCCTAAGCTCTGGAACGACCTGCCGGATGAGATCCGTCAGTTAACATCTTTAGACAGCTTTAAAAAAGCTGTCAAGATGGATCTCTTTTGGCAGGCCTTTCCAGATTAAATTTTTTCCCAGCCCAGGCTCCCGGGTTCCCCGATTTCCCTTATTCCTCTCGTGGCCCCATCCCCTGATGGTGAGGATTACTGAGGGTTTGGGGGTTTAGTTTAGGATAGTATAATTATACATTGTTATAGTCCCATTTTAATACATTTAAGTGTTTAATAATTTTTTAAGTGGGGGAAGGGAGTATAAATATTTATGTATATTTTATTCTGTAAATTTTTATGTTGTTCACCGCCCAGATTGGCTTTGCCACCGGGCGGTATAGAAATAATAATAATAATAATAATAATAATAATAATAATAATTATTATTATTATTTAGAAAGGTTAGCTTTCTCATAGATTCTCCAACCCAGCTGCAGGACCACCATTCTCAAGGAAGATAGACCTAAAAGTGTGCCTTTTGTAAAATGGATTTTTTCAGCATGACAAAAGACACACTTTTACAACCATCTCCCTCAGGAAGAGAACAGATGTATTACAAAGGTTTGTAGAGAGGCCCTAAGAAAGCCACTTGCTCCATTTTGGCTTTCTTTTCTCATGCAATAAGGGTGTCAGTCCCATAATGGTGTAGTCCTATACTGTACTCCAATAAACAGTTGACCCTTCTTATACATGGATTTAAGCATCCACGGTTTGAAAATGTTCAAAAAAAGTATACATTTCAAATATCAAACCTTGATTTTCCATTTTTTATAAGGGACACCATTTTGCTATGTCATTATATTTAATGGGACTTGAGCATACATGGATTTTGTTATCCACAGGGGATCTTAGAACCAAACCCCAGCGTATAACACGGGTCCACTGTATAGGCTTTCAACCTATAGATATAATTCCCAAAGTTTTATTGAATGATGTAAATCTTATCAAAATCTAATAATTTTGGGTTGTTAATGTTAGAAAGCATTAAAATATGGTTGATCAAGCTTTTTAATATATAAAATTATATTTCACAGTATTAATATAATAAGCAGGATTCATTTTTTTCCATTAAAGCATTAATACAAATCCTGGTTTAAACAAACAAACAAAAAACCCAAGTTTTGGATTTTTGGGTTTTCTTTAAACTGGATCCCCCCCCAACTCTACTCTGTCATGGGGTGACCACCTTCTGGCCCAACACATGTTGTTGAATTCCAATTCCCATCAGCCCTAACCAGCATAATGATGAGAGCTGATGGGAAATGCAGTCCAAGAGGAACTGGCAAATTAGGATATGAAGCAACAAGGGCTTCAACTGATGCTATGGGGCAACACCAGTAAATCAAGTTTCAAAGAGTAGAGCAGTGGCAAAGGATGTGTGACACGTGCTCCACAGGGCCATAATATCCTATGCAGCTAAAAGCCAGGCAAGGAAAAGCTATTATCCCTTGTACTAATCCCTCTCAGTAACATCCCATAACTCAAGGCTTGTTTTCTAAATGCAAATTAGAAACCTACGCTTTTCTCCCTGTAACCAATTCTTTAAAGCATCCATTTTATACAACTGTGTTTATTTGATAACTACAACTTCCAGAATCTTGGTTCTAAAAGGTAATTTATTCTCAAATCATCTGTAATGGGAAATGGTTTCTTATCAGATAATCTGAACAACAGGAGGCAACTCAGAGCACAATATGTTTAGGAAAGAGACAAGTGTCACCTTATCACGTTTGCTCAGAAATAAGCAGAATGAGTAAATAGAATAGACTTTTGAATTAAAAGGCCAAACATTTTTATCACCATGTAACTACCAGTAATAAATATCCTATCTGCATTTATATGTACTGACACTTTAGTTAACATGGGCTGGATCTGCACTGCAGGAATAATTCAGTTGGATGCCACTTTGTCATGGTTCAGTGCTATGGATTTCTGGGAATTGTAGTTTGTTGTCGGCCCAAAGCTCTCCAACACAGAAGAGTGTCACAAAACTACAAATCCCAGAATTCCATATCATTGAGCCATAGCAGTTAAAGTGGTATCAAACTAGGTTATTTCTGCAGTATGGCTGCAGCCATGGAAGAATTGTAGGGATAGAAGGGTTTGATTTTTTTTTAAATCAATTAGTTAATTAAGGTATTATCTCCCTCTCTCATTTTATCTACAAAGTGACATTATTTCATAGTAATCTCTCATAAATATCTTGCTTATACTCAATCCCTTTAAATAAAACATATCCATTATAAATACTGATAAAGCCCAGAAAATGTGGTGTTATTTTTTTCTCTCTCCTCTGCTTTTTGATCAGTGAAGTTTGGTAAACCTGAGAACCAAGACTAGCCTTTCGAATCCACTTGACTACAATACTTCTCATTCCCAGTCAGCACCAGGTCAAGGAAATATGAATCACACTCAAATCTTGAAACCAGTTATTCAACAGAAAGCCTTATACATCTCAGCTGTATTTATTTCTAGATTAGTGTGTTTATTGTAGGTATGGTGCGGTACAGCCCGCCCCAAAAGGGCACCCTGCCGGCGGCCTAATTCCCTTCAGAGGGCTGCTGCAGCCACCAAACCATACAGCTTCCTTCCAGAGTAAAAAGTACCCAGAAAAACTGGGTTCTTTTTGCGTTGCAGAGTAGATGTCATGAGTGCACCAATAGCGCACTCGCAACGTAAACGACATGCGGTGTCGTGTGGACACTGCACAGCGCTAACATCACAATGGCGGCACCCCCAAATTATAAGTGTGGAGTTAAAAGAAAACATTTACAAATCTATGTATAGATGGTATCTTATCCCTTATAAGTTAGCAAAAATGTTTAAACAAAATAAAAATATATGTTGGAAACGTCAAAAGGAAGTGGGAAGTTAGTTGCATATGTGGTGGAATTGTGCAAAGGCCAAAGATTTTTGGAAAAATATTCATTCAGAAATTAAAAAAAAAATTAAAATTAAAGAGGGATTGAGGGCCAAAATGTATCTCTTGAGCATGACCGACAATTTAAAAATTCTAAGGCTTTCATGGCCAGCATCCATACTTTTCTGTGGGTCACAAAAAACAATGTAAAAATTGAAAGAAGAAAGGAGAAGATCTTGTTATATGCAATAATAGCAGCAAGAATAATTTATGCGAAGTATTGGAAAAAGGAAGAATGCCCCACCATTGAAGAATGACAACTCAAAATGATGGATTTGTTTGAAATGGATAAGTTAACATATTTGATTAAAAATGGAACGTTAGAGAATTTTTATAAAGATTGGGAAATTTGGAAAGACTATATCCGAAAAGGAAAAAACGGAGAAGTATACTTGGTAATGGAAAAATGAGGTGAATGACAGTTCATTAATAGTAGCAATTTAGAGGTAGTGAGTAGATATTTTGAGTTTAGTATATAGGTAAATATAATAAACACATGGTAATATAGGTAAGATAAGAAATACAAATGTGAGGAAATTCCAATGAAGAAGAAATTGGTGTAAAAGTAATGATGATTAGATGAAAAATTAATGATAATAAAAGTATAGTATAGATAATAGTTCAGTAAATAAGTGTTAAATAAACATTGGAGAAATTCAGCAGATGAGGAAGTGATGCAAAGATTAGGATTAAAATTTAGCAGAAAGTATATCAGATGAGTAATGAATGTACTGTATCCTTGTTTTTTTCTGTATTTGACGCTATTGTTTCTGTATAGAAGATTTTTTTAAATATTTAATACATAATAAAAAAACAATGGCGGCACCCATGTACACGGGACACTGTCATTGTTATGTCGTCACTCCGTACTAGGGTTAGGGACCATGCGGTTGCCGCACGGTACCTAACCCTAGTATCGCCAGGAGTATGTTGCATTTGTGCTGTCTGTACCGCGCCCATGAGGATTGAAGAGGGAAAAGGTTATGTACATAACAAACAAATGGGTCCTTGAATAGATCAAACCAGAAATCCCCTAGGAAGCAAAGGCGATGAAACTGAGACTGTTGTATTTTGGCCACATCATGTGATGACATGACTCACTTGTAAAGACATTAATGCTTGGAAAGCTGGTGGGCAGCAAAGAGATGAAGGCCACCAGCCAGATGGATAGACTCAATCAGGGAACTCACAGGCATGAATCTACAGGAATTAAATAGAGTAGTGGAGGCTAGGTGACCTTGAAGATGTCTCATCCACAAAGTAATCATGAGTGAAGGCCAACCTGAGAGCAGTTAACAACAACAAATATATAGTGTGCTAATGGTACTTCTGCTCTCTGTGTTGTACTTTACATTCTACAAGTAGGGGCAGGGGAGAGAAGCTTGTGATCAAGCTTGTTTTCTGCTACTCCAGAGAATAAGACCTGGAAAAATGGATGCAAGCTACGGGAAAAGAGATTCCACCTAAACATTAGGAAAAAACTTTTTGATGGTAAAGGCTGCTCAACAGTGGAACACACTCCCTCAGAGAGTGGTGGAGTCTCCTTCTTTGGAGGATTTTAAACAGAGGCTGGATGGCCATCTGTTAGGTGAGCTTTGTGAGTTCCTTCACGGCAGGGGGTTGGACTGGGGTCTCTTCCAATTTTATGATTCTGTGATTCTATCTCTAGCCAACCAGGCTGACACTTCATGGCAAAGGGTAGCAGCTGAAGAGGAAAGGGTATGGAGAATCTGATCTGTATTAAACTGTATTGCACTGTATTAAAATGTTGTAGCATTGCACCAAGCAGGGTAATTGTTGCACTGATAAAGCTTTCTAGTGAGTATACAAACTAAGCTCAACATGAAACTATAGAAAAGGTGAGGGAAAGTTTTCCTTTCAATTGTTTCCCAAAATGACATTAAATCTGCATGTCTGAAACAACAGTTACATCTTTAGGTGATGACATTAATTGGTGGAAAGGAATACATTATCATCACCTCTAGTGAAAAACTGACTCATCATTAAATCATCCTCAAGGATAAGAAGGATATGATTTTGGGGGATATTCTACTCCAAATTATTGCAGCAGATAACTAAGCGAAATAGAAAAGGCCCAATGAAAATTTGTTTTAAGATCTACACAAACCCATGACATTGTACTTGTGGTTAGTCCAGTTTGCCAGGTCTCAGTGCTTGTTTCTATAGCTTAGATATGTTTGTTTCCAAGACTATTACTACTTTGAGCTCCAAGCCTGCATGTCTGAATGCTCCCCCAGCATTCCAGATCCTTCTAGATTAGAAGGCTGTTTGTGAACTTGTACACAACAGAGAATTCAAAGGCAAAAAAATCACTGTGTGTACAGTACAAGTTAGCAGTCCTGTTCACCACCACTCTTGTAAACCCTATAAAGAAAACGAAAGGCTATAGATCAGGGATTACTGCTTTTTGTAAAGTATTTTACAGCGTCTGCTCTTTTCCATGTGCTGCACAAACCCCACAGTCAGCCTTGTTAAGCACCAGCATCCATTTAGATGAGTCACATGATGCCTGCCTGCATGTTTTCCACTGAGTTGAAAAACTCATTTGCACTATGGGAAAGATCCAAAAACATTAGGGAAGAAGGAGGAGAAGACAGATTTGCTTGGTGGAGAAGCGGTTTTCTATTATTGTTGTGATTAATCGATTCATATGGCACCCTAAAAGCTGGGATTTACTTCTCCTTCCCTAGCAAAGCAAGAAAAAGAACACATTTGCTTGTAGAGGGAAGGCTTTGTATGCAAGCAAGTGCATTGCCCCAAACTGGACCTGAACGATTGCAATGAGGAGTTCAATAATTCATTTTATGTCAATTGTGCTATTGTTGCGCTGAGTGTGTCTAATGTACGTGTGTATCTGAAGTGCTCGCAGGGAAAGTAATAAATCAAGAATAAACATATTAAAATAGATTATGTTTTCAGCACCTACAGGGTCCCGTGTTGACAGGAAAGCAGAAATCTGGTGGGATTTTTAAAACTCACTAATGTATCTAGCATAAATTTTCATGGATTTCAATCCACTTCTTCAGAGGCATGGATGGAAGACAATATTCAAGACCCAGGTATTTGAGCACAGTTACGTCACTGGAGAAGTGGGATCAGAATGAAATGGGGCCGAGAAAGATTCAAACTGTCACATTGGTCATAAAGCTTCAGAGAGTTGTGTAAGGTGAAACAAGGTTGTTAAGCAGCTTGCCTGTTAGTCTTGAGATGTCAAAGCAACACATTCTCCCTGGACCAAAACACAATGCAGAAATAATCCAGTTTGAGACCACTTTAGCTGCCCTGGCTCAATGCTAGGGAATTCTGGGAACTGTCATTTTGTGAGACATTTAGCCTTCTCTGTGAGAGAGCTCTGGTGCCACAATAAACTTACAATTCTCAGGATCCCCTAGCACTGAGCCAGAGTACTTAAAATGGTCTCAAAGTGGATTATTTCTGCAGTGTGTTTTGGAAGCCTGTCTAAAAATTAGAAATGAATAGGAAAGAATTAAAAAATAAGCAGGTACAATCTGTATGTCTCTCCTTTCCTTGCCTTTCCACCGATTTCAAGGAGTGCACCTCCTGTTAAAGGTGACCTAGATTTGTCACAGAAGCTGCTCTCACACTGGTGAGGAATAAAGCTATTTCCTGCCACCTCTCTCCAACCTCACCAACAATTCCAAAGTCAAACTTTGCAAAGGAACCACTGCTCTGATCCTTCCATGCTCTCCTAACACTCTGACCTATAAAATGGGAAAACTAATTCTGTGCTTTGAATAGCAGTATTGTGTGCTGTCACCATCACACTAGATGGGCAGAGGGCAAATTATTGTTCTGTCATCACATTTTTTCTTCCCTCTCAAGGGCCAGGATCTCTTTTTATATATATGATCTTGGCCCCTAGAGATGGCTTCCTTCTTCATCTCACATAGCAACAACATATAGGCCTCTCTGGCTACTTTTCCCCCTCGTGATGAAAACCACCAATTAATTCAAAAGCTATTATTCGATAACCTTCATGTTGTGGCTTCCTAATATCATCCCACAGGTTACCACAAGAATCATTTTGAAGTAAAACCTCCCACTGAATAAATCCTGAAGGATAATTTTTTCCATTCTGATTTTTGGATAGCTTATAGAGGAAACATAAGATGGGGGTCTAGAATACCATTTTTAATTATTATTCTTAGTTCTTAGTGATAAAGCAGCACTAAAACCACCTTCAAGAAGCTGGCATGGTGTATTATGAACATTCAACTATGACTCTGGAGACCAGGGTTTGAATTCTGGCTCAGCCATGAAAACCCACTGCAAGTTACACTCTCTCAGCCTCAGAGGATTGGAAATGACAAACCTCTCTGAAGAAACTTGTTGTAGGATCGCCGAACATCAGAAATGACTTGAAGGAACACAACAATAACAACAAAGCCATCCTCGCCTGTTTGCAAACACCAGCAAAACCAGGCTTACAGGTTTGCTGTGCTGCAGCCATAAACCGGATCCACACAGAAAGGTTAAATGCCACACAAAGTGACACTTGTTTGCAAGCTGAAACAATACCTAGTTCTGGATCACTGGCAAGTCTCTTTCCTAGAGGATCTCTCCATCCATCACCTTCTTTGCCCAATCCTACTGGCAAGCTTTTCCAGTGACACGTAGTTTGCAACAGGGTGACCAGACACATTCTCCTTTCCCAGGACCTGTCCTACATTTCAGCCTCCCTGTCCAGGAGGAATTCCAAGATGACCTCCATTTTGAGCAGGGCTAAGAAGCATGCGTTTCTATAAGTGTTTTTAGCTTTTTAGCCCTCAATTTTTAGTTTTTAGCCCTCAGTTTTTCTTGAAGGTTCTCCATTTTGCAGTGCCTTCTCCTCCTTGAACTGAGGATCTCTGGTCATCTTGAGTTTACGAAAAATGCACAAAAAATAGCTAAGGAGAAACTAACAATATATTAACACTCTATTACAACCAACGTCCCAAACAATGATCAACAAGGACCATACTGTTATGTACTGTATATAACCACATTGCTACATATCTCCAAGTTACTTATCTCCAGGATATAATATTCACAAGAACGGTATAGGGTTTTTTGACCTTCAGTGTTCTGGGCTCATATCAATTGTCCTTAGTATGCTTTATTCCATCCATATAGTTAACTGGGATATAACTATATGTATATGTACTTTGTGAGAGCCAGTGTGGCGTAGTGGTTTGAGTGTTGGACCCTCCACTATGGAGGCCAGAATTCAAATCCCTCTTTGCCATGGAAACCCATTGGATGACCTTGGGCAAGGCACACTCTCTCAGCCTCAGAGGATGGCCATGGCAACCCCCCCTCCGAGGTTTTGCAAAGAAAACTTCACGATAGGATTGCTTCCAATGTTATTTTGATTTGTCATCTGCTAAATTTTATTGTTGGAGTGTTAAGATGTATTAATGTGTATTCGTGCCTTCTACGAATTATTTTCATAGAAGGCACGCCATAGGCAGGCTTATTTTATCTATTTTAATTGACCGTATGTACAGCAGTGCTGTGTAAATTTAGAGTGGTTTATAAATAAAGCTCAATAATAATAATAATAATAATAATAATAATAGGGTGGTCATAGCGACTTGGAGGCACACAACACCAACAAGTGCACTTTGGTACTTATGGATCCTGTGATTTTGTAGTATTGCTGCAATGTGGTTACAGACACAACAAATATGGTCACTGAGTTGTGGTTCCATTCCTTTGGGACACTGTTGTAAGAGAATGGTATTAGATGATGGTGAGTTTCTCCTCGTGTGTGTGTGTTTTCTGTGAACTCCCCTGTTGTGTGTTTTCTGGTTTGCAAAGCCTGCGAAACCCCCATCCTCACGATCCAAAGGCCTTCCTCCTCCTCCTCCTCCTCCTCCTCCTCTTCCATCCTGAACCCAGGACTTACCTGGGGGCTGTCTTGCAAAGCCTCTTCCAGGCGAAGCTTGTCGACGACGGGCATTGCTCCTTAGCGATGCAATGCAAAGAGGAAAAGGAAAAAAAAAAATCCGATTCTGAATAATTTAATACGGATTAATCCCGCAGCAAAGAGCCAGAGCCAAAGAGGGAGCCCAACCTCCCTAGTGACACGTTCTCCTCTCTTGATGAGGCCCAGAAAAAGAGAAAACACACAAGGAGAACACCAGATCTGACTCCGTTCCAGAGATGAAGGCAGCCTCCCAAGGGCCCAGGTGAGTAAACAGGTTGCTGCTGTTGCTGCTGCTCCTCCTCTTGCAGCCTGTTGCTGCGTCCCAAGCAAGGCCAGGTTACAGGCAGGCAGAGCATCCAGATCCCCTCCTCCTGGTTCCTGTTTCTGGGAGGAAATGGGACAAAAGGGAGGGAGGGCAGGAAGTGCAGCCTCTGCAGCCCTCCCAGCCTCTTCTGTTAACTCTTCCCTGCAAATCTCCTTTCCAAAGGGTTGAGCCTCTCAGTTCAACCAGTTGCTTTTGTGCAGGATCACAGAAGCATATAGAAACATTGTGCCAAATATTAGCTAACACCCCAGAGGACAGGATCAAAATGCAGAATGACCTGAATAAACCAGAAAGCTGGGCCAAAGCTAACAAAATGATATTCAACACAGAGAAATGTAAGGTACTGCACTTAGGGCAGAAAAATGAAATGCACAGATATAGGATGGGGGACACCTGGCTGAGCGAGACTACATGTGAAAGGGATCTAGGAGTCCAAGTAGACCACAAGTTGAACATGTGTCAACAGTGTGACGTGGCAGCTAAAAAGGCTAATGCACTTTTAGGCTGCATCAATAGATGTATAGTGTCTAGATCAAGAGAAGTAATAGTGCCACTGTATTCTGCTTTGGTCAGGCCCCACATGGAATACTGTGTCCAGTTCTGGGCGCCACAATTCAAAAAGGATATGGAGAAACTGGAGCGTGTCCAAAGGAGGACAACTAAAATGTGAAGGGTCTGGAAACCAGGGTCTGCCCTTTGGGAGCTGGGGATGTTTAGCCTGGAGAAGAGAATGTTAAGAGAGTTTATACATTAATAATACACACACACACACACACACACACACACACACACTAAACATGTAGATGTTTTTTCTTTAAGACATGGGATCCTGGCAAGGGATCAGTGCCATCCTTCTGGGATGGAGTATCTAAAATCCTTGTGGCTGTTTTTCACTTTAGTTGTGAGCTTGATGTAGACAGGGTTATACTGTATTTGCATTATGTCACTTAATACGATATCCTCGGTCAGTTATGTAATGCAAGGCATCATTTTGATTAGGTTAGTGTTCAAAACTCTGAAATGATCTGTTGATATGTACTGTATTCTTGTTTAAACTTTTTGAAATGTTTGTAGTGCAGTGAATTTTATGTGAGTTAATATATGGTGTATTATCATGGCAATGATGTTAATTGTATGAGTTTTCATTTTGTCAACTGCTTTGGGGATAACACACAATGGGAAATGCAATAACAAATACAGTAAATGGACTCTGACTTCAGCTAAACTGCTCTTACTCCCCCGTTTTCTATTCCCCTCCCAGTCTAACCATACCTTGGGCCCTTACACACTACACAATGGTTTAATTTTAACTGCTGTGGCTGCATCTTGTAATATCCTTCAGTTCAGCTGAGAAACTCCTCTCCCTAAAATGCAAACAAAGCATTATTTAATCAAGCAAACAGGTGTCTCATTGTGTATTGTTTAAACTTTCTTGTATGGATGCACTTTATGGCTGCAGCACAATAAATCTGTGAGCCTGATGTTGCTGTTGCTTTGAAACGGTGGTTTGGAAACAGGTAAAGGTAGCTTTAGTGCTGCTTTATTGTTAAGAAACAGTACTGTAATAACAAAAAGGGGGGTGTTAATAGCCCTCCCAAAAGATAGCCTGTTGTGGTTAAAGCATTATGATACTTTATTGACCATTTGGACTACAGTTCCAGTAGTTCACAATAGCTGAGTTCATTATAAGTATCAGAGCCTGGAAAATGTGAGAGAATTGAATTAAAACTTCCACAGTTCTTTAGCCAGCAGGGGTGCAAATATCTAATACAAACAATGTATTTAGCTTCCCAATTAACCATTTCTTAAAAAGCAAAAATCAGCACTTGAAAGTTTTAATCATGTGAAGCTAAAGCATTATTAGATTTTTGGGGGGTTTCTTGGGCTATGTGGCCATGTTCTAGAAGAGTTTCTCTTCTAGGACATGGCCACATAGCCCAAGAAACCCACAAAAAACTATGGATGCCAGCCATGAAAGCCTTCAACTTCATAAAGCATTATTATTTAGGCCCTTAACAGAAATCAATGAGGCCTCATTCTGAGTGGCATACTCTCCAAATTTCACAAAGGAAAATTGGGACACATGTAACCAAGCTAGAAGCGGGTGTAGCAGTTTGTTTGTTTTTGCCTGAAGGAACGGGGAAGGAAAAGATTTCTTTTTTGTCCCCTTCCTAAGTAAATTGAGTGCACTTTTAACTCAGTTTACAGCAGTTGAAGTAAACTAAGGACAAAGGAGGAGAAAAACATTGGAACAATTTAAAATCAGCTGAAAAAGTAGGATGATAGATGATTAACTGGCAAATTAAAGAATGTCATGCCCCTTGAGTTTCACTTTGCTCCGTTCCTGGCCGTTTCCTGCAAATTAGTGAAAACCGTTATGTTCTGGCAAGCACAGTATGGCATTTCTTCTGCTGGGCAGATTATTTTTTTGAAGCAAATTCTCATTTAAGATTAAACAACACGAAAAAAATCAAGTCTGGTTTTATTTGCTTGTTTTCCTATTTTATTTCTTTATGGGACTGGTTGTTTTTAATTATTGTAGATTATGCTCAATGTGACATTTTACAAATAAACAAAAAGTAAATCAGAGCTAGAAACCAGACAATCAGGCAAATTTCTGGCAAACATGTGTTTAATTTTATAAACTGGAAGAGCAATCAAAGCCTTTCTCTGAGCAACATGTTTGCATGCATGTGTATACATATACATATACAGATGCACAAATATGTACATACAAATATACCTGCACCTGTGTGTGTGTGTGCGTGCGTGCATACACACACATGTACATATATGGTTAGAAGCATCTGCAATAATTTTGAAGGTTAATAATAATAATAATAATAATAATAATAATAAATCTTATTCTTTTCTTTCCTGTCTCTTCTCACAGTGAGGTACAACATGTTAAAATACAATTAAAAAAGAAAATGCGTAAAACCATTAAAATACAACACTATAAAAACATTAAAATATATTCATATAGTACATTCTTTAAAATATACCAATTAAAGAGTCATCGTTTAAAATTGACTGGGGGAAGAGGCAGAACAAACAGGCAGGAAAAAGAGGCTGGAACCTGTATTTTTCAAAAGCCATTCAAACCCCCGCTGTTCACACTGGCTGCTCTGAAGGTGGCCTGAATGCACATGGCCTACCCACACAGTGCAGCATCAAACCATGTCATTGGATATTTTTTTTGTTACCTCCCCTCCATGCATGCACACCATTCCACAAACACACAGCCAGTGACTGTCTGCTGCCTAGATGCCATTCCATTCGATGCCCATCCCTTTGATCAGCCACACAGTTGTACCTGTGATCATCCACTGGGACAGGGCATTGGAGCAGAGGTGTGCCCAGTAAAACACTGGCAAAGCACAATCATATCCCCCCACACATCCCCCCTTCACACCCCTTCACCTCATGCCCCCTCTTGGTTTGTGTATATTGTACAGTACTTATACCTATTGGAGGTGTCACAGTTTCATTTTTTTTATTGCCGCCTGGCTCTGTCCTTTTATAATGTGCCCCTGCACTGGTGGGTTTATATGCAGCTTTATGTTTAAGGTTAGGATTGATTGCTCCTTTAGAACTGCTCTTGCATCAGAGCATTTATATGCACAGTGAAAGGTGTGTATTTTCGTGGCTAAATTGGAATATCCCAGGTTTTTTTTGCTCAAGTTTTTAACCCTGGAGCATGGCTTCAATCCAGTTTCTGCCCACTTTGGAGGTGTGCATCATCTAAATGCCCCGCCTTCAAAGCAGTTTGAAACCACTTTATGTGACCCACCTCTTTCATCCCTGGATATGCCTGTCAGAAGAGATGTGTTTTAAATGCTGTCAGTGTTTTCAGCTGTAAATCATACAGTAGTATTTTCAGGCAAGTTTAAAAGCACTGAATGAAAAGTCCTAGATTTTGTTCCTGTTCTTTCTAGTTTTATACTGGGTTAAAATAAACTGACCTGAGGAGCTGATATAAAAAGGCTCCGACCAAAGCTGACACAAAATATTCTGGGATAAACAAAATGTGTAAGGCTCTCCAATAAGAGTAACAAGGGTGTTACTTTAAAAACAGTGATTCAGAATTTAGTAAGATTCTTTTCCTATGAAACACCCTCACAGATCTGTCTGGAGAAGGGGAGAGAGGCAGTGGATGTATTTACTTGGTCCCATTGTGCCATCTGGAGCAACATGAAGCAACAACACTGTGACTTGTGACCCTTCTTGTTGCGCACTGCAGCGCACACCCTGGCAGCAGTGTGCTAGAAACTGTCTAAGGGCTGGAGGCGAGCTTGAAAAGTTGCTTATCAAAAATGATCCCCTCTCTTACTCATCACATTATTTAAAATAATAACCTGTTCTTATTATTCACTGCAACCATGAAAATAAGTTAACTTGTTGCATTATTTCTTGCACCACTTTTCCATTGCTTTCTGTTAAGAATATTACTGTCTGTTGAGACTGACAAGAGTATGCCACAGATTTGGAAAACTGCCTGACATAATGCTTCTTTAAATGTCCTTAGCAACTTTAAAAATAACTATAATCTTTTACTTGTTACACTGGTACAGTAACATTGCTCCTACTTGTTATATTGTTTTCAAATTTTACTTTGACATAACTTTATTCTCCCAAAAGTAACTAGCAGCAGGCAACAATGTTTAACTTGTTACTTCCAAACTCAGGATATTAAATGATTCTTAGTATGAGGGGAGTATTACAAGAGTGTTCTTTTTGTGTGAAATGTTAGACGCTATGAATCCAGAAATAGATTACAGGTAGACATAATACTGACCAAAAAGCTGCTAAAGAGGGATTGTAGTGATATTGTGAATATGTAAGAACTATTATATCCTTTCTAAGAAGGAAATAGTTCTAATCATATCCTGTACTATCCCGTTGTTTGTTGTTAACTGCCCTCAAGTCAACCCTGACTCATGGCAACTCTATGGTTGAGAAATCTCCAAAAAACCCTATCCTCCACTGCTTTGCTCAGGTCCTGCAATTCAGAAATCCGAGATATGTTTTTACCAAGGAAGACCAGCTAGATGCTTTGGGGGCAAAGTTAGCACACTTCCTCTTATCTCTTTTTAAGCAAAATTGAGGTGGTATAGTTCCATTAAGCAGGCCATTAAAAAAATCCCACTCTTGAACTTCTCACAAAGTTGTTATCTTCCAACTCTATGATTCTGTGATCTATGATTCAATCATTAGGCCCAAATGATTTTTTTTTTAAAAAGGAATCAAAATATGAAAAAAGCAGGAAGGTTTTTTTAAAAAAGCAAAAGGAATATTCAGAATTTTACTATCCTATGCTAAGATTTTTGGGAGATATTTCCCATTTACAGTGTAAGAGTCACCTGGATATATGTAATACACAGCACCCTCAAATGGTGTCAAAGGGGGATTACCAAGGAGATATTATATATTACGTTTTGCCAGAGTGATCAGGGATACTGGCCAACACTCTCCATTTGTCAGATTAGTTCCACATATACAGGAATTTCCAAAGGGAAGCTATGTTCATATGTTGCAGCAAATACAACCAAGATTCCTGTAGCATCGTAAACATTTACAAAGTAATTTTATCCTGATCTTTCATGGACTCATAGATGAATAGTTACACAGAGATTGGTAGCAAGACATTCTTATCCCCTTTTCAAGCATGCACATGTGGCTGTAGAAAAGTGTTCACTTAAAAAAGGTTATTGCTGATAGATTTGATTTGTCAAAGGACTTTTCCAGATTAGTATTTGGGAATGCTTGGGAAGTATGTGTCTCAAGCAACTTGGCAGATGGTGTTGCTGTGGCCCTTCAGTATTGTTGGACTGCAACGCCTGTAACCTCTCATCACTCTGTACTAGCCAACATGTGAATGGGAATTGCAGTCCAACATGTGAATGACCACAAGTTGCTCACTCCTGTTTTAAGGGGAGATAATCTGGAACAGCAAGCTCATATTGCACAGTATAGTTTAATCTTACATGGATATGGGACAGCTCATATGAATCAAGCCTTTCTGAATGCTTCACAGTGAAAACACTAGTCCTCTTGATGGCTAAATCATTCTCTGAAAAAAGCAAAGTTTCAATCTTCTTTCTCAGAGAAGGATAATTTTTTTAAAAAATAATAATATAAATGAGTTAATGCAGTGATAAATAATTTGGCCAATGGGCACCAACTCAATAAACCATTTAAGCCTGTGCACGTCCAGTTTGATGGGGCTAATTTTTTCCCTGTGGTTAAAACAATGATGGAGTACCTTCCTTAACAGCAAAAAGGCTGCTGATTCAGGGTCTTGGTAACATGCCAGCCTATTAACCTTGCTGTCCTGTTTTGTTAGAAGACAGAAAACATTTTATTGTTGTTTTTATGTTTTTTCCATTTTCGCAGAATTGAATTTTGCTGCCAGCAAGCTTCTTCCTAGAAGTTAAAGGAAGCCAAGTTGGCCTTGTGGAGGTTGCCAGTGAGTTACATCTGTGGAATATAAATATACTGTATTTTATGATACATAGGTCTTCAAGGTTCCCCAAAACTTTTGTTTTCTCTTTTTTATTGGGGTTCTTTTGAACTGAAGAACTGTGTAATGTGTGTAAGGGAGGAAAAGCAGAGAGAATGCTATATTGACTAGCAATTGTTAAACCCAAATCAAGAAAAAAAGTCAGAGTTGCTTTCAGTCTCAGTTGTTGGGGGAGGCAGGTGACGTGTGAACCAACTAATGAAAACCCAGTTTAAGTGCCCAAGAATTTGGCTGATACCACTCAGAGCAAGGGTGGGCAACTTGTGAAGACCCAGGTGCTGTTTCTGGGCCTTAGCTGAACCTTCATGGGCCCCAAGCCTTTTCCAGTCTTCCTACTGTATATAGGCAGATACACACACACACATTAAGTACCTAAAAGGGGAAAGACCAGTTAGTCCAATTTCTTCAAAGTCCTTTTGGGGGCTGGAAGGAAGGAATTAAATTTAAAAGGCAAGATCATATACGGTATCACTTCCCTCAAATTTTGTATGATTTTCTGCAAAATCCAAGCATGTATAAAGGTCAAGATTGCCAGGGATGTGATTTCACATTTGCTGAGTTTATTGATGAAAGTATCTATCTAGGACAAGGCTGTTGCACTTTGGGAGTTAGAACAAATAGGGCAGTGGCAAACAATGCAGGCTACTGCCTTTAGCAAGCAAATCTCAACTATAGCTCACATCACTTACTTCACAAATCTTCAGGTATCAGTTGGAAAAGAGCAAGTAACAAACAACTCACAAATGTCCAGCATCTCTGCAATACCTGATGGTCCATGGATAATTTGATGTGGGCACTAACTGAAAGATGTCAGTCCTAGTTTCAAACAACTGGTCATTTTTAGTTAATTACATTTTTCTAACAACCAAGGCACATCACTACACTAGTGACGTAGATCAATGGTGTACATTAATAAAGGTTGTAACTTAATGGGATGAAACCAGAACTTCTGTGGCAGAAACGTCCTTTTTCAGTTACTTCTCTAGCTATGAGGATGTGCCTAACTAAATGGAGAAAGGATGTGGTTCAGGTGCTGGCTTATGCTGTCCCTTGTGCTTCTACCTTGTGTTGCTCTGCTGTGGGTACTGATGTGATAATAAAGTGAATAGGACTAGAGTGTGTTTTGAAAGGCTAGTTTCTTGCATGCAGAAGTTTACGTCTAGGTCTAGCCTTCAGGAACTTGAGGCTTTGAGGGAAATCAAATGATAATACAACAGTGGCATGTTTCTTCAATGCATGTGGATGCTTTTTAAAGCAACTAAAAGCATCATTTTAGTTGCTTACAGTTAGTTTTAAGGCGTGGCACAGGAATGAGTTGCTTCCCAAAAACTACAGCTATGAAGGTATTTAAAACTTGAGGGCATTGGAAAGATAACAGACTAACTACTTACTTTTTGAAGCGTAACTTTGCACTTTCTGATTCTGAGCCCTTCTGAAGTCAATTGCAGGTCCTAACCAGAGAAGACCCACTGATCCAGTTGTGACTGTTAATTCAACACGTATCTCAATCTTATAATTTCAATGGATCTATTCTGTCTGGTTGACACCAGCTTTAGGCTTTAAAACCTACTTTAACCAACCTCTTCATTTCTTAAGTGGGAAATGCTAGAGCTCAAATTGCCTAGTAAATTATTCCTCTAAGAATCCTTTCCTGCCCTAATATCTGTGGCTGTGTTTATATAGTGCTGTATTACAGGCATTCTGCCTGTGCTCAGTTGCACTTTTCCTTTTCACTTTTCATATGGCTTTTCCTATGAAAGCAAGTTCCTACAATAAGTTTTTGATTGTCTGTTTGAGACACTTGAGAAGTGTTCATGTTGTAACACAGTATATCCTGGAAACATATTTAAGGGTAGCCATGTTGGGCCTGCAGCAAATTACAACAAAATCCAAAATCCACAAATGAGCAATATCTTTATTGGCCTGTCAATACCTTTATTGTTCAACTTGATGAAGAATCCAGTGACACTTCAAAAACCTGCAGAATATATTTTTTTGTCATTGACACTAATTAATACAAAATATGCCTTTATGTCAATATGTGTAATTGCTACCATTGCAAAACTGCTCTGCAGATTTCCACAGTTTGCTGATGGGCCAGAATAAATAATGTGACTGTGCTTTTTAAGCAGCCCAAGAGACTTTTAAACACTATGTGACTAAGCAAGAAGGAAAAGGCTAAAAAATGCTATGCAATTGATTTGTGTGTGTGTGTGTGTATGTGTGTGTGTGTGTGTAAACAAGGTTTCAACATATGGCATGCTATTGAGTTTAAAAAGGCCATGTAGATCATGTATGAAAATCTATAATGGTAATAGCTTGCTCTTAGACACTATTGGTTATAGTAAAACAGATATTTCCTTTCATTACAATTTACATATTTTGGGTATTGTTTTGAATAGCCACGTAGCACAGATGTGCCACCATCCCTCACACAAATAAGTGTCCCTGAGTCTTTCAAATGGCCCTTGGGGTATCTTCCAGCTCTATGAGCCTGTGAACATGGTGTGATATGAGAGGAAGTCAATGCTAGGAGAGGAGGAGGAGAGGAGTCTAACCCTAGTGCTGGCCACCTGCAGCACTTCTTTATTCTGAGCATCCTTCATCCCTTTGAAATCTCGCTCACCTCCGCTTGGGCCAATGGGAAGGCATCCTGCGAGATGCAGGAGGCGCT
Organism: Sceloporus undulatus; assembly: GCF_019175285.1. NCBI lineage: Eukaryota > Metazoa > Chordata > Lepidosauria > Squamata > Phrynosomatidae > Sceloporus > Sceloporus undulatus. Next base: position 29,078,349 of record NC_056526.1, read on the forward strand.
GATAGGCTGGCGCTGTTGCCAAGGCGACGGGAGGGGAGAGGGGGAGGAGGAGGAGAGGAGGAGGAGGGGCCCTTCCCCCGGAGGCGGCCCTTGGCTCGCCTTCCTTCCCGCCCTTCCTTCGGCCCCCTGGGGACCAGGCAGAGAGAGCCATCGCCAGCCCCGGCCGGAGGAGATGGGCTGTGGCAACTCCACCCCGGCCACCAGCACCAGCACCACCGCAGGTCAGGCTGCTCTTCTCTTGCCCTTCCTGGGCAGTTGTGGTTGCTTTTCTCCTTGGCACAAATTGCTTCTTGCCATGGCTAGAGGCTGAGAGAGTGTGACTCGCCCCAAACTGGGACTGCATTCACACTGGACAGATACCCCGGGTTGGCCCCGCTTTAACTCTTTTCTGGCTCAAGACTACTATGGAATTCTGGGAGTTGGAGTTTGTTGTGGGACTCAGAGCGGAGCATTGGGATTTCTTGGCAGTTTTTCAGAGATGTTTTTTGGTTGTTGTTTTTTGCCATGGCCATCCTCTGAGGCTGTGTGTGTCTGTGTGTGCATATATATATATTAGTGTTTGTGTGTGTGTATAGTATATATGTGGATGTATATATATATATATATATATGGATTGTCTATCTATCTATCTATTGGTAGATATGTTAGTACATATATGTGTGTGTATATACACACACACACATATATATTAGTGGGGATTTGAACCCTGTGAGAGCCACCGTGGTGTAGTGGTTTGAGCATTGGACTGGGATTCTGGAGACCAGGGTTCGAATCCCAGCTCGGCTACCAAGATCCACTGGCTGACCTTGGGCCAGTCACATTCTCTCAGCCTCAGAGGATGGCCATGGAAACCCCCCCCTCCCCGAAAATTGTCAAGAAAACCCAGTGATTCATTCTCTGAAGATGCCAGCCACAGATGCTGGCAAAACGTCAGGAAGAAACTCTTCTCGAACATGGCCACAGAGCCTGAAATACCCACAAAAAACCCTGTGATAGATTCATTTTAGGGTTGCCGAAAGGTGAAACAAAAGCTTTGACTTCTGAGGTTGCTCCTGAAGCATGCTTTGCAAGATGGAGCAAGAAAGGCACTCGACTCATCCCTTAAAAAACTGCATGGGGGTATGTGTCTTGCATGCTTTGCAAAGTGGGGCAAGCATACTTTTCAAAAGATGAAAGAAAGGCACTACTAGATTCATCACTTTGCATGGTGGCAGGAGGGGGGGTCTCTCCCTCTAGGGACGATTTTGATAAAGCATGCTTTGGAAGATGAGAAAAGAAAGGCACTTGACTTATTCCCAGAAAAACTCACTGTGCATCGGGGGTCTTCCCTTTTCCAGACAATTTTGCTCAAGCATGCTTTGCAAGAGGAGGCAAGTATGCTTTGGAAGAAAAGCGCTAGACCCATCCCTAGAAAAACTCAGCCTCTTTATCGGGGGTCTTCCCCTTTTGAAACTATTTTGTTCAAGCATGCATTGCAAGATAAGAAAAGAAGGGCACTAGACCATCCCTATTAAAACTCCCTTTGCATTCGGGGATCTCTCCCTTTCGAGAGGATTTTGCTCAAATGTACCATATATACTTGACTATACATCAACCTCATGTATAAGTCGAGAACAGATTTTTGGGGCCAAAATTATGGATTTTGATATGATCTATATGGATAAGTCGAGGGTAAAACTTAGCAGCATGTAATCAAGGATGTAAAGGATGAAGCCAAGGAATATGATGCTAAAGAGCTTTAAAAATTTTGATATGTATAACTGTGCTCACCCTAAAGGCTGGGTGGATAGGATAGTAGAGGGGGCTGAGAAGAGATTAAGGTCTCACCTTTCACCAGGGCATGGTTCCTTTTTTTGATAAGAGTTCAGTGATATATTGGAATTATGATTTACGAGTAAGATTAGTACAAAAAAGCCTGACTAAGGATTCGATATGGTGTGAAATGGGAGGAGGTCAATGAAGGGTGTGGTGGTGACATCATGAGTTACCGCACCAGGTGACACCAACCCTAGTGATGTCACTGCGATACAGTATGACTTTTAATAGGGATGGCATAGTCCAGTGCCATTCTTGGCTGCCAAGTGTCTGGCTGGACTGCCTTGTACCTCTTTGAGTTGCGGGAGGCAGGAGTATGAAGAAAGCAATTGAAAATAGCTATGAGCTCCCTCTACAGCTGATCTTTTGGTATGAGATCTCTATATACTGGAGTCTATGACATCGTCCCTGCACCACAAGAATCTTCCCCTCTTCCCTCCACCCCCCCAGTATAAAAGGCTCTTTCTTTTCATCCACTTAAAATGCAGATAGCTCAGGGCAGAACTGACAGACTTTGTATTCATGGGCTTGTTTGGCATCTTTGTTCTTGATGAATGATGCTTTCCTCAGTAGCTTCAATGATTCTGGTTGAAACTCATGGCAATTAAAGTCAGAGGAGTTTTACCCTAACCAAGAATGTGACCAGTAACCATCCCTCTTAAGCAACATTTTGGTGAAGGCCTCTTGGCATAATTTTAAAAACTTATGATTTGAGAATCCAGCTTCAGTTGCACTTATAATCCATGCACATAAATGTATTTCAAGTTAACATAATCAATTCAGAAACCATCCTATTTAGTTTTGTAAGAACTGCTTAAGTGGAATTTATTCCCAAATAGGCTTGTATGATGTTTCAGTACTGACACTGCAGCCCAATACATGCTTACCTTATAACAAGTCTTATTGAAATCAATGTGATTTTCTCCTCAGGAGACACATGTAGGATTTCCTTGTTTGGATAGTTTTAGATATGCATTCACTGGTCTAAAATCCACAGCTTTTTGTATGTGTGGTATTCTTCATTTTACATGAGTATAAACCCTAAAAACATATTTCAGGTAATTACTAGTGATGTTTTAGGGTAAGATGATAGAAAAAGTAATGATTAAAAGCAAGGTGTTCTGACAGTAGTGTTCTGTTTTACATTCCTCAACCATTTGAGGTGTATCCAAGAAAATTAAAGTTTGGAATGAATTGAAGTTACTGGTCTCATCACCCAAAGCAATTGCTCATGTGCTATGTGTTGTTGTTGTTGTTGTTAACAGTATTGGATGGTGAGATTATATATGCCTACTCAGAAATAAATTTACCAGGACTTGCCCTCAGATAAATGTGTATTATCATAGCGATTAGAGTACAGTCCTATGCATTTTCACTTCAGTGTGCACTTTCTCCCAGCTGTGTTTGTACAGAATTGCAGGTTTGTTAATCATAACTAGAGCAGATCTACTGAATAAACATGTGGTTAGTACTTGTAAGGAAGACTACCAGGGAATACCAGGTGCTGTAGACTATATACAGAGCAAGGTAATGGTAAACCTCTTTTGAATAAATCTTGCCAAGAAAATCCTAGGATAGGGTCGCCATAAGTGGAAGCAAACTTAAAGGCACATTAAACAAAAACGCATGGATCTGAGGAAGTAGGCCAAGTCTACAAAAGTTTATGTACAACTTCTTTTGCTAAATTTGTCTCAGAGGTTCTACAAAATCCCTTTGCATGCTGATAAAACAACAGTGGTTTCACACATTAGGACTGACATCCATTATAGCCGATGAGTGTATTTTCATGAGCAGAGCTAAACAGTCATAGCATTATAGGAATGACTATTTAGGTGATTATTTAGAATTATGCCTTTTACTTGAGTAATGTCCCTTTAATGGGCTAATGAACGTTACTCATTTTTTACATACAAGAAAGATCTCATTGTAATAATGAACAGAGATTATCAGAGTTACATAGCTTGCTGTCCCCCCCCCCCCCAATACCTTCAATGGAAATAATATTAGCTTCCATGGCAGATATTTTTAAGGTACTTAAGCCAGATGCCTAAAATCATCCAGCCTTCACAGAATTAGTTAAAATTAGCTACTTTCACCTAAACACTAGAACTATTCTGTGTTCATTTTGTAGCACAGAGTTCTATGGTGAACATAAAATAAAATTAACTAGACCTGTGGGAATAATTATGCATTTTGTCTTTTTAGTATTCACCCTATTCCATGAAGATGGGTTGCTTTTGGTAAACTTGAAAAGTTACTTCTCTGGTCTTTAGTTCCCAGAATCCTCAGGCAGCTTTAGTTGGCATTGGCAATGCTGGCAGAGGAACTAGAGCTATAATCCCAAAAGTAACTTTTCCATGCTCTGAGTACTGGTAATGATTTGTGTTTTGTGGTTGCCCTCTTCTTCTTTCATCCTTTTGAGAAGAGGCTTGGCAGCATGCTTTTTGAAGGATCAGAATGGCAACACTGTTAATCTCTACTTAATTTCTCTAGTTAATGTTTTTAAGTCAGGAGGCATTTAAATGGTATTTAATTTAAGATAAATTCTTACTGATACAAAAGTAAACAAGTCCAGAAAAGAGTAGTTCCACTTAATAAGGTATCCTATCGCCTTCCTTTTCACTAGGATCAGCTAAGATATAAATTGAACAAATAAAATAAACGAGACACCTCTTTCCCATCCTGGCAGTAAAAATACATAGTAACAATTTATATAACTAATCATTGCTTCCCTTTCATGATTTGCTTTGTTTTTATTGTCAGTCACTTAATGCTTGGTTTGGCTTTGTCTTTCATACATTTCAGTCTAGAAGTGATATACCTCTGCTTTGCTTAATATTGCATACTATTTGCATGCAAAAGTAAGGTTGCCAAGTGCTGGAGGACAGAAGGAGAAGGAAATTTGGAGGACCAATTTCACTCTCAGACCAAATGGTTCCCTAATCCAAGCCTGGATAGCTGTGTGGTTGCAGCTGATTTGGACAAGAATCATATCCAGATATTAGATCACACAAATCAGAGTTCCACCAGACACAGCAAGGTATTCCAAATCTGGGTTTATTTCAGACAGTAAGGGACCAGAGGGAGACATTACCATAATCTTGTAAAGAATCTTAGTGCGTTGATTCAACAGCCACACTGTTGCCATAATAAAGAGGTTTAGAGCAGCCTTGCCCTAATCTGGTACACTTCAGGTATGCAGGACTGCTTAGTTCCCCCCAGTCCAACAGATATGGAAGATACCAAGTTGGAAAAAGGTACCATCACCCACCTGGCTGCCTTAATGCCTCACATATGTAATTGTCCTTTGGAGGAAGGACAAGGGCCATTGTAACTTGGACTCTGACCCCCATTAGAACAAGGATTAAATTAGGTGGAAATAGTCTTTGCAAACATAAATTTGCCATTTGTTGATACTAGAGAAGTGCTTTTTTTTTATTTACAAGCACTTAAAATCCTGCCCAGCTGCTACATGAGCTTTAGTTCCAGGAACTCTCTTTATCTTTGAAAAAATGCTCATGAAGCTTGCAAACTTGTATTTTGCAAACACGTTATATAATTTGTAGTAACAGCAAACAAGAGCAAGACTAAACATTTTCACCTGGGTCATATGCAGAGAATGGTCATTTTTGTTATACTGAATTGTACATTGTCGAGTAACTTAAATCACAGTTGGCTTCACATAAGAGACACAATAATACATTACAATAATGTAAGCATAATGGCAAAAAAATGAAAACAGATTGAAATAATAAAAAGTAAAAAGGGTTAACCAACTGGTGGTTTGGGAAGTTACAACTGACCTCCCCCAGTAACATTTATCCAACTCCTGGCAGTGTTCAAGAATTTTAGCTGAAATGCAGTTAAAATTGTGATCACAATTTCAGTACTGAAGAAAAGCTGTTCAAGTTGTATAAAAGGGACTTCCCCACACTTAACTACTGTACTTTTGCTTAGACTGAGTATTGTGCCCCATCTTTGTTTTCTTGTTTATACTCCATATCTGTGAAGAGGCTCTTATTACAAGATGACATTTTTTCTAAGTGCCAATTGGTTCCGTTTTGCTTTTGTGCACCTCCTTGAGCCACTGCAGGGCAAAGAAAAAAGGGGAAAAAGCAAGTAAATATTTTTTTAGGAAAAGCCTGGCAGGGAGAGAGAGAGGAGTCATATTGTTTGTGTGGCAGAATGCACAGTCTGGAATAATATTGACTCCAAGAGGAACAGAAGTGTGCCATTCCTGATGCCTTTGAGGATCTGTCTATGTAGCAAGGTGGATGTGGAAGCTATGATTCCTATTCTCTACTTCTTCTCATTTTATTTAGTGATTTGCCATTAATCAATTGCCTGCTTTGAGCCTCTTCCTCTGGTACATAGCTCTCTCTCTCTCTCTCTCTCTCTCTCTCTCTCTCTGTGTGTGTGTGTGTGTGTGTGTGAGCGCTACCTGTGTGTAACAAAAGTTTAAAGATTTTCCTTAAAGTCCAGGAAGCAGCTGGTGAAATGACTTACTGTTCAACCTTTATTGTCCCAGAAATTGCCTTTGTGGGTGTTGTCCCTGCTTGCTGATGTTATCTGTTGTATTATATAAGGAGTTTTGTTATAACAGAAATTTAAAGTGCATTTTATTTTGGCCTGATAACTATAAAATAAACCTAGATGGAAGTTAGCCATTCCTGCTTTGACAGTTTTTTAAAATGTATTTACAAAAAGAAAAGTGTCCTTTAAAGGAGAAGGAGTAAACACACCACAAGAAAATAATTTTGACTGTTCAAAATGGGGTACTGTTGGAGTCTCTGTAATACAAAAGCATAATAGATGAGGCAAGTGACAAGTTTAATTGGACTTTACCCTGGCTGTCACTTGCAGTTTTTCAACTGTTGTCCATGCAAGTAAACATTCTGCCCACATGCAGAGCACCATGTGCCCCTGTATAAATGGATTAGAGCCAGCAGGGTTCAAGACCCTTCTGCTTGCCCACCCCATGCCTACCATTTGTCTATTCTTCCTGAGAGTGGGAGGTAAGGACTGGAAGATTGCTGTGCTCCTGTTTCCTAGAAACTGGACAGAGCAAGTGTATTTATTTATTTAGAAGACTTACACTCTGATTTCTAACTGAATGTTCTTCAGGGAGGCTTTCAGCAGATTTTCTTAACACACACACCAAACCCATGCAACCAGAAACCATTAGACTTCTGGCTGAGGGATGGGATAGAGTATGTCTCCATTCAATGCTGTAGTTCCACAGTAAATGCCAATTAGAACTTTTTGGCAGGGAGAAGAGAAGCAAGATCCCTAGTGCCACTCTTCTTCAGCTGATTGATGAGACCAGACATGTCTCCTTCTTGCTGGCAGATGGTACAGCCTCCCAATATTTCTTGGCCCCCTCTCAGATGGCAGAATGTGCTTCTCACTCAATCCCAGCACCATTTTTCTTCTTCTAGTTTCTGTTTTTCCTATAGGGTTTGATGGGAAATTGGAGATGTTTGTGTTCTCCTTTGCTCTATAACTGAGACAGGGAATCTCTGGTCCCCCCAATTCAGCCCCTAGGATTACTCACCTAGTCTGCAGGCTTCTTCAGCTGTTTCCTCCTGGGCATTTTCAGATATAGGAGGGCATTTAAAGATATGGAAACTTGTATTCCTTTATAGAACTATTATGCAAGTAAAGTTACATGTACATATGTATATTTTCTGGAAAGTATAGTCTGTTTACAAAATTCTGATTATTAAAAAAAATGTAGAATGTACTCTACTACCTAAAATGGGATCTAGGTAATGTATGGGGAAGGTACTTCATGTCAAAGCCAGGGTAGCGTGGTGGTTTAAGTGTTGAAGTAGGCAGGGAGACCAGGATTCAAATTCCTGCTTGATTTGGAACTTGGAAACCATTGGTTGGCCTTGGGCAATTCACACCCTCTGAGTCTCAGAGGAGGGCAATGATAAGCCTCCTTTGAACAAATGTGGTTGAGGAGACTACATGAATGGTTTGCCTTAGGGTCACCATAAGTCGGAAGTCCCATCAAGGCATATGACAACAACAACAACAACACTGAATACAATAATGCTTTTCTATGGCTAGAACATTTATGCAGGTGGAAAGTAGGAGCAAGGTGAGGATTGGGCATATAATAGAAGCCTTTATAATGTTGTTGCTGTTGTGTGTCTTCAAGTCATTCCTGACTAATGATGACCCTAAAGCAAACTGAAGTTTTCTTGGTAGAATTTGTTCAGCAGGGGTTTGCTCTTGCTTTCCTCTGAGGCTGAAAGAGTGTGATTTGCTTAAGGTCATTCAATAGGTTTCCGCAGCCAAGCAGGGATTTGAACTCTATCTCCCAGTGTACTAGTCCAACATTCAAACAACTATATCATTCTGGCTCTATAATGAGCATGACTTATTTTCAAGATGAGCTATGTCAGGATAAAGCCTTAGTATTTGATTTTAAGCACATGCTCTAGTCTTGGAAAATCCCAACACAAGCTAAGAAAATTCATACCACTGTTGAATGATGGCAGCCTGATTCCACACATCTTAGAATTGGGGAAAAGGGGATTTGAAACATAATATGAGCTACTGGGTCCTCACTTTTTCTTACAGTCTTGCCAGTGTATCTCAACAGGTTCAAGTCTATTGCTTTTTTGAGCCCTTTCACTTGCCACAACTCACAGTTGACCAATCTACTGGGTGAGAAATGATGAAGATCTAATGCTGTTTCAAGACCAGCTTTTCCCAAACTGGCATCTTCTAGATATTAAGAAACCCAAGTTCCATCATTCACAGTACTGGCTGTATTTGCTAGAGTGATGCATGTTGTAGTCTGACATTTGTAGAAGGTGCTAAGTTGGGGAAGATGGTTGCGAATAGTTTAAGTGGATGCTTTAAAGGGATTTTAAGTATAAAGCCTACCTTAAAATGCAAATATGATTTAAACAAAAATATGTTTTGACATGTGCCTATAGTCACTAACTTGTCAGCTTCTTGTTGAGTCTGCTGTTGGTGAGAAACCTGGGTTTATTATCATGTAATATGTGAAGGAGCCTTTAGGGAAGCTCTGTTCCACTGTGTTTGATACTGCTTTATTTTTATTTTTTTCCATTGGTGTGTCTGTCTGCATTCACTATGGTATAGGAATGAAAGAGACAGTGAAGCTCAAACAGCAGGCTGAGGAGCCAACTGGAAAGTTCATCTCCTTGGGACAAGGTTTCCACCTTGCTGTTTCCAATATTATTACTTAATTTTAAATTAATTAATGTGCCTCTTCAACAAGGAAATTACTTTCACACTGATGGTTTCCCCCCCAGATAATAATATCTCTGTTTAATAAACTGATATTATAAAAGATCCTTTTGCTGCTACCTTTGTGTGAGCAAGGAAACAAATGAAGAAGACTTCAGACAGACATAATTCTTGGTTTTGCTCCTATATGGAAATTTTACTAGTATTATTACTTATTGATTTACTTCCTGTCTTTTACCCATAACTGGAACTCAAGTTGGCTTACAAAAATTAAACTGAATACAGATAAAAGCATGTTAAAGTTGTTGTGAAAATGCAATCTACAGCATTAGAGCCATGTAAAATAAATCCATTAAAAAGACAAAAGGTTTTTAAAAACCAGTAGAACAGTGCACTATGGAAAGTCCTTAAAGTCTGTTCTTAAAAGCCAAGTGAATAGAATTTTTTTCAATTATTAACAGAAAGACAGAAAGGATAGAACTATCTTAGGTTTCCTAAATATGTTAATCTCTTTTGGAATGAGACTGTGTCTATAAGCCAGATTTCTTGGTTGTTGTTGTTGTTGTTATTATTATTATTATTATTATTCAGTCCTGGACTTCTGTCACTTGCCTTACTCCCCCTTCTAAACCCTTCCTTGGGTTCACTATACGGACCTTAATGGAATTCCAAAATAAAAAGATGTGTGTATGTGTTATTGTGCACAGACAACATTCTTGTGTGTGCATGGCTGAGATAGTCTATTAAATAACAACATAGGCAGAATTTAACAATCAACAGGGAACAGTTTATTTAATAAATGGCTTCTTCATAACAACAAGCAGGACTACTGGCTCTCAAAGTTACAATTTTATCAGTTTATTAGTTATCCCTGAACTCCAGCCTACTGCCTTCTTCTTCCAACCACATCTCTCCTAGAGCAGATCAAGCCAGAAATCTCACTGGAAGCCAGGATGACATAACTTAGGCTGTTGTACTTCAGACTCATCATGAGAAGGCACAACTCAGTGTAAAAAACAATAATGCTAGGAAAGATGAAGGGAAGTAGAAAGAGAGGAGGACTGCAGATGGATGGATTCTATTAAGGAGGTCATAGGTATGAATATACAGGAACTAAGCAGAGTAGTGAAGGACAGGGGGTCTTGGAGATATCTCATCCACGGGATCGCTATGGGTCAAGATCGACTTGAGGGCAGTTAACAATAACAGACAAATAAGGAGTAATATTTCTGCATGATTGCCAAATATTTTGGGGGAGGTTGATGATTTAGAGGTGGTATTCTTGTTTTTAAAATGAAATAAATTACATTGACAGTAGTTTATTAGGACTATGTTATTTTACAACAAATATGTTATTCACAGAAAAATTAATGAGTAACAAATTAATTTTTTTAACAGTAAAATTTTGAACTTTCTTATGGCTTCCAGTAGCATCGTTGTTCTGGCTATCAGTGGAGGAATTACTGGTTTAAAAAACTTTGCAAATTTCCTGGTAATCTACTGGATGTAGTGGCTCAGGTGGTTAAGACGCTGACTCTGTTGATTGCAAGATCAGCAGGTTGGCAGTTCGAGGCCCAGGTGCCATATGATGGGGTGAGCTCCCTCATTAGTCCCAGCTTCTGACAACCTAGCACTTCGAAAGCATGTAAATGCAAAGTAGATAAACAGGTACCACAAGGTAAACAGCATTCTGTGCAGTCATGCTGGCCACATGATCACAGAGTAGTCTCTGACAACGCTGGCTCTTTGCCTTAGCAATGGAGATGAGCACCACCCCCATGGCTGGAGACAATTTGACAACCTTGTCAGTGGGGAATACCTTTACCTCTTTACTGGACTCAGAAGTTCCTACTGATATGATTCACTAGGAGGTGGGTTGGGGAGTGCTTATAAACTTTTTTGCTCTCTTTAGGTCTTGCTAAAAAAAAAAGTAACCAACCAAAGAATAGAAGTTCTGAATAATTAATTGTTCATTGAGTTAATTGCATCCAGTGAAATTAGGAATCCTAAAAGGTGACTCATATACTCCAGGCTTAAGAGGTAAACTGGACATGAAACACGGAAAATCTTTCACTGTTCTCCTCTAGAATTAATAATTGAGTAAAGCTGACAAAGCATTATCTAAACCACCTGGAACACTTCTCTGTATGGGCTCCTTTTATAACAAGGGAGCTTGCAGTCCAAAAAGTAACATTTGCAATCAAAAAGTAACATTTCCAAATTTCGGGTAGCTGGGCAGCCTAAAGATCTAAGACTCTGAGGCTGCATCTGCACTGCAGAAATAATCCAGTTTGAGGACCACTCTAACTCTCATGGCTTACTGCTATGGAATTCTGGGAACTGTAGTTTATTATGTCAGTGGGTTCAAATCCCCACTCAGTCATGGATATCCACTGAGTAACCTTGGGCAAGTCACATTCTTACAGCTTCAGTTAAAGGCAAAGCCCCTCTGAACAAATCTTGCCAAAAAAAACCAAACAAAAACCCTATGTTAAGTTCATCTTGAAGGCACAAAACAAGAAGAAATGTACATTTACAAAGGCACCAAGACCATAAAAAAAACTCTGTTCCCTGCAACAATTCCATGCAGAATGGATGCCTGAGGGCGGGGAACATAATTCCAGCTGCTAGCCCTGCAGCTGACCTCAGTTGGAAAAAAAGAATATCTGTACAACACACTCCATGTTCCTATGCTGCGGAGTTCTCTGTTGCATATTAGGCTTTGCACATGTAAGCATTGTTCTGCCTCCATGTGAATATGTGAAGCTAGGTCAGGACCAGCAAGTACTGTACAATCTTTTCTTGCTAATTACATTTTTATTTAGACTCAAGACTTAGAGCAAGGACATGATATACCTTCTTAAACCAACACAAAATTCTCTGGGTTTTGAAAGTATTGGTTGGTTCATCATAGTGATGAACCACCTTACAGACTGAAGGACAGGATACACATTTAGAACTGAGTTTTCATTCCTCAGCAGTGGTCCCCTGTGGTTTCTCGCTGCAGCTATGTGGATATGACCTGATTTGTCATCTTCACATACTTTTTGCAATTTTTCCATTCCTTACTGGCATGTTTTAAATGTGGCCCAGTTGAACTTGCCAGGTTCATTTCAACTCAAAGTGGGAAGAATTTCATCAGCATTATTAAGAGAAATCTGCTTGCACATTTGCTAAATTCCAGAAGTGCAGAGTTGCCATTGCATCAGAGGGGGATCACATAGGAATGCTTTTTATTCCTTTTGAATCACAACTAAGAATACACAAGTACCTTGCCCATTACAAAGCCCATTCGTTTCACTGCAGTTCATATAGGACCTGTTTTATTAAAGCTGAGATTATTTGCCTTTCTAGCCCTGTATTGCCCACTCTGACTGGCAGATGTTTTCCAGAGTTTCTCAGGCAAACCCATCACTTGTAACTGGATTCTTTGAAAAAAAAATCATACACAGAAAGCAGAAATCTCCTCTGCATGGTTATCCTATGGTCTGGAAACTGGGGAAAGGGGATCTAATGGCTCTGTTACTGGATTAAAAATCATGTGACTCCTCGCGTGATAGTGTCAACTAAAAGTGACAGGAGTTACAGCTGAATATTAAATAAAGGTCCACAGGTTGCTCATCCCTGCTGTAAAGAAAGGAAAATTGACCTAGGTAATTAGATATTGTAACACAACGTCTTTTTAATAAGGGTTCCAGCCATTCAGGCATATTCTTTTCTGGAATATCACTTTTTGTTCTTCCTCTGTTTTCCATCCCACCCAGTCCACAAAACTGGTCATGATTCCATGGCATATTCATTCAAAATTGGGCAGTTTTGGAGTTCAGACTTTAAGGTTTAATTTTCTGAAGTTTTGTATTTTTTGGAAACTTAGCTTTCAAGAAGCATTCTAATACCCCTCCCTGATACTGTGTTGGCTGTATAAAGATCCACAGTCAAAGAATAATTTTGTTATCAGTTAGCTGCTGCTTTTAGAGAGCTGGCATGGTGTAGTGGTTTGTGTTAGACCAGGAAACTGGGAGACAAGGGTCAGTATATCAAAAATCCACTTGGCCTTTGAAACCTTGGTCAAGTCACACTCTCTCAACCTCAGAGGGGGGCAAAGGCAACCCCCTCTGAAGGAAGTTTGCCAAGAAAACTCTGTGATATGTACACCTTAGAAATAACGTGAAGGCATATAACAACAACCACAACTTAGCTGTTTCCAAAATCTTTGAGTACTGGGCAAGCCTCAGGTCTGCCAGGCCTCCGTGTAAGCTGTGTGACTATTAACAGCTATATAACTGGTAAGGTGTGGAAGTAACATTACAAGTAGTAAAATTACCTATAATAGGTTACCTATTTCTTTTGTGCAAAAATAGTATAATAGATCAACACTTCAAAAGTCATGTACCAAGTGGAAACATGGTCTTGTTTGTCTGGTATAACAAGTAATATTTTCTCATTGCTTTTCAAATGCATTTTAGAGGCATTTTGAGCAGAATTTTTCAAATGTTATACTATTCATTTTTTAAAAATATGACTTTTTTTAAAAAAGAAAAGAAAACACTGAGTCTTGTAACAAGTTAATAATTTCAGAGTAATGTCAACATATTATATTTTGGTCTTTGTTACTAGTAGATAATGTTTATTTAAAAAGCAACTATTCATAGCAAAAAGCAGCCATAACTAATGTCTGCCATTGAACTGTGGCAATAAGGGTCCAAACTGTTGGAAAAATAGAGCACACTTGTTCAGTGCCTGAGTCTGAGATAGAAGTAGGGGATGTGTATACTTGCATTCTTACTTCTGTTACATTTATAATTATATCTCTGTATGGGTCTTTTTCTTTTTAGATGCTGCAGGAACAGCAAAAGATGTGTAAGTAGATACACATTTCTTTTATCAATTTTGTGTTTTACATGACCAAAACTGAATTACATAAATGCTGTAAGACATGAATGGGGCATTTCTGGCCTCTTTGATGTTGCTGGATTATGATTTCCATAATTTCTGATCTTTGTTCATGTTCACTAGGGCTGATGGGATCTGGAATCCAACAACATCTATCACTACCGGGTTTTCCCCTTCCTCTTGTAAAGGACAATTTCACTGAGAGGAGCGTGAATCCTTACCAAAGTTGCAATAATGGCCATTTTCCAGGCACAAGATGGATAAGGCTTCTGTATCACTAATAACTGTGCAGAACATTTGGTCAAATGTTGGGCGAATCTTTTATTGCTTATTTTCCAGAATGATTAAAGCTGTGAGAACCTCATCTGAGGCTCAGAATTGGCAGCCTAAGAACATCAGCTTTTGTTTCAAAAAATCACAGCATCTTAAAAGCTGTGAAAAAAAAACCTGAAGTTGCTTGTGTAATGTCTTTGAAATCTCATGGGCCAAAAAGAGTAATGGAAAGACATTTCCAGTGGCTGGAAAAGTTATTTTTGGTTTATAGCTCCCAAAATACCCCCCCCCCCCCCCCAGCATGACCAAAATGCCAATCCAGCGCATGATAAATGAACCTGGCCTCAGAGCAATGCAGTACACCAAAAATCCACTAAAAGAAAGAATTGCAGTACAGAATGCTCCTGTTCAGGTTACTAGCTGTTCTCTTCCAGCTTCCCCAGAAAATCTATTTAATTCCCCAAAATTACCACCAGATCATGGAAAAGTTACTTTTTTTTAGTTGTATCTACCAGAATGGCTATTCAGGGCTTCTGGGGGCAGTAGTCCAAAAAGGTAATACTTCCAAGCTCAGTATTCTATGCTCACTAAATATTCCCAGTCCTCATTGAATTATTGAACTGAATTATTTTTGCATTTCTCTCAACAAAATATTTTTCTAAAGTCTTTTGTACTTGTGCATAATTTGGGCCTGTCCCATGCTTCTTGATATCTCTCTCCTATGTGTGTATAGTACTATTAAATATTTCAGTCAATTTCTGGGTTCTTATTATCTTTGTGGGTAAATATCTGCATGTTCCAAAGAGAAGGCAAGAGCTGCCTTGAATTCTGAAAGGTTAGGCTGAAGCCACTCTGCATTTTTTACTGAGTGATACTCACATTTTAAAAACTTCTTTAAAAAAAAAAACCAAATACTCATATGCACATCTTCTGGTTGCAACATTTATTGACATGGAAGTTCCATTAACTTTCATGCAATATGTATGTGTCTATCACTGAAAGAAAAGATTCAGCCAGCTTGACTATCTCTATTTTTGTTAAGAGAACAGAACATCATTTATCAAGCAGGAATTAATCAGGATGAAGTAACTGGGGAAACCTGTTAAAACAACCTTTCCCCAACCCCAAAATTTCTAGTACAGGTTGAGTATCCCTTATCTGAAATCATTACGATCAGAAGTGTTTTGAATTTCAGATTTTTTTTTTTATTTTGGGATATGTGTATTTGATATATGTGCATAATGAGATATTACGGAGATGAGAGTCTAAATAAAAAATGTATTTCTTTCATATACACCTTATACACATAGCCCAAAAGTAATTTTATACAATATTATACAAGAATTTTGTGTATGAAATAAAGTTCTGTACATTTAGTAGTCAGAAAGGAAAGATGTCACTATCTCAGCCACCCATGAAAAATGTTTTGGTTTGGGGTGTATTTCAGATTTCTGGATTCTGGATAAGGGAGACTCAACCTGTATATGGTCACAGGTCTTCGCAGCTTCCATCCACAGTTTCAAAAAGCAGGGACTATTTGGATTTCTAGTGAGTCTGTATAAACAATAAATCCTAATAATGTAGACATTCCTCAAGTGTGGATCCTTTCATACCCAAATAGCAACATTCATTAACAAGTGAAAGGCTCTGTAGCAGAGCTGAAAATGCTGTTTTGGACTGCAGCTCCCAGAATCCCACAGGAACCATACCAATGTGCTGGCTGAATGATTCTTGGAGCTGTAGTCCAAAAAGTAGATTTTTCAAGCTCTTTGACAAATTTAGTAAAACTACAGGTTTTGCAGAAATGAGTTTTAAAAAGAATTTTTAAAGTGAAGTCGAAAGCAGCCTACTGAGGCCTAAGAATGCATAGTTAGTACAGAATATGGATTGACTGCTGGGAAAGGCAATAAATAGATTGGAGGGGAATATCTTAGAAAATGCATGACTGACAGGCATTGTAAACTGGAGCACTCCACACTGCAGCATTTTGTTGCAGGTCCTAATTTTAGTATTGGGTGTCTGCAAAGGTGCCTCAGATCAGCAACTAAAAAGGGGAGTAAGTTTTACCCCTGACTTGTGATTCAATATTTTCATTGACTCCTAGACACCTTTCAGAACTTGCTATTATGTTCTGCTTAAGTCTCATTGACTAAACTGAAGGCAATACATATTGCTCTAGCTTTGTTCCCAGTATAAAGTAAATGTTTTAATTGTAAACCCATCTAGTTTTTAGATTGTAAGCCTGAGGGCAAGGAACCATCTATTATCCCTTCTGTTGTAAGCCGCCCGGATTCCCAGTGATTTGGGGGCATATAAATAAATCCTATTATTATTATTATTATTATTATTATTATTATTAGTTTTCTTTTGTTCTGCTGAATAAGACTATATGGAATAGAAGGAATACACAGGCCTCCAGAGTGACAAACAGTCCAAGTGAAGATCAACCAAATGTAATGGATTACTGGAAACTAGTTATAGAAACCTCCAATTCTTAAGTTACTGTAAATACGTAATGTGAATTACACCCCAAATCATATCTTTATTGTTGAAGTTTCACATTTCAATCATAATATGATGATACAAGTGTTCTGGCCCTGGAGCTGCTCTGATTACCTGGGCACTCCACTACAACACCGTTTCACTACGCCACCCAGCTAGGCACCTCATGCTGACTTCAGAGCAAATGATGTGCAGTGATAGCTGCAGAGTAGAACACATTGTAAACAGCCACCCGGCATCATATGGGAGTGCTTTGGATTTTCCCAGAAGAAAATGCATAAACCTATTTTCCAGAAGATCCAGAGCAAAAGGTGAGTTTTTAAAATGCACCTCAGATTTGGTGCTGAACTGACCAGACATCATCTAGACTCTTGGCACCAGAACCAAGGATTGGGTCCTGCATTATCAGGAGTCCTTGCTGTGGGAACAAGAGGAAGCCATTTTATTTGGCCAGTGCAGACAGGGCCCAGGAGGATTGGCTGTATTTTATAAACCTAATTAAATGGCAACTTTGAGCTCAGTCACATGGACATGTGTTTTTTTAAACATTGCCATCATACTGTGGGAATCAGACCTTAATCTTTTTCTTATGCTGTGCTTCCCATTCATTCCACTAATATCATTGAAGGAATTAATCTCGTACAATCCTCTCAGCCCCCTAGTTCAGTGACCAAATCTCCAATCACCCTCCTTCAATAAACAATTGTAGTTTCAAAGTGCTTGGTAATTGATAAATAACATCATTTACATTCTTTTGATTCACTACTAAGTCTTGAATAATCAGGTCAATAAAAAAAAAGAACTTTTAAGGGCTTAATGTACATTGATGGATTATTTGAATGCAATCTCATCTAGCAAAGGATATTGCTCTGTCCTGTGTGAGTAACTCCTTCCATTGATTTTCTTCAAGCAAGTATATATTTCAATTCTTATTATACTTGTTACTGCTAATTAGTGGTAGTAATCACCTTTATTATCTGATAACTCCTTCAGGATTCCTTTTGGATGTGTGAAAGAATAAAGAAATGTATCCATCCTCTTTTGGATGATTCAGAAGAAGCTATTTATTAGCCGAGAGGTTTTGCACCATTCAAAACCTCCCACTTAATGCAGCTTGTCAAGTAATTGGGAGGGGGTATTGCTGCTGTGACAGTTCACTGACCAAGAGGAGGAGAGTGATGCAACTCAGGAGTCCAAGAAGCAGGCCTTTCAGCTGCAACTGCAGCGGAGGGAAAGAGAAATAAGGTCATTCACCTGGGTGGAGCTTCTAATCTGAATCTGTGTCCTTAGTTCATTGCTTAAAATGAATGTGCCCATGGGATTTACATATGAACACACAGCTATTACTTTAAAATCTCTTGCTGTACACAGGCTATGCAGTCCACTGTTCTGTTTATCTTCACATTGTATTATTATATTTTTTAAAAACCTATGAAATCTTTTTGATTAGAGACAGCAGTGGAAGAAAAAGTGTATGTGCATGCATGCATGCATGCATGCGTGGTGGTGGTGTTAGTTGTTTTGTAGTCAGCTTTGTCTTTTGCAATCCTATGAATGAGAGTCTCTGGAATAAACAGCCCTGCTCAAGTCCTGCAAACACGGGACTGTGGCTTCCTTGATTGAGTCTATCCACCTGTGAAGAAGATTGCCATGTGGCCATCTTCTTTTCCTACTGCCTCCCACTATACCATGCATTTTCTCCTTTTCTAATGAATCATATTGTCTCATGATATAGCCAAAGTATGATAGCATCATTGTAGTCATTTTTATTTCCAGGCAAAGCTCAGATCTTTGCTATTTTCAACTGCCCTCGAGTTGATCTCAACTCATGGCAACCATGTGGATGAGACATATCCAAGACTCCC
This sequence comes from Sceloporus undulatus, assembly GCF_019175285.1. Taxonomy (NCBI): domain Eukaryota; kingdom Metazoa; phylum Chordata; class Lepidosauria; order Squamata; family Phrynosomatidae; genus Sceloporus; species Sceloporus undulatus. The sequence goes on from NC_056526.1 coordinate 29,096,927, forward strand.
TGCCCTCCACTGCTCTGTTTACTGTAGTTCTCGTAGATTCAGGCCTGTGACTTGAGTCTATCCATCTGTCATGTGGCCAAAATACAACAGCCTCAATTTGATAATACAATGGCCCCTCCTAACTCCCAGATCTTGGATCTGCATCCTTGATTATCCACGGAGGGGCGACCTCCGCTGTTTCCAATAGCGCGCACCCAAGGGCACACCCAATTCAAGCCTATGAGGCTTGAATATGCGTGACCTCCATTTGTGTGGGGTGTGTGTGTCCAGAACAGATCCCCCATGTAAACGGAGGGCCAACTGTATTAGCTTCCAGAGAGATTTCTGTCTTTATTTGCTTACGGACCCATTCGTTTGTCTTTTTGGCTGCCCACGGTATCCTCAGCACTCTTCTCCAGCACCATATCTCCACTGAATTTCTTTTCTTCTTAGTTGCTTTCTTCACTGTCCAGCTCTCCCACCCATACATGGTGATGAAGAATACCACGGCTTGGATTATTCTAATTTTAGTGTTCACTTGTATATCTTTACTCTTTAGGATCTTGTCTAATTCTTTCATAGCCATCATCCCTATTCCTAGTCTTTTTCTAATTTCCTGACTCCATTTGGATCAATGTTTGTTCCCAGTTATGGAAACTCTAATTATTTTGATTTCCTCTTTGTCTAGATTCAATTTATGTAGTTCCTCCATGGTCATTATTTTTGTTTTCTTCATGTTCAGCATTAAGAATGCCTTTTCACTTTCTTCTTTGACCTTCCCTAATAATTAGGAGTATGGTATCTTCTGCATAGCTCTAGGATCCATTTATTGTTGACTTTTGGCAGTCCATGATATCCATAGAACTCTCCTCCAGCACCAAATAGTTTGAAAGGGACCAGACAGTGGGTTGAGAGAGGGTTTTCTCCTTCATGGATTGCCTAAATGCATCTGAATCCTATGGTTTGAATCCTACTTGCAAGTTCCACCTAGAGTAGACACATTTAATTAATTGTTGAATGGCAACAGTGAGATCAACACATACATCAATCCCATTTATTCAGTGGATCTCTTCTAGTTGGACATAGGAGTCAGACAAACAGGTATAATCAGATCTAATTTGTGTTCATATGTTCTATTGAACATTTATTAGTTTCATTTATTAGTTTTTTAAAGAGTTATTATTATTATCATTTATTAGCACAGTTAATGAGTTTTACTATTTGTTGATTTATAAATTGTTGATTCAGTGGGTCTACTCTAGTAAAGAATAACCAATAGGAACCATAAGTTGAACCTTAATGTAGATATTTTCTGAGAAAGAGATCTTCGTTTTGTGTCAAAATTTCCCATTTGAGTGGCCAGGCCTTTTAGCTTTAATAACTGAATTTTCACAGGGGCCACTCTATGATGCACCGTTAATCCTTGTTTTCACATGGAGAGATTTAAGTATGTGTTAATTTTTCCCATTGAAAGCATGCTTATGTAAACATGTTCAACTTTGGCTGGTTGGTGCTTTTGGTCAGGAAAGTAATAAAAATTTAGCACCATCTACCGTGCAAACTTTGCAACTGCTTGTTTCCCCACATTTCACACTGGCATTTCCTTACATATTGACAGAGCATTCCTGTGCATGTTTACTTAGAAGTAAATAGGTCTCTAGAGGGACTTATTCTCTAGTGCATTTATAATCATAGTTTTTCTTAATTGTGCTCCTTGCTTTTATTTATCACTTTCAGGACAAAAAGTATTGACAAAGCAGCTTCTTGTGAAATAGAATTAAATATCTGCAAAATAATAAAACAAGAAGAAATAAAACAAGAAAAAACCCAGCACGAAGCATAAAATCACTCTGCTCTAATAAAAGAGTTAGTAGAAAATGGCTGATTTATTTTCCTATGTGAGAGTTAATAATATAGGATGGAATTCAGTATTGCAATTACAGATTTGTAACCTACAGTTACAAGTCTGTAACTCCTTTGCATTCAGTGAGACTATTAATCATCTTACTGTAAATCTGCATAAATATCTTCCAGTCCATCATAATTGGCAGCAGCTGGATTGGGCAAAGGAGGTCTGTTCAGCAACCAGGAGGATATTTCTTACTCCCTCTCATGAAGAGGTTTCAACAAAACCTGTGAAATATGTAGAACATCAGTGAATGTTAGTGTTTTAAAAATAGTATATTACTAGGATCAGTAATCCTTACAATTATTCTTATCAGATTGGTTAGTGTTATTGTACCTATATTGTAAGTGGAGTGCACTCAGGCTGAAAGATAGTGGATTCCTGAGTATAAGACTCCCTGGTGACTTCACAGCCAACTGGAAACATTCCCTTTTCACACTCTGTAGAAAGTATGGAGGCCTCTTTAAGATTGTTATCTTTCAAAATGATATTTCTGATTGCTATAACTTTTACAAGAAAGGTTTCTGAATTATCATCATTATTAATCAATCCAGCTTTCTGCAAGTTTGAGAAGGAGAACTTGTCTTTAACAACTGATCCTCTTTTTGTTCCTGAGTCCTTGGGCTGCAAGATCTGGAAATCAATCACTGGAATTGCCAACATTTGCCCAAATCCTGTTCATCCTGGGGGCGGGGTGGTGGTGGTGGAGATGGCATTTTCTAGATGTGGGAAGAGGAGGAAAATTATGTACAAAGAACAAAAGCCATTCCTCCAACTGAAGCATTATTTATTCCCCTTCAACCAAGGACAGTGGGTTACAGGGCATCAAAATTAACACTGTCTAGGTGGACAAAATGTCGCATTTATTTATGTTATCATTATGCTATGCCAAGGCCTCAAAATGTATGTGCACACTCCAGAAGATGTATGGCAACAGCAACAGCATTCAGAGTTATTATCATCATTAGAAGAGATGTGTAAGGCTGCAAGGTGGAAAGAACCACTTTTATAAGGTGCTATAAGATAGATAAATTTAAGTCAGAACAAGCAGCATTGGGGAGGTCTGCCCTGCAGATAGTAGTAGCAATGTATCTCATTAGTTGTGAATTATTCCTTCAACCCTCCTGACAATGAGAAGTTGACATTTGCTGTGGGTGATCATTCTAGGAAGAATGAAGGAGCAATCCACCCCCACTAGGGCTGCAAAAAAGAAAAGCTTTCTTCTACTGCTCCTCTCTAATCTTTAACTCTAAATGACTAACTAATTTTGAGCAAGGCTATGTAATTTAACTGTTGATGGAGAGAGAGAAGAGTCAATGGACTAAACAAAATTAGAACTTTGGGTCTCCTGCTTTGATCAGCTGGTGTGAGGGAATAACTCCACAAATGATAGCTGCCACATTAGCTTTTAAATCAGTAATGCTGGCAGACCAGTTTTTATAACACTGTTCTCTACTCGCTGCTTTTGGTGGACTAAGTGAAGTAGGATACTGAACTGTGGGGATGTTGTGAAGCTAATAGAAGTTTTGCTGTAAATAGCAGGGAACTTCTAAAACTTAGCTGCCAACCATCTTCTTGTGATTTCTCCCTTTGCAGAACAGAAGAATCAGTGTCAGAAGATGACAAACGGAGGTACATTGTGTGGATTGAAGTTCAGCAACTAAAAATGGATTTTTAGCTACCAAATGTCTCTCCCCATTCTGGATCCTGGAAAATAAAGACCTGAAGTTTTCAAACTACAACTCGTAGGATTCCACAGGGCAAAACCAGGACAACCAAAGTGGAATGATAGTGTGATAATTTTGCAGTGGTTATTGTTATCTTAAAGCAGCATTTTCAGCTATTGCTACCACTTGCTTTCACAAGCTCGATTTATTATTCAGAAAAGAATTATCAGTCAACGCTTCACGTTTGCAGCTTTGACTTTTGTGGCTTTGATTATTCATGGCTTTGATTCATATGTTCTCTCTAGAAATCACTAGGGCCTCCAGCACGACTCTGTGGTCAACACCCACCAAAAGTTGTGCTGGACATAGAGATTCCTAGAGAAAACACTTTCCTAGGCATTTGTAGGTCCTCCATTGCAATTGTAAGGTCAGCTTCTGGCAGACTTTCCCTGGAGTACCGAGATATTGTTGGAGAGGTGCTCTCTCAGGTTAAAAAAAAGTTTTTTTTTTATTTTCATGGGATGTGTGTTATGTGTGACAATGCATATGTGTGCAAGTGTAAGTGAGAGTATGTGTGAGAGCAGCTATCTACAATGCAGAATTAATGCGGGTTGACACCACTTTTAACTGTCATGGCTCAGTGTTATGGAATTATCAGATTTGTTGTTTTGTGAGATGTTTCAGAGAGCTGTGGTGCCATAACAAACTACAAATTCCAGGGTTCCATAGAATAGACACATGACAAATAAAGCAGTGTCAAACTGCATGAATTCTACAATGTGGCAGCAGCCATAGTCTCACCCAGTTTAGCTTTTCCTCTGTCTATTTTTGCAAAGAGAAACCCAAAGACTTGTCACATAGAAATGCAACCCTCCGATGGTCTATTGTAAGGATTAAAACTAAATGATGTTGAATACTTACAAGCCCTTGACTTAGTAGTACACTGGTACCTCGGGTTACGAAATTAATTCGTTCCGCTATTTCTTTCAAGCCGAAAATTTTCGTAACCCGAAACGCTTTTCCATTGAAAATAACTAATGCGTTCCAGACCTCAGACTGAACCTGCAAGTCAAAACAAAGGCACAATAGAGCCTATTAAGCTAAGTACCTACAATACAATGTAATACAAGTTGCCTCAGGCACTAATTAGCTTAACAATGACTGGCAGGTCCATTCTAAACTTCTAAAGGATAAAGAAAAGGTGTTTTCTTATCTTTGATGGTCTGGCATCTCAGAGACAGGCAGAGAGGGAGAGGATGAGCTCTCAAATCATCAAGCCATGACAAAGAACCCCATGGTCACACTCTATGGCCCATCAAATCAAGGCCAGACTTGCAAAAACTCAAACCCCACATCTCACACCTCAAATCATCACACCCATGACCAAAGAACCCAAATCTAAAAAACCAACCCATGGTCACACTCTATGGCCCACATCAAGCCAGGCCAGACTTGCAAAACTCAGATCCCACATCCCACACTCTCAAATCATCACACCCATGACCAAAGAACCCCAAATTTAAAAAACAACCCCATGGTCACACTCTATGGCCGCATCAAAGCCAGGCCAGACTTGCAAAACTCAATCCCCACATCCCACCTCTCAAATCATCACACCCATGACCAAAGAACCCCAAATCTAAAAAACCACCCCAGGTGGTCACACTCTATGGCCCACATCAAAGCCAGGCCAGACTGCAAACTCAGATCCCACATCCCAAACCTCAAATCATCACACCCATGACCAAAGAACCCAAATTGTAAAAAACCAACCCCATGGTCACACTCTATGGCCCACATCAAAGCCAGGCCAGACTTGCAAAACTCAGATCCCACACCACACTCTCAAATCATCACACCCCATGACCATACCACCCCAGAACTCAAACCCAAAGGCCAGAAACCCAAAATCGAACATGCAACCCCATGGTCAGGCCCATTCTAAAGGATAAAGAAAAAAAGTGTTGCTGGTCTTGGCATCTCAGAGTGAGGCAGGGGAAGGAGGAGGAGGACGTGCTCTCAAATCATCACAGCCATGACCAAGCAACCCCAAATCCTAAAAGAAACACACTCTATGGCCCCATCAAATCAAGGCCAGACAGACTTCAAAAGTCACACCCACACTCTCAAATCATCACACCCATGACCATATCCACCCCAGAACTCAACCAAAGGCCAAAAACCCAAATCTGAACATCGAACCCCATGTCAGTCCCATTCTAAAGGATAAGAAAAAAAGTGTTTTTCTTACCTTTGCTGGCTTGGCATCTGGTCCTGGCTGTCGGGAGTGAGGCAGGAGGAGGAGGAGAAGGAGGAGGAGGAGAGGGGCAGCCCAAAAAGCCAAATTTAAACAAATTCAAGCAATTTAACCACTTCAGCCAATTCAAGCAATTTAACCACTTCAGCCAATTTATCCAATTCAAGCAATTTAACCAATTCAGCATGTTAGCCATGCAACCAATTAACAAAGTAACCAATTAAAAAAAAATTGGTGTTGTTTTTAAGGGTCACCTTTTTTTAAGGTCACATTTTGCCTACTTGGATGATAGGTTCTCCCTCTCTAGGTGAGAACTGTTCCAAGGATGTCTGCCTTTGCCGGCCTTTAAGCAGGTTCTTAAATGCTAAGGCAGACATTATCGAAAGGGGCATGGCATGGCTGGTCAGCACCTGCTCAGGGTGGTGCTCTCACAAAGGAAGCCACATTGTGGAATTGCCTCAGAATGTCTTTAATGTCTGCGTTGGCAAAGATCCCCCGCAGCCTCCTCCTGCTGGCCCCTGTCGAAATGACACGTCCTCATCCACGGCAGAGTGTTTGCATCGCCGCCAAGGCCTTGAGTCTCTGTTGTCAGTCCTCGTTGTCTCCTCGATCATTCCTCCACGTCCTCGTTGTCCACCTCGAGTCCAGGACCTTGCGATGGATACGATCTCGTGCACCTCTTCTCTTCACCTGGCTCAGCACCCTCGGCCTGCAACCTCCAGGGAAGAAGCATCAGGCCACAGCTTCCTCCATGCAGCAATCAGTTTGCGCCTGTTGATCGCCTGCCAGGCCAAGTCCACCATCTCACACACACGATGTCAAAATGCTGCTTCCAGAACTCACGAAGGGTCAGCTGTGCTCTCTCCGTCACATCGAAGCAACGCTGAACAGGTGCTTGGTGTAGACCTTCTTGAAGTTGCGATCACCTGCTGGTCCATGGTTTGCAAGAGGAGGTCGTGTTGGGTGGCAGAAACTGGACCTTGATGAGGAGAACTCCGCGAGGATGTCCTTCTCCAGGCCATGCGGGTGCGCAGGAGCATGTCAAGAGGAGGAGGCACTTCAAGGGCAAATCCTCTTCCTCCAGGTACCGCTTCACTCCTGTCGTGCGAAGCACGCTGTTGATCCACTCGACGAAAAGGGCGTGTGACCCATGCGCGGCCATTGGAGCGCCACATCACTGGCAACCTGTCCTTCTGGATTGTTGTGGTGCCTTGAAGGCCCTTGGAGTTCTCGGAGTGGTACACCAACAGGGGCTTGACCTTACAGTCCCGCCTGGCATTGGCACACAACGCAAGTGTGAAGCGGTCCTTCATAGGCTTGTGGCCTGGCAGGTCTCCTCTCCTCCTGGCTGATGTAGGTGCGGCGAGGCATTTCTTCCAGAAGAGGCCCGTCTCCGTCGCAGGTGAAGACTTGCTGCGGGACGTAGCCTTCCTCCTCCTCACCATGGCCTTGAACGCGACTACGAATGCTTCGGCGGCCTGGGTGGCCTGCGCTGGACGCCTCGCCGTGACGGACGACAGAGTGGAATCCCGGTCCCCTCTTGAAACCCTCTTGAACCAGCCACTAGTGATGTTTGAAGTCCAGGGTTTCTGGCTCCTCCTGCGAAGAAGTTCCTTCGCCTGCCTCCTGCTGGCCAGGTCTTCGTAGATGGCGGTGGCCTTCTCGCAGATAGCCGCGGTTGGTCACGGTGTCCCCGACTCCCTCCTTTCCTTGATCCAGAGGAGAAGCAGGCGCTCCATCTCCTCGTGCTTCGGTGTCCTCTGCTTGGCGATGTTCGTCACGCCTTTCGCTGGAGCCACAACAGCTCGTGATGGCTCCTTTTGCTTGAGGACAGTGCCACGTCAAGGGTTGCGTCCATACTCCTTGGCAATTTCCACAAAGCGCCGCCCCTCTCGTGCTTGGCATGATGTCCTTCTTGGTCCTCCAAGGACAAGGAGACCTCTTCTTTTTCTCACCGCTTGGCTTGGGAGCCATAGCTCAAGCCTAAAAGGACAAAGGCACGGCAATGAGCAAAAGCCACAATGGTGGAAACCACCCCCACCCCCATGGTCACACTCTCCTGGCCCAAACTTGCAAAAGTCCCACATCCCACACTCTCAAATCACAGCCATGAGCACAGCACCCAGAACACAAACCATAGGCAGAAACCCAAAATCTTAAAAGCAACCCCAAGTCCACCTGTCTGGCACCACTCAAAGCAAGGCCAAATTGCAAAAGTCACACCCCACACTCTCACATCATCACAGCCATGAGCCAAGCACCCCAGAACACAAGCCCATAGGCCAAACACCCAAATAGAAATGCACCCTATGGTGAGAGAGTCTCTGGCCACATGTGACATAGCCAAAGTGTAAAAGTCACACACCACACTTGAAAACAGCACAGCCATGAAGAAATCAAAGCAGCAAATGAAGCCCACATCCCCAATTCAGAGCATGAGCCACACTAACAGCAAAAAACCCAAAAAAGGCATCCCCTGACACACCAGACCTCATCCACAATTCAGAGCATGCCACACCTAAAAGAAAAAAACCAAAAAAAATCAAGCCGCACATCAAGGCCATAATCCACACATTAGACATGTCACCCTAAAAGAAAAAAAACCCAAAAATAGCAGCCAGCACATCAAGGCATATATCCAACTTGAGCATGCCACCCTAAAAGAAAAAAAACCCAAAAAATCAAGCCAGCACATCAAGGCCATATCCACACATTAGAGCATGCCACCCTAAAGAAAAAAAAAACCAAAAAATCAAGCCAGCACATAAAGGCCATAATCCCACATTAGAGCATGCACCCTAGAAAGGAAAAAAACCCAAAAATCAAGCCAGCACACAAGGCCTAATCCAACACAGTAGCATGCCACCCTAAGAGAAAAAAAAAAAAAAACCCAAAAAATCAAGCCACACATCAAGGCCATAATCCCACACATTAGAGCATGCCACACTAAAAAGAAAAAAACCCCAAAAAAATCAGCCAGCACATCAGGCCATAACCAACATGAGAGCATGCCACCAAAAGAAAAAAACCCAAAAACAAAAATCAAGCCAGCACATCAAGGCCATAATCCACACATTAGAGCATGTCACACCTAAAAGGAAAAAAACCCAAAAAGGCACCTGCACACACCAGACCCATAATCCCAATTCAGAAAATGCCAGTAGCAAAACCCACAATCCACACTTTGAACAACACACAAAAAAAAAAAAAAAACCAACAACAACACAACAACCCCCACCCCACAAGCAAAAGCATGGTCACCTGTCTCACCACAGCCCACCCCCCACAAGAAGAAGGTAAAAATCCACAACCTGCCGGTAGAGAAATTGCTGATCGCCGGTCTTGATCCGAAGATATGGCAAAAGCCAGACATTCCAAAGGCAGAAAGCCAGGAAAAGTCTGAACCGCACAAAGAATAGAGCTCCAAAGAGACTCTTTCTCACCATGCCCCAGGGCCAGACAAAGGGGGCAGATCAATGGAAGCCGGCTTTTTATTCTCAAGGCAACCACCCCCCACCAATTTCGTTAGCCAATCCAATTGATGCTTGATTTTCGCAACCATCACTGCTGCTAACGAAATTCAAAATTCGCGCCAAAGTAACTCTATTCCAGCCCCCTTAGGTTTCCGTTACCCTGGAAATCCCTGGAAAGCCAGTATAATGCACTTTGCATCATTTGAATTCGCGCCGAAAAGAATTTCGTAACCCGAAAAATCTTTCGTAACCCGGAACAGTTTTTTCCAAGCCGCGATTTTCGTATCCCGAAAATTTCGTAAGCCGATCATTTCGTATCCCGGGGTACCAGTGTATTAAATATGCCCTCACACCAAGTCTTGATTTCCATTTTATTTATTTTTTTCTCCTTTTCCATTAAGGAACTATGGGGGTGTTTATGTTGGTCTACCAGCTGATGTAGCTACCAAGATTTCAAGCCAGGCCAGAGCAGCAACTAAAGGTACTTCTTAAAAAGATTGTGCTTTAGTGGCTGCAGTGGCCAAATATCTCCCATTTGTTTGGACTAAAGGAGTGGCTTCATTGTTTAAAATGGTAACAGAAGTCATGCTTGCAACTCAAATATTTGATCCATTTCATACTAGATAACTAGAACTTTATGGCTGCATTTGCACTGCAGAAATAATGCAGTTTGACACCACTTTGCCATGGCTCAATGCTGTGGAATTCTGGGACTTCTAGTTTTGTGAGATGTTTAGCCTTCTCTGCCAGAGAGCTCTGGTGTCACAACAAACTACATATCCCAGGATTCCATAGTATGGAGCTATGGTGGTTAAAGTGGTGTCAAACTGCATTCCTTTTGCAGTGCAGATGCAGCAAAATGGAATCATAGATCTGTAATTGTGTAGTGTGAATGACCCTGTTATTAGTCTGTTCAGTGACCACCAAGCATTTTAACACTCAGAACATAAAGCAAGGCATATTGTTATGAACAATTTCTTTGTCATCTTCCCAGAAGATTGTTGTGTTCCATGTATGTAGTCTTTCAGTGGTAAATAAATAATCTATTGTGCACCTTATAGTTATATTAATTCATCAAATGCTAAAATAATAAATACCTGATTCCATGCTTACCTTTGTTCCCTGCTATCCACCCTTAAAAAACTAACCAAGTTAAAGAAGAGACTGCTTTTTCTGCAAGTTAATGGTTGTTTCTTTAACAACGCATGCCATGACAAAGCAACGTGCAAATAAATTTAATATCATAATCCCAAGCATCAGCCTTAAGTGACACATCAAAAGATGTTAATGCAGCTTGACAGAAGACTCCTTCCCTTATTTCTACTTATATTCATTGGCATGCATCTTTCTGTCATTCCAGTGGTGAAAAGCAGAAGGTTTATGTTGAAAGCTGGTTCAGATACAAGTGTGCTGGATTTCTCAACATCTTAGTGTCATGTAATGTGATATTTCTCTGGCACAGACAAAATACATTTGATGGTGGAAAGACTGTTTTTCATAACCAAAGTGGTGCTCAGTTATGGGAAGTAAACCAACCCAGTGCCTGCTTTTTCCCATCTGTAGCGCATAGTGGTTTGAGTGTTGGACTATGACTCTGGTAAACAGGGTTCGATTCCCAGCTCAGCCATGAAATCCATTGGGTGACTTTGAGCAAGTCATACTCTCTCAGCCTCAGAGGAGAGGAATGGCAAACCCCCTCTGAACAAATCTTGACAAGAAAACCCCATGATAGTTTCACTGTAACTTGAAGGCACACAACAACAATAACAAAGGCTTGCCCTGTACCCAGCTGTGACATTGGTCAATTTTACATTCTTGGTGGAATGGGTTTATTTGGGGGAGGAGGCGGGAACTCTTTACGTGACAATAAGTATACAAATCAGTTGAAGACAGCCCTTCTTCCCAGAGGGTCCCATTTGCTGTTCAGTTGTGATTTATATTCTTTGCCGTTTAATGCTCATTTGTGCTTTATCAGTTTAAGGGAGGAAGGCCTGGATTTAAAATGTCAAAGACTTAATTTGTATGATTGTATCTCAGCTAAATAAATAGAGATAAGTACAAGCCTTTTGTCCATATATGCAGTCCCTTCATGTCTCTATTCCTATCACACCTTAATAAAAATCAATCAATTATTTTATAGTTTCTTGTTACATCTAAACTGGGGCAGAATGTTTAGCAGCTTGGGAACAAGCCAGTATTCAGAACCATTATTTCAGATGGCTGTTGAATATCGCCCACTTAAACATTGTAAACCAGCATACCCACACACAAAAGCCCCAATCTGGCACAGATGTACCATGCAGGCCTCCTTTGTAACATCACCTGCAGGGGAAGACTGTTGTCTTTCCCTGCAGAAATCCAGCTGAGGTTGCAGAGTGGCTCAAAGCTTTGTTGCCAGCACAGATTTTTCATCATGGAGGAGTATGGGGTTAACGTACAAAAATCTCTCTTTATAATTTAAACTTTTAAGATTCTCTCTGGTTAATTCTTTTGTATATAATTTCTCTCTCTTTTAAGATTAGAAGACTGAACACTCTGGATGATATGATCGATTGGAGGTACAGTACAATATAATCAGAATTTTAAAACATATAAATCTCCCTTAGTGTTGCCTCAAATGTATGTATGCTTTTTATAACACCACCATGAGTTTGTGAGGGTCTACATTTGGTAGAGTCCAGTGAGATTGTCTATTTTAACTTGTATATGAATGCATTGTACATACATAGGTGCTGACAAACTGTTCTGCTTTCACCCTAAAAGATGCTGGCTGAACATTGTAATAGAAATTTGAAGAACACATTAATATGGAATTATAGGGAATGATCAAATTGTACTCATGGCTTCACTTTTTTAAAATAAAAATAATAATTAATTATTATAAAAAATCACCCCATCCCAAATGAATTGTATGTTATTAATGGCACACACCTTATTTTCTTATTTCTTTCTGTCAGTTATCTGCACAGATCACTCATCACAATGGAATGGAGTGGTACCTTTCTGCTGACATTTTATTTAGCCAGAAAGACCAGACCACCTCAAAGTTTTGTGGCTGTGAAAGTTACAACTACGGGTCAAGCTGAATGCTCAAAATGGAACTAAAGTGAACGACTGAGATTTTTGAGAACTTTCTGATGTCATATAGTGCTGTGTTATTTAACAGGTGGCTGATGGGCCTTTCTGCACAAGCACTGAGATGGTTGACCACCAGTGCTTTAGCCATACTACAGGTTATTATGAGTGAAACCAGGTCTGTTTTCTCTTCAACTACTTTTGAGAGCTTTTATATAAGGAGACCATACTACTGTTCACTCAAGTGTTCCTAAGCTGAGGTTAGTGAGAAATTATTTACACCAGACTAATTTATTTGAATAATATATTCAAACAATTGCTGGGGATATTTGGAGTTAGGCACCACAAAGCACTGTCAGATCCTTCTAACCATTGAATTTTATACTGTGAACCACCTAATAAAGTCAACACATTGCTGTTTAATTATATAGAACTGCTCATGAAAATGGAAGTTCTTTCATCAGAAATCACTGCAATAATTTTTTAGTGAAATACAGATAATGAAGTGTATGTTCTTTCTGTTAGGCATTCTTGCTTTTAGCCTCAGTGGAGGGAAACAGACATTGCCTCATGTTGCGTCCTGCATTTCAAATAAATTTTATTTTTGTTCTTACAGAAAGGTGGTGGGGCAAGCCTGTAAGTGCTGCAGCAAGACAAATGGCACCATTGCTGTATGGCTTGTAAAGAAATTCCATGCTAGCCTCATTGAAATAAATGCCATTTGTTCAACTGCAGTACTTGACAGGATCTTACTTAGCATGAGGCTTAACAAAAATAATCACACCTCCAGTACTGTGTACCCTTTAAATCTGGGGATGTTTTCATCAGTATTAAAGTTTGCACCTTTGGTAATGTTATTCATTGCTTCACATGCTGCATACAAATGAGGTTTTGTCATACCTTACAGTTGAATGACTGATCATATTCTCAGATCCTTTTTACATATTTACTGTCCAAAAACACATCACCATTCACTGTTGCTACATAACTAAAACATGTTCAATTATTAAAGCATTTTGCACAATTTAGGCGCTTAACTTTTATGTGTTTCTTTCATCCCTCATTTGTTTAGGAGAAGGCACCTGGGAGATCACTCCCATACGTCATGCAAAGGAAGATTATGAAATGGTGAAGTGAAGTTCATTTTATGGCCAAACTAGCTACTAAGCAAGTGAATGTTGAGCAGAACTGCAGGGCAATAGGTAAAAGAGGTTTTGCTGTGGTTAGAGTGCAAAACTAAGAGGTGATTCATTTGCAAAAAGAAACTTCTTTTTACAAATGATAACTTTGTATCAAGACACAGACAACTCCTTTTTGTTCTGGTTACATCTTTCAGCTATTTTTTATTCCTTCTTGCTGAATACAGTATCCCTCTTGCCCTCCATAGTTTCAGCTTGTTATTGCTTTGTGCTTTCAAGTAATTTCCAATTTATGGTGACCCTAAGGTGTTTTGTTCGTAGCATTTTGTTGGTAAGTTTCTTCAGAGGGAGTTTGCCATAGCCATCCTCTGAAGCTGAGAGGGCGTGACTTGCCCAAGATTACCCAGTGGGTTTCCGTAGCTGAGTCAGGATTCAAACCTTGGTCTCCCAGTGTCCTAGTCCAACACTCAAACTACTACACCACACAGGTTCCCTTATAGTTTCAGCAGCACCCCTAAAAACATTGCACTCTCAATATGTTGCTTGTGCAGTCTGGCCAGCTCTCACAATAATGTTTAGAAAACTATCCAGACACAAAGAGAAGCGCTCCATAAATTGCTAAGATGAAATGGCATCACTGTTTTATGAAGAATGCTGCAGGGGAATGTCTGATGGAAAGACATATTTAGTCAGGGACTTCATTTTTAAAAGAGAGAATCTCACACAACAAAGTGGAATAGGGTAGTCATAAATCCAGCATTCTTCAGCTTTGTGGGGAGCTTGTCTCCTGTACTTTCCCAGACGTTTTTACTGTCTATATATTAGTTGCATTCAGAAGAGACACCAAAAAAGAAATAGAGGATCTAGAGAATGCCAGAGAATATCTGATTTACAATTGTACAGAAGCAGTGCCATATTTTAGGTAGTAGCCCTCAAATTATTAGGGATAGCTGAAGTTCCCTAAGAGAGGGTCACAGGCTATTGTTTTACTCCAATCTATGTGTTCAGTGATGCAGTGATAGGTTTGAGCTTTGTTATTAATCTGCAACATGTAGGTATTACATACACTACCATGGTGTCCTCTTTAAAGGTCCTTAGTCAGAAATGTCATGATGCTAGTCTTTCATTTAGTGGGCATTTCCTTTCAATTACAACTTTGATACTTGGTATGTAGAGAGATCTTGTAGCACCTTTGAGGCTAAATGAATGAAATAATTTTCTCTACATACTGTTACTACAGACTAATGTGGCTATATCTTTGAAGTTTGATACTTGTTTTCTGCTGTTCCAGAAACTGGAATAGGAACCAGCGGATTCAAATTAGAAGAAAAGAGATTCCACTTAACCACTAGGAAGAACTCTTTGACAGTGGAATAGACTGCCCCAGAGGATGGTGAATTCTCCCTCTTTTGGAAATCCTTAAATAGAGTTTGGATGGACATCTTTCAGAAGTGTTGCAGCTGTATATTTCTGCCTTGCCTGGGCTTGGACTACATGGCCTTGTGACCTCTTTCAACTCTTAACATCTGGGGAAGAAAGAAAGTCTGAGGGGTGGTGGCAACAGATGATGTTATCACCCGGCTAACCAAAAAGTCTAGGACATACAACACTTGGAGTTATGCTCCATCAAAATGCAGGGGATGATTTTTCTTGTGCCTATCCAGTCCTTGATGGCAATCAATTTCCAAGTCCATTGACTTCATTCAGTGTTTGCCTTGAAAGAGCAATTAAAAGCAGACATTGCATAAGGGTTGCTGCACGCATACCTATCTCTGTTGTTTACACAGTGATGGAGGAAGAAGCAAGGGCACTGATAAATGAATAGGCAAGTTAGACCATGAGGCTATTCATCTTTGCCCCCAGTATGCCACAGGAAATCATAGGTTAGGTTTCAAGCAACTGGGTAGAGTGGATGCATGCCCACACACCATGCCTAGGTAGGGCTGACCCAAGACTGTTTGCTGGTTGTGGCAAAGGACAAGATAGTGTCACTCCCTCATTCTATATACAGAAGCTGGGAAAGAATCTGTCACCACACCTGATGGCAGCAAATCAGTTTTAGGGATCAGAACAGTTTTCGCTCAGGAAAAACTGCCAAGTGATTGATGATGTTGCTACTCACCATCTACCACCTCAGACAACAGCTTCATATTACCTAATGGAAGGGCCAGTCCTTCTTCCCAGCACCCTCCCTGCCCAAGAATGATGCATACGCAATGCACTCCTGCACAAAATTAGTGATTAAATTTTATAAATAAAACACCACACAAATTAATTGGCAAAAAGAGCAGTACTCTCTTGTAACAGGAGATCTATCTATCTATCTATCTATCTATCTATCTATCTATCTATCTATCTATCTA
>NC_056526.1:29112795-29136402 GCF_019175285.1 Sceloporus undulatus
ATGGTGGTGGTGTGGGAGAGGGGCATGTCCAAAGACAAATAAATAGTTCAAAACCTTGTACATGATACTTGTTGTTTTGTGCCTTTAATTCAACTCACAGAGATCCTATCACACTTTTATTTTATTTTACAAAATTTACTCAGTGGAAATTTGTCATTGCCATCTTCTTATGCAGGATAGTGTGACTTGCTCATATGGCTGTGTGCACATGCCATTTTAAAATAGCGGAGGTCACCCCTCCATGGATATTTAATGTCACGGATCTCAGATAGGAGAGGAGACTGTACATAAGACTGAATGTGTTTGAATCTACTAGATAGGAAATAATTGTAAGAAGGAGGCTTGTCATTGGATGACAGACATTAACAAGCTTAAAATATTGATTCACTTTTTCAGTGTCTGAGGAAAAGAAAACATCCTGCTCTAAACTGCGAACATCTTTTTATTCAGTATTGTCAGAATTTGAAAAAATCCTAGAATTTATTTTAAAAGCATTCTTTAAATTTCCCACTAGAGGGCAGAATTAGTCCAGTAGTTGATGCACCACTTGCTAGATTTGACCCCACTGGATCACATTACAACTTGGTTTGAAGAAATAGAGTCTGGAGTGTGATTTAAAAAATTATTTTATGTGTTATTTTTCCTTCCCACATAATTTTTGTCAGAGACCAGACAGTATCTTTTAAATTAATCTATAGTGCTATTAAAACATGGGGGGAAATATAAACAAGCCAATCATCAATCTTTCGAATGTGTTCATGAGCAGTGTTCATTCTTGGGAACTACATTGAAAATCTACAATTGTGGCCAGACAGCTTCTTCAAAATGAAATTAATATCGATACAGACATATTTTCATAGATTAACTGAATATCCATAGTTTGAAGAATTTGTTCCACACTTTATTTCCCATTCCAGAATCTGGAATATTTTTGATGTCTTTATTAAGATTTGTTTAATACGAGGCCAAAGGAAAAGAAGCTGGAAGAGAAATAATGGCCAAGGTTTCAATCCTAAACGCACTTACTTTAGGAGTAAATCCTCCTTAACTGTGTGAGATTTATGTTTGAAAAGACAATAGTGATGCCAGGTTTTCAAAATAGTAATAATTTATGAAATTCATGAAACACAGAGTTAACAACCAGGCAGTAGCTATTAATACGTTTGTGTTCAACCCGAATACCAAATGAAAATATTGATTTCACTAATTTGTTGTTAACTTGGTGATCCTAAGGTGAAACAATCTCAGGCTTTTCTTGGCAAGAGGGGGTTAGCCATTGGCATCCTCTGAGGATGAGAGAATAATTTAGGCATGTGTAAAATAAACATAACGTCCATATTCATAAATTACATGATCATGTCTACATAAAGGGCCCGCACCTCAACATGTGGGATTTTGAGGGGCATCTTGCTCAGTATAAAAATTTACGAGCCCTCAAATAGAGGACATCCTCTATAATAAGAGACTTTTGCCTGGGTCTACTGACAAAGCCAAAATTCTACTGCCTCCTTTCCTCTCCTGCTGCTGAATTAATTGGTGTAAACTACTTTTGCACTTTGAACTCAGTCTGCAGCAATTGAAGTAAACTGATGACAAAGAAAGAGAGGATGAGAAGGAGGAGGAGAGAAAAACTAGAACATTTTAAAAGTATCTGAAGGACAGAGGATTGATTAGGATTGTCCCTGTCAAATTAGGACAATTGGGAAAAATTGTTTCTCCTGCCCCTGCTGATACTTTCCCTCTTTATCCTCAGAACAACCTTGTGAGGTGGGTTAGACTGAGATATTTGAGGGTCTCTTGGAGATTTCCCTGGCAAAGGGGAGGGGAGATTTGAACACAAGTCCTTTGAGTCCTGCTCCAACATGGTAACTACCAGCATGCTGTATCATGTAACCTGTGAGTTTGACCAAAGAATTATGCAGATGCTGTCTTAGAGGCAGAGGTTAGAAACGTTATTCTTTCAGACAATAACACCCAGAATCTCCCACCCAGCAAGGCTATGATCATACTGGTAGTTGTAATAATTGCAAAGGCCAAGGATTAGATGTCGTCATAGTCAAAAATTCATGAAGAAAACATGCACATTCTGGTGGTTAAATTCCAAGTTGCATTTAGTTTGCAGTCAGAAAGTCCAATATTTGGTGGAGAAACAAGACCACCCTGAATTTCAATAACAGCTTGCAATAAAATCTTGGCTTTTAAACAATGCCTTGGCTGCTCTGCAGCTTAATGGATCATTTTTTTAAAAAAAAAAGTTAAAAAGAATACTTCCACTTTCTTTAAATCACAAAAGGGTGTACAGTATTTTATTTCATTGCAAGGGACTCTTTAGAATCTGAAATATGCTGAACAAGAGAGAGGCTCTGTTAAAAAAGAGTACTTAGAATAAAACAAAACTGAGTGAATTATAACATATTATTGTTACATTTGATGAGTTGTGCTATTAAACTGTGCCTGGACAGCTGGTTTTTACCTGTTGCACAGGTCTGTGTCTCTTCTAAGGGAAGGGGGGGTGAATATTGTGACTTCAGAGCTTATTGCACAGCTTTAAAAACTGACTTACTGCTCCCAAATTGAATTCTAATTTGCGATGTATCCTGATATCATCACATGGATTTTTGCCTCCGACACCGCTGGGTGCATGCAGCCCGGGGAACTTCTGGGTAGAGTCTGAGTTCAGCCGGCCTATTTGCAAAGCCAGGAAGCTTCCAGCTTTGCAAATTGACTGGCTGAGCTCAGATTCTATCTGGAAGTTACCTGGGCTGCACGCACCCAGTGGCAAAAATCCATGTGATGATATCAGGATACATCGCGGATTAGAATTCAGTTCAGGAGTAGTAAGTCGCTTTTTAAAGCTGCGCAGTAGGCTCTTTCAGTTAACAAAGCAACTCCTTTTTACAAAGTCTTTTTATACCCACCCAGCTGCCTTTTCCTCCTCATCCTCTGTCTAGCTGGACTTTTTCAGAAACATCAGTATTGGGAACATGGTGATGGAGGGCTGGAGAAAGACAGGCATTCAATGTCAGACTGCAATAGCATATCTGCAGTAAACAATTCAATAAAACTTGAAGTGCAAAAGAGTGAGATTCTTCTCTCTTTGATACTACTGTAGTTTGCCTTCCTACAACAGGCAAACAGCAGAATCCCAAAATGTCTAATTTTTGAACCACATACAATATCGTGGGCGAACAAACTGAACTTAAAAAATAAGCTTTAATTCAGTGCATAAAATGCAAATCTAAGTTGAGCAATTAGATTCTAATTTATTCAGATTGAGTGATGATGCATGACTTGTCACTCAAGCACACAAATCATTCTTTGTGCCCTCCCTGAAATTCCATCTTGCACCCAGGTTGGGAACTCTTGTTTTAAAAGAAGCCTTCAGGTGGTCTGTAGTAAGTTCTCTATGTTTTTGTTTACTTAGGCAAGGCTTACCTCCCTTGGTTGTATCATTTCACACATACCTATTGTTAGTTTTCAATAAAAAGTTTGCTCAGACATATAAAACTGATCTTCTTTCTCATGCTGCAGAAACCTATTTGTTTTCTTTCCATGCTATTTCTGCCTCTGGTACCAAATTTTCTATTAAACAAGTAAAGTTCAAAAACACATCTACTTTTTAACTGTTACTGTTCAATCATTTCTTAAAATATTCATTCCCTATTTCATTCAGCCTAGAAGAACCTTCACAGATACCTTATAGTCAAACTAAATGTAAAGGTGACAATACTTTTGTACATTAGCATGAGTGTATATAAAACAAGAGGCCACTTTTAAGAAAACACTTGACAACATGTCAGGTTTCTCCATCCATGGTTTCTTTTGCCACATAATTCACTCATGATCTGCAGGTATGTCTGGTTGAGAGAAGAAGTACTAGTGAGAAGTAAGTAATGATCATGTGGAGGGCTAAACACTCCACCCACAAGCCCTTTTAATCACTGAGGATCACCATATTGTCAAGTGGTTAGAGTTGGATTACATGACTGTGTTGACCCAATGATACTTGCCTCCAGCATCAGAAGTGATACCAGTCATTGTGGAATAAGAAGAAGGGAAGCAGTTACATTCATGTCTTACCCATGGGATTCTCATAGGTAGTTGGATGGGCACTATGTGAACAGAAGACTGGACTAGTTAGATCTTTGTTCAATCTAGCAGGGAAGGTTTTAGGTTCTTTGATTTGATGGTGGCTTGCAAAGTCTCTCACACTCATTTGTGCACATTTGTTGGAAAGACAGTTCTGTCTTGCCTCCATGCTCCTTACCTGCATTTGGATATCTTGTGCAAACATAACACTACAAGGGGTCTTTCAAGAACCACTGAATGAAAGACATACAAAATGCAGAGGAAATTGTTTTGTTAGACATATAAGGTAAATCCCAAAGTCCATAACGTAATAGGTTTATAAGGCTCCCAAAATCTATACTAACTGTGACAATTTGGGTTTTACAGGTACTGTAGTGGAGAGATTGTGTTTTCAAAAAGGAGAAACAGATTTTATTTGTTTCATTTATACCATACCTTTATCTTGGCATAGAATCATAGAGTTGGAAGAGGCCTCAAGGGCCATCCAGTCCAAATCCCTGTCATGCAGCAACTCACAATCAAAGCACCCCCGACAGATGGCCATCCATCCTGTTTAAAGACCTCCAAAGAAGAAGACTTCACCACTCTCTGAGGGAGTATATTCTACTGTCAAACAACCCTTACTGCCAGGAAGTTCTTCCTAATGTTGAGTTAGAACCTCTTCTCCTGTACTTTGCAGCCATTGCTCCGTGCCCTAGTCTCTGAAGTAGCAGAAAACAAGCTTGCTCCATCTTCAGTCTGACATCCCTTCAAATATTTAAACAGGGCTATCATATCAGCTATTAACCATCTCTTCTCCAAGCCAAACATACCCAGCTCCCTAAGTTGCTCCTCATAGAGCATGGTTTCAAAGGTAGATTTATCACCTTTTAATGCTTTCCCTGCCTCCCCATAACCCTGACGGGCCATTTGAGATGAAACCTAATATTTGATGAACCCAGTTGGAGAATCTGCGGTTCCTTGCTTGCTATTATAACATAACCCTTCAGAACCTGAAGATCCAGTCATCCCTCACCAGTGGCTGCTAGTGGCTCTGATATTAGTGGGTTGGTGAATCTGCTCTGGATTTAAATTTGAACTTTAAATGATTAACCTGTTTTGGGAAAGGGCTCAGCATCCTGTGTAGTTATGAATTTGGAATAAAACCTGGTATGGATTCACCTGTCTGCTGATATCAAAACTGCTAGTACCCTCTCCCTATTCTTGCCAGGGGGTCTTGAAGGCTGGTACAGATTTTTGGTTGGTCTGATAAAGCCACAAGATGAATTCTAGAACTGATTGAAAGCCCATGAAAACACTAGCTGGTGCCCAACACCTGGGATCAGCTGATACATGTTTTTCTGATTCTGCCCTTGCGTTTTACATTCCTCCTTTCCTTCTCTGCACTTAATATTGTTCACTTCAATTTGACTACTGTTGTGTGCTCCATGAATCTACATCCAGTTGGCTCTACATGAATACATTGCTGAACTGATTGTGGTGATCCCACCTAGGGAGCTTGTTTTATCAGAGACTAATTAATGGGTCTAATTTGATGGTGCATTGAAAAAGGTTCCACTTTCAGTGCTGTGACATAATGAGCTATGTGTGATTCAGTCTCAAAGGTGTTTGAAATACTCATCCTAATTAACGTTGCTACTCTCAGTCCCCAGGTTTATGCAAATGCAACTCAGATTCTGGGCACAATTACAAGTAAGTCCTGCCTGCCATTTAAAAAAAAATAAAGAAAACGCCAAACATAGTCATCCAGAATGCTTCCTGCTAATTCTTTCCCATGAAATCAGTTGGTATAAGAAAAAGTAATGATGGTAGAGCTTCATCAAAGCTTTTGTCCCCCCATCCCCACTTGGAGAATTCTTGAAGAAACCACTGTGTCTTTTGATAAATTATTCAAGAAGGCCTGGAGGAGCTCATCTCCTATTCATTCTGCAATACCCTTTCTAGGCAGGCATTTGACTACTAACATCTCCGATTGTTTTTTTTTTCTTCTCCTGTTTGGTTTGTAACATCTTGCCTGATGAAGAATCCCGTGGAGCTTTGAAAGCTTGTAAAAAGTACATTGTGCATTTTAGTTGGCCAATAAATGTATCACTGATACAGTCATTTGGATTTGTTATCTCGCCAACACAGCTACCCCTGCATACTTTGGACTTATAATGGAACAACCTGACTCAATGAAAAAGACTGTAATATTCAGTAAATGAAAAACAGTAGGAAAAGAGGAAGACCACATTACAGATGGATTGATGCAATAGAAAGCTGTGGCTTTTTTAGAGCAAATCAAGCCTGAACTCTCTCTAGTAGTGTAGATGACTAAGCTGAGGTTGTTGTATTTTGGACATACCATGAGATGACATGAATCATTTAAAAAGATGACAATACTTGGAACAGTAGAAGGCAATAGGAAAAGAGGGAGACTACATTACAGGTGGATTGACTCCTATCAAGGAAGCCACAGCTCTGAGTTTGCAATAACTGGATGAGGCAGTTGATGACTAGGATTCTTGGAATTCTCTCATTCATAGGGTCACCATAAGTTGAAATTGAGTTCATGGCAAACACACACACATCACCACTGCCCAAGTTTTCCACTACTGCAGTTGCAACCAAAAATTGGGGGCAATTCTGGCAGTTTTCTGTGGTGAAGAAAGATGCTAGAACACTCTCACATGGAATAAAGCCATACCAGTCTGTGGGGCAGGGAAGAGTGTCATCTTTTTTGGAACAGAAGGGAAGGCCTTTGGAAAGGACAGAAGGAGCTTGGGGAAATGGGAGCAAAAAATAATAATTGAAATAATGAAAAAATAAATAAAAATGGCCTGGCAATGGCTGCCTTAGCTCTGTTCCCTGTGGCTACCAGGCCAGTGCTTAAGTACAAGGCTAAGATAAATGATCTGTCAATTGTGCATTGCAGTTCTATAAAACTGCAATCTGTATATATAGTTTTTATACATGGATTATGATATAATAACATTTATTTTTAAAAAGCCATCAATCTCCAGTGCTCTACCCTCTAAAGAGGAAACTACACCCTGTAGTGCAGCTTCTGGAACCCTTTTCTTCTTGGAGAAGCAGGGAGCATGTAACAATTTTTTTTCAGAGCTTCTAACATTTTGTTCTTTTGGCATTACTTCAAAAATGAAAGGTTTTCCTTGAATTCTGTTCATATTCTTCAGCCATAAAAGGAATCCCATAAACTTTTCACTTGAAAATACAAAGAATGTAATAAACATTTAACTTGCGTTGTTATTTGGGTGAAATATGGTCCTCTCAGGGTTGTTTGGATTTCTCTTTTAAGCTATATTTTTCTTTTTTATGTTATTGGATGTCTTTTTCATATTCAGATTATTTTCCCTATGGAAGCCACTCAAAAGTAGAGGAATCTCAAAAAGGAAGGTATCGTATGACTCAGAAATATTTGTAACTCCCTTGAATGTTCATAACCCTCAGATTTAACAGGCCTCATATCAGGAAGATGTGACTCCTTTGTTGGAACAACTGCTCAAGCTTCCAGTTTGTTGCTGGGTGAAGTTCACAAAGCTGATGATGACCTTTAAAACCCTGAATGTTTGAAGAACAGGTCATTTGAACAGAGCTTTGAAGGCTGTTTTTTTTTAAGTAATTCATTTCTGTTAGTAGTTATAATGCTTGGAAAGTATTTTGTTGTCATTATGGATATACCCCAATTAATGAAGTAGAGGTATTCCTGGACATGAAGCAGAATTTACTACTAGAAGCAAAAATTACACAGCCAGAATAGTTATAGGTTCCTCACCACCACCACCACCACAAACAAACACCCCCCCCCAAAAAAAATAGAAGAGCAATTTAAAATGTTTCAGCAAACTTTTTATCAAAACAATATACACTCATCCCTCCACATTCACTGGGGTTAGGGGTACAGGACCCCCATGAATGCAGAAAAACTACAAATAACAAAACCACTATGTTTTTACCTGACAGAACACCTCTCTAGAAATCTCTAGGTCATTCAGTGCAAGTCTGTGGTCAACATCTGCCAGACATTCACCATAGAATTGTGCTGGAGGAGCTACACATGCCTAGTGGGTTGTTCTCTCTAGGAATCTCTAAGTCCTTCAGTGCAACTTTTGGTTAAAGGTGTTGCCCTGGAGGACCAAGATATTCTTAAAGAGAACATATTAATAAAATCAGTGAATAGTCAAATCCTCAAAAGTCAAAGCTGAAAATGTGGAGGGACAAGTGTATAAATCTGTAAAATGAAACAAGCAGCTCCATCTGGTAAGCCTTGCATAAGTAAACAAAAACATTTTGAACTTACCAGAAACCACTTGAAAACTTCTTTCAAAATGTGTCCAGGGAGTGATTTTTCTATTTTTTTTTGTTCCATGTATCCTCAATGAAAGATTCTAGAGGCAGGTCCTGTTTACCTTGCTTTTTGTAGGCTGGCAAATACAGGCACAGTAGGATCAGCTGGAGTGGAATCTGCTTTCCCACCTCAAGCTTCTATAGCTATTATCTGCTTTGTTACACTAGGGGGCAAACAGGATTTAAACGAGAGTTAAACAGGAAATGTTGTATGATAATAATAATAATAATAAAATTTTTATTTGTATCCCGCCCTTCCAGACGATCAGGGCGGCTTACAAGATGCAACAGGTGCAAACAAAGTACAAAGGTTAAAAACAAATACAACAATCTTAAAAACAACAATAAAAAGCCCCTTGCCCAACCTCATGGCCACGGAAGAGGAGGGAGGCCCACAGGATATTTAATCGGGGAATGCCTGTTTGAATAGGAAGGTTTTGAGGTCCTTCCTAAATTGGGCCAGGGTGGTAGATGAGCGGAGCTCCATGGGCAGCGTATTCCAAAGGGCTGGGGCAGCTGTGGAAAAGGTCCTTCTCGAGGTGGAAGCTAGCCTAGCCCCAGGCACCTTCAGCAGTTGCTGCCCAGATGTTCTGAGGGTGCGAGGCGGAATGTACGGAGAGAGGCGGTCCTTCAGGTATCCTGGGCCCAAGCCATTTAGGGCTTTATAGGTGATAACCAACGCCTTATATTGAGCTCGGAAGCGAATGGGCAGCCAGTGGAGGTCTTTTAGTACAGGTGTTATATGGCTGGTCCTGGAAGCACCAGTGACCAGCCGGGCTGCCATATTCTGTACCATTTGAAGCTTCCGAGTTTGGTATAAGGGTTGCCCCGTGTAGAGTACATTGCAGAAATCCAATCTCGAAGTTACCAGAGCATGTACTACAGTTTCCAGGTCCCTCTGGGCCAGGTATGGGCGCAGCTGGCGAATCAGCCGAAGCTGATAACAGGTGTTCTTGACCGTCGCGTTCACCTGAGCAGTCAGGTGAAGCGACGAGTCAAGAAGCACTCCCAAACTGCGCACAGAGTCCTTTACGGGGAGCGTGACTCCGTTCAGGACAGGTGGAACCACCGCCATTCCTGGACCAGGGGAACCTATCACTAGCACCTCCGTTTTCTCTGGATTTAGTTTGAGTCGGTTTTCCTTCATCCAGCCCATTACTGACTCCAGACAAGCCACGAGAGGAGAGACGCCATCCCCAGTCACTGCATCAGTCGGAGACATAGAGAAAATGATTTGGGTGTCATCAGCGTACTGATAACCCCGCGCCCCATGTCTCCGGATGATCTCTCCCAGCGGTTTCATGTAAATGTTAAATAGCATGGGAGACAGAATGGCTCCTTGAGGGACCCCGGTTTTAAGGGCCCGCTCGCTGGAGCACACGTCTCCCAGCTGCACCATCTGGGACCTCCCAGAGAGGTAGGAGCGGAACCACTGGAGCGCAGTGCCCCCGATTCCCACCTCAGCCAGGCGCCCCAGAAGGATACCATGGTCTATGGTATCGAAAGCCGCTGAGATGTCCAAGAGCACCAACAGGGACACGCTTCCCCTGTCAATGCTCAGACGGAGATCATCGACCAAGGCGACCATGGCCGTCTCAACCCCGTGACCCGCCCGGAAGCCAGTTTGAAATGGGTCCAGATAATCCGTTTCATCCAAGACCGCCTGAAGCTGGATCGCAACCGCCCTCTCGATCACCTTTCCCAGGAATGGTAGCAGCGAAACAGGCCGATAATTATTGTGAGCCAGGGGGTCGAGGGAGGGCTTTTTTAGGATCGGTTTTACTATGGCCAATTTGAGATCCGATGGAAATTGCCCATCCCTCAAAGATGTATTAATTATCCGGCGTAACAAAAGTGTTACCGCCGGTCCCCCCTGGGCCGCTAACCACGAGGGACAGGGATCAAGAGAGCAGGTTGTTTTCCGAACACTTCCGAGGATCTTGTCCACATCCTCGGTACTCACCAACTCAAACTGATCCAGTTTAACGTAGTCCACGGAGGCTCTGGACACTTCTACCCTAGGTTCTGCCGTAATGTCGGCGTTCAGACCTTCGCTCAAACGAGAAGTTTTATCCACGAAAAAGTCGTTAAACAAGTCACAGCAGGCCTTAGAAGGTTCAAGGATCTGGTTCAGGACGGGAGGGAGCTGAATTAGCTCCCTGACCACCCTGAACAACTCTGCCGGACGCGACTCCGCGGACGCAATACGAGCACCATAGAACGAGTTCTTTGTTGCTCGTATTGCCTCTCCGTAGTCCTTTAACAGTCGGTCTAGGAGAGTCTTGTCATTTGAGCAAAGGTGTTTCCGCCAACGGTACTCTAGCCGTCGCAAAACCCGCTTCCTCGCCCGGAGATCTTCCGTATACCAGGGCTTGCGTTTGGAAGCAGGACTGAGAGGGCGCTTGGGAGCGATTCTGTGTATAGCCCCAGAAAGACCGGTATTCCAAATACCGGTAAGGGCATCAACAGAGTCGCCGTCATTTCCAACCGTGAGCCCCTCTAAGGCTTCTTGGAACCTCTCAGGTTCCATCAGCCTTCGAGGGTGGACCATCCTAACAGGTCCACCACCCCCGGGGGGGGATCTGAGTAGAGGCCTTGATTTTCACCTCTACCAGGAAATGATCCGTCCATGACAAGGGGGAAATATTAGCTATTTCCACCCACGGATTTTCCGCCTCCGAACAGAAGACCAAATCAAGAGTATTACCCGCACAATGTGTAGGGCCCTGTATCAGCTGGGACAGGCCCATGGCCGCCATGGTTTCCATGAATTCCCGAGCCGCACCGGATGGAACGTAGCTGGCTGTGAGGGAGATGTTGAAGTCGCCCAGGACAAGAAGCCTGGGGGTCTCCAACATCAGCTCAGCAACCAGCTGTGTCAGCTCGTTAAGGGAGTCCGCTAATGCACGGGGTGGCCGATACACCAGCAGAATCCCTAGACTGTCCCTAGCCTTTAGGGTCAGGTAAATACACTCGATATAGGAGGTCTGTCGGATGTGGTTCCTGGTGAGGGACATGGTGTTCCTATGTACCAAGGCCACACCCCCCCCCCGCCCACCTAACCTGCGCTGGTCCTTCACCGAGTACCCTGATAAACATCAGGCATTTCCTGTTTAACTCTCGTTTAACTCTTGTTTAAATCCTGTTTGCCTCCTTGTGTGATAAAGCAGATTGTCTACTGCAGATGCTTATGCAACCCAACATCTGAAGCCTGTGTTTCTCTAGGCCTTCTTCACCATTCTCCCAATGCTGATGCTGCTTTAAAAAAGTCTAGCTATACAGAGAATAAGAAAACAAAGGGGCGCAGGTCATAAAAAGACTTGTAAAAAGGAGTTCCTCTGTCAGAGACCTTGTTAGCTGAGATATGCCTGTACATGTTGCAGTATTTAACAAGGCTTTGCATTGTGCATAGCCTTTTGTCGCTTAACATTACTCTTTTAAAAAACCCTCCAAAATACAGTACCTCTGAAATGGCCTTCAAAAGTAATTTTTAAAATAACTAAAAGTAACCTCATCCCCCCCTTTTTAAACTGCATTCAATCAGGGATGTAGCCAGGATTTTAGGAAGGGGGGGGGATCCAGACTAAGTGCCACCATTATAATGGGGCTTGGGCGCGGCGGCGCAGCAGTGTGCACCATTCACTTTTCTAATGGAAGGGGGGGTCCAGACCCCAAGAACCCCCCCCCTTGGCCACGTCCCTGATTCGGTATTACCCAAAAAGTGACTTGTCACAGGCAGCTATGCCACTTGCAACGTATTACTTCTAAATTCTGCATTTGAAGAATGCAGGAACATCTGGAGCCAGCGTGGTGTAGTGGTTTGAGTGTTGGACCATGACACTGGAGATCAGCATTCGAATACTGGCTTGGCCATGGAAACCCACTGGGTGACCTTGGGCAAGTCACATTCTCTGAGCCCCAGAGGATGGGAATGGGAAACCCCCTCTGAAAAAACTTGTCAAGAAAAAACTATGATAGGGGTTTTAGAGTTGGCATAAGTTGGAAACGACTTGAAGGAACAACAACAACAACAACTTGCATCTTAACAAGCCTGCCTATTGACATTAACTTTGGGAGTGCACTTATATGTCTCAGCAACTTCTGAGATCCATCTAGTTAAGGTTCAGGACTAGAGTTTTAGCTTTAGATCTACCCCACAAGGGAGATCCATCTCACTTTCTCCTTATAATGCTCCTTAGAGGTAGTAAAGATGTGCAGGATCTTTTAGAAAGCAGCATGTAATTTTAACTTGCTGTTCTTAATCAGTCTCTGGTTTTAAAACACTTCAAATACTGTGCACCGAACCTATAATGGTACACTGCTTGAGTAATGATCATTAGATGAGTGCTGTTACGTTTTCCCTGCTTGTCCAGGGAGGTGGTGGCCACAGAGGCAAAGACAGGAGATAGCTGTCATTTTTGTGTCCCCTAGTTCTCTAATGACTTACTCCTAGGAGGGAGGATGAACACAGAGGCAAAGCACTAAGGACATAGGACAGGTGATGGCCCAAGCCACCCCTGCTTTGGTTGCATGGATCCCTTTCCAGAAGCTAGGCATTCAAGAAAGAAAAGGCTTGGAACTGCAAGTTTCTTCTCTGAGTGCCTCTTTTCCCTTTCTTTTCATACCACCTTCACCACTGTCTTTTTCTGCTTCCCACTGCAACCAAAGCACTATGGCAGGGGTGGCTTGGACCATCACCTGTCCTATGTCCATAGTGTTTTGCCTCTGTGTCTTTTTCTTCTTCCCACTGGTATCACCACCACCACCACCACCACCACCACCACCTGCTGATGAAATTATAGGATCTTGACCTTTAGTTGTCATACATAATTCTCTACCATTTTCAACGTTTTGTGTTAGACTGCCAGCTGGAAGGAAGCTAACTGTTGAATTACTGACTTGTGGAAGGAAAGGAAGGATGTGACACCCTACCTTGGGTATATGATGACTGAGTACTGACTTTATTAAACCTAATAATAACAATTAATGTAGCACTAATGAATTCACAAGTGAAGAATTAACACGTTAACTGGTAGGAGAACACGGCAAGCGTCAGTCTCCAGTTCAGCTCCAGCAGCCAATGCCTTGAGGTGTTGTGAGATTCCTAAGCAGGCAAACTCTTTGACTGAAGATCCAGGAATGCTCCAGCAAGAAACCATTCATTGGGAAGTCCTGGGAATGGTTTAGTTGCAGGAGCATTCCTGGATCTTCATGGGTTAAGTCCTGGATAAGTGCAACGTCACCCGAAAATCTTCTGCGCAATCGTGTGACTTTTCCGGGAATATTCCTTTTTCTTCCCAGATTTCCCCCCTGTCTCATAAACTCAAAGGGTTTGCCATTAACTTTCCCGGAGGCTGAAAAGATGTGACTTGCCCAAGGTCACCTAGTGGGTTTTGTGGCTGAGCAGGGAATCAAACCCTGGTCTTCAGAATCACAGTCCAGCATTCAAACCACTACACTAATACCCTTCTGTTTGCATCCCTGTTTGCTTTGGATCTTCCTGGAAGATCTGGAGCCCTCTATTCAGATGCTGTTTGAAATGTGTCCCAATGAGCCACCCCACAGCACTACTGCTGCCATCAATCAATCACCCTGGGGTCAGAATGAGGCACCCAGCCATATGATTGTTGCTGGGTGCTTCGTTCTGATCTCAGAGACCTGTAGTGATTGGGTGGCTCAGCAGGACACATGTGTGAACATTATTCGACATCAGAAAGGAACATCTTTGCAATGTGGGAGGCTCAGGGCAGCTCTGGGAACAGGATACTGTGGGCTGCCCTGAGTATCCTGGCCAGTGGACAGGGCAAAAATGACCAAGGATACACAAATACAGCAAATAGAAGAGGTCTAGTTGTGAATGATTTTCAGTGTTTCCGTCTCTGCAATGCTAGAAATTTGGGACCTGAGGAAATTGTATTTGGGGAGGGCAATCCTCTCTATCTATAGTTCTGTACCCCTCCCAATCATCAAGGTACCTGGGGGGCTTTTTTCCTGTGCCTCCTTGCTGTTGCCTTCACAGTTTCTGCCTCCTCTGTTGAGACAGTTATACCAGCAAACAGAATCTTGGCCACTGCTCCAAATGCAAAGAAAGCACTGTTTCATTTTTTAAAAAATATTTTTGGTGGTTCCCATTTCACATCCTAATGGATAGCACCTAGACTCCTGAGTTTGTTAATAGTAAAAAAGATTATCCCTCAACTTCAGAGAATAGAAATGAAATCCATTTCTTGAATCATATGGGACTGATCATGAGTATTCATTAGATTCCAGATGTTTTTGAAATCTCGTTCAGCCCAAGTACATGCTACTATCTAATAAAGCAGCACAGAATTTCTTCACATTGGCATTTTTGCTTTGGGGAAAATGCTGTGTTATACTAAATATGGCCTAGCTCTTTGATTAAGAACCCTTGCCTGTTAGAGAGAGAATCCAAAACTCAAAGAGGATTTGTTGTCCTGACATCCTATGAAACCAGCAGGATGCTTTGGTTCTGTCTAATTTAATCCCCATGGAGTGCAATAGGACTAAAGTGTGACTAACATTGTTTGGAATGAGGCCATATTGCTCAGACCAAACAAGGGGAATGGAATTCACTTTGCCAGCGACAGGCTATACCCAGGAGCTCTAAGGATGCTGAGTGGGAAAGAAAGAGGATATTATAAAGTAAATTCTTAAGCCATCTTTGGCACAGTGTTGGATTAAGTTGTAACTGGAATGCTTCTGAAGCTAGGTGTGGTCTTCAAGGTATGTGTATCTCTTTCTAATAACATATAAAACAAGATTTCAAGAAACCATCTGTGAACAGTTACAGCAGGTAAAACAATGTGAGGAAATATGTCCAGAATGTTATCTTTTTCAGCTGCCAACTTTGTCTTCCAGATAAATGGTCAATGTAAGTTCCTTCTTGCAGGCTAGGAACAGTGAAATAAAGTGGTGGGTGTTTTTATTTTGCCTTTGGGAGTGAGGCTTAAATTCAAAAAACATTCTGATGATTATTCCATTTGACAACGTGATGGAAACAGGAAAAACAAAGTCAGGCAGTCGGAGGCTCAGTCAAAGAAAATAAAAATGGCTTATTATTAGCTGGTTTTGTTTCCAGTGCCAGATTCTCAGCTTAAGTAAATCATCTTGAGCTGGGCTGACTGTACTGAAAACAGCATTATTTTAAAACTGAAGCAGTCACTTCGATCTCTTAACATCTTTTAAAAGTTATTAAAAGACCTTTATTCTATTAATAAAGCCTCATGGTATGAGGCCGTGATGCCTCAGGCTTCATAGATATCAAGGTTGTCCACTCATCAGCATACAGTATATACCTGAAGGGGAGGTGGCACCATCCCTCGTAGCTCTGCTCCATGGTGTTCCCAGCATCCATGTTTTTTCAATAAGTGAATAAAGTCTCCTTTCCTAAGAGCCACTGCATCTCAGGTGAGAGGGCAAGTGAGTATGGTCTCTCTCCATACCTAAATCATTGTTTGTTTGTCCAGCTCAGGAAGACTGAACTGAACATCAAGCTCTAGGAGAACTCTTGCTTGAGTAGTAAGATAGTTTAGAATAAATCCTAAGTCCTGGTCTAATGTGCATCCTCAGAGGAGACTAGGTTTCTAGATTTGGACAGTGTTGAATCCTGATAACCATATGTGTTAAAGACTGATGACTGAACAATTTAACATTTGTTTACACAAGTAAGGTGATGTGATAGATGTTATCGCCACTTGTGCCATGAGTGAATCTGAAGAAGGGCATGCCTCACCTTACAAATTAAGGACATTAAGTACCATAGGGCATCACAGACAATACTTACTGAAATTTATAGAACAGAGTTATAAAGTGGAGAAAGACTGCACTACCTTTGGCTTGATGTTGCTAAGACAGTCTGGCTTGTTCCAGTCTACTAAGAATGATATGAGATCTGAGTTCACAATTCTACATGTAGAAGCTGTGTCAATTATCATTACACTTCACCCAAGAAAGAATTCTTTTCTTCCTCTTAATTGCTTGCTTTGGTGGCCAATATGATTTTCATGCTGATCTTGCCCCCCCCCCCCCATTTTACAGTGCCTGCCTTGGCAGTGCAATGCTCCTGGTGACATGAAGAGTCTGCATGCTCCTTTATTTCTCACTTGGCTTCCTCTTTCAAACTGCCTTTAAAGGAGCCTGTGCAAGCAGACAGTTTGGCCTGCCCGTGATCTCACCTTCCAATTAAAGAATGGTTTCAAAACTGGTATTAAATAATTTTACTGATTCTAGTTTCTGCTACAAATTGCCATTACCAAATATTTAGGAGACAGGGCATGATGACAACTCAGAAATAACTTATCACTACAACCATTTGTTGTTGGGATTTTAAAATAGACAACATGTAACTAGTTAGCACTCCCACCTCCCCCCCCAAAAAATGCAGAATAAGGCAATGATATTTAATTTTAAACTAGGTGGCTATTGAAAGATGTCTCCAAAACAATTTGATTCATTTTGAAGAGAGTGGAATTAGTTTGGACTCTCTCAGCTACAGATGCTCATATGCAGAACCAGACTGATCTCTCTGTGTAAATCTGGCTGAATAAGGAACTCCAGGTATAAATAAGGATTGTATATGAGTTTTTCCTCAAAAGCCTTATCAGGCCATGAGAGGAGCCTTGATAGATCAAGGCAAAGGTCAGGGTCAATTTTGCTATCAGGCCTATTATTATTATTATTATTATTATTATTATTATTATTATTATTAACTTTTATTTATAAAGCGCTGTAAATTTACACAGCGCTGTACATACAATTTTTTTAATGAGACGGTTCCCTGCCCTCAGGCTTATAATCTAAAAAGACATGACATAAAAGGAGAAGGGAATGGCGGTGGGGAAGGGGATCAGGTCCAGCAGTTCTTCTTTACCTCTGAGGCCTGGACCAAGGGAGATGGACTGGAGGGAGGGCTTAGCTTCCTATTTTCTGTTCCTTACACAAAGCAGTACTGCAAGGCATTAAATTCAAAATGGCAGCCAACTGGACAAGGTGTGCCATAGAGCAATAATAATAATAATAATAATAATAATAATAATAATAATAATAATAATTTTATTTATGTTTCCCCGCCTCTCCTGGTGGATCGAAGCGGGGTTACAGACTAAATAAAAGCACAAAGTGTTTACATCAAAATTCAGTTACATATAGCTAAAAACAATAAAATATCCAACATCAGACAATAACAATAGCATCAACAAGCAAGGCAGGGATCATACACAGACAGGGGCATGTCATTCATATCAGGGGGGTATTCATATCAGGTGGGGTATGCTCGGCTAAAAAGCTCGATTTTAACCACTTTTCTAAATGTTTCTGAGCAAGTCCCTGAAAAGATGCTTTGTCATTGCCAGCTGAGGATGCTAGGTACTGTCACTGGATCTGCCATCAAAATTACCTGCCTGGTATTCTAATCTGAGTTTCATTACAGTTCTCCAGTGATTAGAACATTGTCAGACTGGATGATACATCATTAGAAGGTAAATCATGTTGGTTTACTCTGTCTAAGCTTGCCACGCTCTGTATATTATAAATTATCATGCTTTTCTTTGGTAATTGGTCACTGATTTCATTTGCAGGTCTAATTATTAAGGGAATGGAGATCTGAAGGTGTGCCTTAAGGGAAAATATTATAACTGGAAATATACATTTTCCTTAACGGGGCCCAAATACCCTAAAGGCACCAAATCCCATATGATCTTGGAAGCTAAGGAGCATCAGTCCTACTTAGGCCTTGGATCTGAGGGGGGGCAAGAAATACAGGTGCTGTAGGTTATGTTTTGGAAGAAAGAGCTGCCAAAATCACCTCTCAGTATTCCTTGCCTAAGAAAATTCATTGGGTTGCCACAAGCTGATAGGTGACTTGAAGGCACATCTCTCTCTAGCTTTCTTTTGCGAACGAAGATTCAGGAAGGACTCATCCTGCGCTTTGTACAAGCGCGTTGGTGACTAAAAAGGCAAATCCGGGACAAACAGGTCCGGTTGCAGAAAGCACAGCAGAAAGTCTCTTTGGGTGATGTTTCTGGGTTGCGGTTCTTTCTGTGTTGTTGTTTCTCTTTGAGACTCGTTTGGCGTGAGCTTTCGAAAAAAGCTGCAGCAACGTGGATAGTGTGTCTCCATGCCTCCCGATGCGAGGCCAGGGCAGACCATTGTTGGTGATCAATTTGGCCAAGCCTGAGATGTTTCAGGGAGTCCTTGTATCTCTTCTTTGGGGTGCCCCTCTTACGCTGACCCATGGCGAGTTCACCATAGAATACTATTTTTGGGAGGCGATGGTCCTTCATCCTAGAAACGTGTCCTGCCCAGCGCAGCTGCATCCTCAATAGCATGGCCTAAATACTGGTGATCCCTGCTTGCTCAAGGACAGCAACATTTGTCACAGTCAGTCCAGTGTATATTTAGGATTGTGCGTAAACAGTGCTAGTGAAGGTGTTTGAGGAGTCGTAGGTGTTGGCGATAGGTGACCCATGTTTCAGACCCATAGAGGAGAATAGACAGTACAATGGCTCTATACGCACTGATTTTTGTGCTTCGCCTCAAGTGTTTGTTACTCCAGACTCTTTTGTGAAGCCTTCCGAATGCACTATATGCCTTTGCTAATCTGTGATCGATCTCTTTATCAATCTTGGCGTCTGAGGAGATGATGCTTCCCAGGTAGGTGAACTGCTGAACAGACTTGAGCACAGATGTGCCTACTGTGATGTGGGGATGGTAGTGTTCTTCCTGTGGTGCCGGCTGGTAGAAAACTTCCGTTTTCTTCAGACTGACTTCCATCCAAAGAGCTCTGCAGCTGTTGTGAAACAAGATGTTAGGCGCTGCAGAGCTGCTCCCATATGGGCAACGAGGGCAGCATTGTCAGCAAAAAGCACATACACAAGATCATTTAGGACAGCAGCCTTAACTGAATATCTAGGACCATGGAATGATTAATCTATTCTGGCTCATGCACTGGGAACTTTTTCTGTTTGTGGACTTATGCATTGCTTGCTACTGCTTTGGCACACTAGAGGTTCTGTTGCCTGCCCTCTTGTTCTGCATGGTATAATCTTTTTTATGCTTACATCAAATTTCAAGTTGCCAATCTATTTGAGACAGCAGACGTTAGAGAGAAACGTTTTGGATTGCAGTTGTGTGCAACAGTCTGGACAATACAGTTTAAATAAAATATTCAAAATCAGAGAAACTGGTGATAATTATGATCATTGCTACACTTGAAGGGGGGAAAGGGTGCTTACAATGCTTACATTTTCATGAAGAAAAATGCAGCAAGGAATGTCTTCAAAGACCCATTCCAGGAGTTTCTGGTTCTATCAGGGAATTTGGTCTCTCCAGTTCACTGCCTAGTAAAAATAGTTCAGATTTAATAAAGCACAGATGTTGACATACGCACTCACCTTCATCATTGCATGGATGCATTTCATACTAAATTTCACCTAAGGAATTTTAGACTTTCAAGATAATAATCAAAAACACTTCCAGCTTCCCATTGGGATTATTCCTTGTTTGAGATCAGCAATACCCCCAAAATGTAATGTTTTAGGGCAAAGGAATTTGTTAAAAAATGAATTTAAAAGTTTTGTACTGTCTTATCTACAGTTATTTTAGCAGCTCAGTTTAGGACACTTGCTTATTGCTCAGGCCCTTAAGAAAGTACCCTTTTGTCAACATCTTCCTTTCTGCTATCAGCAAAAAGTAGGCATATATAATAAAGTTAAGATCCTATTTCAATATAATTAGATATAGTTCCTTGCTGCCTACATTCCAGGAATTCCTTTGGAAAACAAAGTGCAGCCCTTTTTAACATAGGAAAATGCCTGCTATGTTTAAATTTCAGCCAAGACAACACTGATTCATGGATTTATTTTCAGTCCTTTATTAAATTAAAAAAAAATTATCATCCAGTTCAAGATTTGCATTCTAATAATAACCACACATACACAGAAGTAAATATTTTTAGTAGAATAACTTTAGGTTGTTTTCTAAGGGCAGTTAATAGAACTATGGTGTCCAGGACTGGTCTACAATAGGTAAATTAAATTATCTAGATAAATTAAAAGAAAAAAAACCTTTGTTCTTGATCACTGTTAGAAGCGACATGCAGCTTACATTTGGTGATGGTATTATTATTATTATTATTATTATTATTATTATTATTATTATTATCTTTATAAATTATAGATTCCTCAAATCAGGACTCAAGGGAAGTTACAAGTGAGTACAATATTGTTAAGCTTTACAAAAGATCAACAGTAAAATAGAATTCAACTATGAACCATACTATAAATAATTTAAAATATACAATTAAAAATGTTAAAAAGCAATTTAAAACATTCTAATTAAAACAGTAGAGCACACTCTTAAAAGCCCTTTCTTGAAAAACATTGTATTGGAATGGGAAAAAAATAACAGAAGGAAAGCAAGATGGGGAGCAATGTTGCATCCATACGAAGAGAGTGCTAGACCTAATGACAGCAGCTGAGAAGGCCCTGTTGTGCATCTCCACTAATCGTGCCTGTAAAGGGTGATAAGATATGAAAAAAGTCCTGAAGATCTCAGAGCCTGGGAAGACCCATAAGGGAAGATCTATGCCTCTTCCAGTTTAGTACAAAGAAAGAATAGCTATTGCAAGTGAGATTCTGGATTATTACCAGTTGGTGCCTCTTGATGCTGTTTTTGCATCCAGAAGAGCATATCATACAGTCACTGTAGAACTGGCCTGGGATGTGGGGAGAAAGTTTTATGACACTGTAGGCAATTGGCCAAAAATCATTCAGATCTCAAGTCACTATAGGCTTTGAAGTCAAACATCATGCAGATTTCTTCTGTACCTTTCCTCACTATTGGCTCCAGATGTTGTTTGACTCATGGGGGCAGGCCTATTTTCTCTCTTTTTTTAAGAATAGTGTTCCAGAAATCTTATTGTGTTGTCAGAGACCATTTCTGCTCCCTTCCCCATTCAGTGCAAGGAAGGAATAGCCAAAGAACTCAGCATGAATCCCAAGTATTGATATATACAAGTCTTTTGGTTTGGGTTTTTTTTGTGGAGGGGGAGTTGGTACAATGTATTCTGGTTGTTGTTTTTAAATCCACCCTGCTGGTATTAAGAATTGCCACTGAATATTTTGGGTCAATAAAGATGTTGTTTGGTAATTTTTTTACAAGAGAGAATTGTAGCAACAACAATAACAAAAGCCAATAGCAACAACATTTACACTACAAATATTTTGTAAATCTATGGCGCGGTACAAAGTGCCAAAAAGAGGCGTCTCCTCGGTGCCTCTCTTTGCACCACAGGAGCGCCACAGCAACCAAATTGTGCAGCGCTGCTGCAGAGCAAAAGAGGAGCGCCCAGAAGCGGCTCCTTTTTGTGGTGCTGCTGTGCTTCCGTAAAGCACCAGAGACAACATGATGACCTAGCAGCTACGTTGCCCCATTTGGAAGCGGCACTGCTGCAATGTCATCATTATGCACCCTGTCTGGTGGGTGCACTGCAGCTGTGGCGTGTCCATGACATGCAAGGGTTGCCGGCCATGTGGGCACTCCGCCCACCAGGCAACCCTCGCACGTGATGAGGGCGCCACAAAGGCCCATCTGTTCCAGGACTCACTCTTCTTTTCTTGGTGATGTTGTCTTCTTTCTGTGCTGCTGATGCTTAAAGGCTGTCTGTTATATGGTTAACCACTAATATACAGTTGAAAGCTTCTCAATAAAGTACCTTTAGGCTCTTCATCAACTGTTGATCAAGTGGCTATCCTCAATAGGGTGGTCTTCAAAAGCGCTTCCTATTGCATTTGAGTATTGTTGGCATTTGTCCTTGGGTTTTGCTTGCCCTTTGGCTTTCATTGTTGGGTTGCATTTTGATTCTACCTCCTGCTTTCTCCTTTAATTGTGACTTTTGTTCTCCCATAGTTCCCAGTTCCTTGCTCACCTCACAAGGCTAGTCACAGATTAGCTAAACTTGAATAGGTTATACCCTGCAATTTGAATATTCCAGTCATGGAAGTCATCTTACCAGGTCTCCATTATATCTCTAAAATCATATTTACCTTCCTGAACTAGGACTTCAAGCTTATCTTGTTTGTTTCCCAAATATGTGCACTGACATTTGAAGCTTTGTTTGTACCTCGAGGAGATGCTTTAGCTGGAAATCCTGCACTGAGCAGGAGGTTGAACTTGATGGCCAGTTATCCCCTTACAATTCTATGATTCTATAATAAACCTGGATATTCCTATAGACAATGCTAAATTCTCAAAAGCATTCTTTAAACAGAGGTTAGAGGTACCCAGTACGAGGCCCTGAAATTGTCAGACAGATTGAAGCATCTAGATCAGCCTTGCTTCATCTTTTTACCCTGGAGGAACATCTGAAATTATTTTCAAGTCTCAAGAGATCCCTTCATAAAAATTATTATATCTACAGCTCATGCCTCCATCTTCAGTACCATCAATCAGCTACATATGATTGGAGGAGCTCAACAGAATAGCATACCTTCCTCATAGCACCATCCTTTTTCCTCTCCCAATTGTGGAGTCTGCTCTCAAAGCAGCCACTCTCAGTGTCACTGTTTCAGTTATAGGCCTTCCTCTACCACTGCTGCAAACACCATCTCCTTTCAAGCCACACTCCTTAACCAGCCAATCACTTAGCTGAGGCAGTGGCACAGGGCTGGAAGAGCAGCATTACCAGCTTGGGCAGCTCCTCCTGAGGAAATGGTGGGATGCTGCCACTCAGCATGATCACTGAAGGCTAGCTAGACCAGATGCAGGAAGCAGCAGCAGTGAAGATGAGGAAGGTGGTTGTGAATCAGCCCTTAGCTAGCAGCAGTGCCTTGCTCGAAGGATGAAGTGGTGGTAGCAAAGATGACAAGTGGCATAACAACTCAGCCCTTAGAAATTTGTTGTTGCTGGTGCTCAGCAGTGAACATGATGATGACAGCCTTCATTTACTCTTCTCTTTTTGGGCTGTGTGAGGTGGGGCCAGAGCAGCCTGGGACTTGCTGACACCATAGTTCCCATTGGTTCAGCACTCCCAGTCATGGACCTAGTGCCGAGTGAAGGTGGGTTGTAGTGGTGCAAGAGCTTCAAGAAGCGGAGGATGTGGCAGCCTCTGTGACCACTGCCACTGTTGTGCACCAGCAACCTTAACATGTTGTT
>NC_056526.1:29136412-29158624 GCF_019175285.1 Sceloporus undulatus
CCAAATTGCTGCTATTCTCTTCATCTTTACCACTGCCTCTTCCTCCACCTAACAAAGTAGCTAAGCACTGTATTGTCACCTTCCTATTCTTCACTTTAACTTTCTCCATCCAGCCTAACTGAGGCTTTGCTGATCATCCCAAGTGCTTAAACTTTTGCTTCAGGAGGAGCTGCCTAAGGGAGGGGGGGTGTTTGCTGGAGACATTTTGGATCTCTGTGTTTTAGGTGTCTACAAACATTTCAATTTATCATCTCTTGTGGGGCCCCTAGTGACCCCATGTGGAAACCTAGGGTTCTGGGGAACCCTGGTTGAGACACCACTGCCCTAGATTGTCCATGCTTGATACAGAAACTAGGTACCCAAGTTTTTGCCTTTGACAGGTTAAATGGAAGAATGTATTTTTCATGCTGTTCTAGACAGGGGTGAGCAAAGTGAAGCCTGAACTTGAGTGTAACCAGGAGCAGTCCTTTCAACATTGATACATCTTGATTTCTCCCCTTAAAAGATTTCCCTCTCCTAAAATTAAAAATGGCACAACTAACATTTAAATCTTCCAGGTGTGATCTGGTGTGTGTGTGCGCACGCGTGTGTGTGGACAGCAGCTACGATTAGCTGGAGGTGTCAACACCAGACTTTATGCCATCCCTCAACTAGACTTCCTCTGAAAGTGTTGGTCTTCAACTCCCATCATTCACAAGGCATCATGCTGGTGGATGGTGATGCACCATATATAGTAACAGATCTGGAATATGCCAGGTTGGGAAAAATAGCTCTTTGTCATCTAAGGGTTTCAGACTGTGAGAATGTGGGACTTTAAAGAACTATGAAACCATGGCAAACAAATATTTTATCAGGAAACATGGCCTTTGGGGCCAGGCCTTTAAGGGTGCTCACCAGTGCACACTGAGTGCCTGTTGTTCCCTCTCTGTAATCTTCTTGCCTCTTGGATGGCATTTGGGGTGGTGGAATAGTTTTGTTTGAGGGCCGTTAGTTGCTCTGATACCTACTAGATATGAAATCTACTCTGTGAAATTTCTCTAAAGTGAATTTCAAAGTGAAACCAAAGCTAGTAATGAGAAAATAGTTTACAATATGCTTTCCTTCAAAGAAAAATAAGAAGATGATTTTTTTAGAGAAAAAAACACCCAGATTCTTTTGTTTCTCCGTCCAAGGAAAATCCTGTCTTTCAACTGATATAGGCTCTCCTTCGGAAAGAGGCTTATGCTCTCTTTTCTTTGATCCTGTTCCACATGTACGAGATGATCCCACCAATCTGTCACTTCTGTCTTTAAAATGTGGAGTGTAATAAATAAGTGCCATGCAAACTGCCAGCCAAACGGCAAAGGAGTAACTTTGAGATGATTAAGAGAAAGCGGGGTGTCAGTCCAACTATAATAAAGCCAGTATCAGCTCAGGCCGATGTAATTTAAAACAGCTGCCTCCTGGCCATGGGTTGTGGTAAGGCTGGCCAAATTCTTGGACACTGAGTTATTCTTAGAAGTATGCACACAGGCATTGGCAAGCTTTGTTGAACCCTGTCAAAAGCATGTGCCAATGGATCTTAGAGCCATTGTTTGCATTTATGAAGCAATAACACTTTTAAAATTTCAAATTACCCATAGGTCAAAGAAACATAATAGCCAGCACGCTCAAAAATTGGCCTGACACCAGCAAATGATAAGGTTTGATAAGTCTGTCATTTTAACGAAGGCACAAGTTGTCATTCATTTCATTCGTCACTACTTATATGGTCAGATTAAATATGGTGGGAATGTGTTTCCTAAGGCACTGAGATATACTGACTAGACAGGTCTGGCTGTACCTACTATAAGGCAATGTGAGGCAAACAGCTCAGATAGGAGGGGCTGAGAATGTCCCATCTTGGGAGAAAGAGAGAAATACAAACACATAAAGAGTGGAAGACGCCCCTTATGTGATGACCAACCATGGAACAATGAAGCAAGACTTGTTTAAATAAGACCCACTTTATCTGACCAATATCCTATTCAAGTTAAATGGACCTGAAAGGAGCAAAAGTGGAGAGTAATGTGGGTTCAGCTGAGGTCAGGTGTCTATTGTATTATCAGGCTTTCCTTGGGCAAAACATTTGAGCCCAGAGGGCAGCCCAATATCAGGTTAGGTCCATGGCCCACCACTTTCTAAAAGGTTAACCTAAGGTACTCCCATCCAAGTTGCAGGATCTTATAAGTGAGAGCAAAATAGCCTATATCCCCTCCCCATCATGTGTTGTGTTCTGGCGCCCTGTGCCACATGCAGGCCGTCAGTGTACCTCCACATGCAGGCCATCAGTGTCCCATCCCCTGAAGCATTTTTTACTTTGTCAGAAACAGTGGGCCCTTGGTGTCTGCTCGGGTTTTGTTCCAGCCCATCCTGTAGAAAGCAAAATTTGCAGATGCTCCAGTCCCATTACATACAATGGCATAGTAAAATGGTTCCCTTATATAAAATGGCAAAAATCAAGGTTTGCTTTTTGGAATATATATATATATATATATATATATTATTATATTTTCAAGCTGTGGATGCTTGAATTTGAATCTGTGGATACAGAGAGCTGATTGTACTATGCAGTTGTGGCGGGGTGGAGGGAGAATCGAAATTTGGTGTCCAGGTAGCTCAGATACTATGCCAAGAGAAACAGAATTCTGTGGCTTGTATAAATGATCAAAATGAAATAGATGTGTATTACATATCTATAGCTGTCTATTGCAGGGCAGGGAGCATACATCTTGTTGTAACAGCTCTGCTGGCTTCTGGCTTGTTTCCAGGCACAATTCAAACTTAAAGCCCTACATAGCTTGGGTCCAGGTTATTTGAAGGACTGTATTTCTTTATGAGTCCTCTAGAACTCTAATATTCTGAAGAGGCCCTTCTCTCTGTCCCACCACCTCCTCAGGTTCATTTGGTGGGAACAAGGGAGACAGCCTTCTTGGTGGCTGCTCCCAGTCTTTGGGACTCTCTCCCTAGGAAGGCTGGGCTGGCTCCCTCCTCGCTCTCCTTCTGTCAGCAACTGAAAACATTATCAGTGGTGTCCACACTGCAGAAATAATCCCATTTAACACCACTTTAACTGCCATGGCTCAATGCTATGGAATTCTGGAAACTGTAGCTCTCTGAAAAAGATGGCTAAATGTCTCACAAAACTACAAATCCCAGAATTCCATAGCACTGAGCCATGGCAGTTAAAGTGGTGTCTAACTGGAGTATTTCTGCAGTCATCGTCTCACCAGATTTTTAGAAACAGAATGGGAAAGGCTCTTAATGATGTGATGTGCTGTTTTATGGTCTTTTAATTAATTTTAATATTTCATTTTAACTTCATAAATTGTTTAATTGCTTTTTAAATAATGTTTATTATCAAAGTTTTGTACAGTTTTTAATTGGGATTGTTTTTAAATACGTTGCCAGCCAGTTTGAGTCCCATTGCTGGGAAACCAATGGGATTTATTAAATTTTTTTGCACAATTTTTTTTCTACAAAACTCCCTATATGTGAAAAGTAATGGGGAAATACACTTGTGTTTTGGTAATTTCACCTAAAGGATGAAAACCTTCACCATTTTTCATTTGTTTGTGCAGTATGGAAGTAGGGCAATATTTCTGTTTCTAGGGCAAACTAACTGAGAACCTTGTGGCAGCCACTACTTTTGCTAGGGCTATAAACTGATCCACAATATCAAGGGAGAAACTTTATTTTAACTCTGAAGATAATGGCAGTGTGAAATGCATGAGTTTTTATTTATAAGAAGTGATGGTAAATAAAAA
This sequence comes from Sceloporus undulatus, assembly GCF_019175285.1. Lineage (NCBI taxonomy): Eukaryota > Metazoa > Chordata > Lepidosauria > Squamata > Phrynosomatidae > Sceloporus > Sceloporus undulatus. Next base: position 29,140,198 of record NC_056526.1, read on the forward strand.
GATTCTGGTGGGGCGGGGATTAATTCCAATCAAAACCAACTTTTTTTTTTTAAATGCCTTCTTTGAGAAAAGAGTTTGGTTTCATAGGATACTGCTGTCACCTGTGAAAATACCAGCACTGCTAGTCATGCTTTGCAATATCAGCGCTAGGTGTGAGCCCAGTCTGGTGAGAGATTTGGCTCCATCACTTTCTCACCTGTAGTTACTCTACTACTGAGTGTGCCCAGCAGCACTTAAGCATCTCGGTAAGCCAAAACCAGCTTTTTGAGTGTTTTGTTACTGTGTTCAGTCCTTACATCTGGCTACCATATTTCCCCTCAGGTTTGTCATCCCTGAGCAATTCCAAACAACATTGAATTACTTCACTTTTCTCCTGTCACACCATAGTTTTTGTTAAGTCATTAGTTTCCTCTCAGATCTTTTTCTCTCTCACTTCCATCCCCACTTAGTTGTGTTTCCATTTGGTTCTTTGGACTTTCATTTTGCCTCCCTCAGTCTTTCCACCTCACCACATTTTAAAAAATAAATCACTGTTATCTTAGCTGTTTTTAACAATAATATCAGTCATCTCAGTCTTTTTAACTCTTTCTAGTAAAACCATAAAGAGTATTTTATTAGCTTTGCCGACTTCTCCTTAGTTCAAATCAAAGAAGGATCCTAGCACAATATTGTCCAATTGATACAGGTCACTTATTTGGGGCAAAGATTTTCTGAAAGTTATACTTATAAATGTCATCCTGAAATTGATTGTAAATTAATAAATTAATTTGTATTTGTAATTTAGATAGATTAGCTGTATCTGTCTTCTATAAACTTGCTTTCTTTTACAAGGTGAGAGATGGGAAGGCCCAGGAAAAAAACCCAGAAAAATATGGGAAAAGGTGGTTTTTTGTTTTTGTTTTTTCCTGAAGCCTTTTTTGGTTTTGTTCTGAAATATGTTTTATTTTAGCATGATGAATAAAATCTTTAAGACAAGATGTTCATATATGTTCCAAATCCTTTCTAAAAACTATGTACAGTATCAGATTATTCTAAGTCCTGTGCACTGAATGAGGACTAGCAAATCCTAGGTTACAAACTGAATTCCGCAATGCAAGAGCAAGATACAGTTCTTCATTTAAGGGACACTGAAAGAATCTGGGCTATGTTTGGAAACACTCACACTAAATCAAGAAATACACTGACATGTGAAAGGGTAGAGAAGCTTCTTTTAATCCGAGTACACCTTTGGTTTCTAAAAGTCCATGATAACTGTGATGATGACAAACATAACAAAGCAGAAGCAGAAACTGAAACATACTGATAACCAGGACTTCATACACACTCCAGAAATAATGCGGTTTGACACCACTTTAAGTGCCTTGGCTCAGTGCTTTGGAATTCTGGGATTTGTAGTTTTATGAGACATTTGGCCTTTTGTGTCAGAGAGTTCTGGTTTCACAACAAACTACAATTCACAAGATTTCCTAGCATTGAGCCATGATAGTTAAAGTGGTGTCAAACTGGAATATTTCTGTAGTGAGGATGTAGCCCAGAGCTCAGAAAATGAATCTGATTAAATTTAATGCCTATTATTTGAATCTTAGTCTCTCCTCAATTCCACACACTCCCTCTCCCCATTCTTTTTAAGGGAATAGGTGCTTTATGTCTATTTGATACCGTGGAGAGGAAATATAAGTATTTTTTGTTACTAATGTTGATGATTTCTTCTGTGGTTTTTTTTAGGGTCTTTTTTTTTTTGCCTGCTCCACATAAACTAGCAAAACCAAAGTTCAGGAGATTATTACGCCATTTGTTACAAATATATATGTATATTTAAATATAAAAGTAAATTCTGTTTGTAATAATTGTTTGAATACATTGTATTTTATTATACCAAATGTGACAATTTTATGCCAAAGTAAATTGGACATAGTCATATGTTACATTGCTAAAGTAACAGAGTGACTTTCAATCTGTAAAAAGGGGCTAATGTTGCATATTTTCAATTTTTCCAAAAATTTCCATTATTCCAGAAAAAAAAAAAGAAAAAAAAAGAAAACCTTTTTTCCTGTGGCTTCAAAATTTCCAGAAATTTTACATCTCTACCAATGAAACATGAAATCGTTAACAACAAAGTAATAAAAATGAAACAGTACACAATAATTAAAAAGACAATATTAACAACAACAACAACAACAACAACAACAACAGCCAGGGTATTAATCTAAGCAAAATAAGCAGTGGTGGGTGAGCATTTCAGCAGAAGGGCATAGTAAAGAGGAAAAGATGTGGATGGAAACAGAATGTCTAATCTTAGTCTTAATTAAAAAATGTTACTTATAGATACTGAAGGTTCAAAAGGGATGCATATAGAGAAAAAACAAAGATTGATATGAAGGACAAATATCAACATTTAAAAATAAATATGATGATACGTTTGTAGCCTCGCTGTTAATCTAGGCTGAACTAGATTTAACTGGCTTCTTTCCTTCCTCGCCTCCTTGACCTCATTTTTTTTAAAGCCATCCTCTCTGAATCCTTTGTAAGTTGTCAACATCCTTGTTAAAGCGTAGGGCCCCAAACTAAACACAGGAATTTAAGCAAACCCTTATCAGTCCTGCTTAGATAATTACTATTGCTTCCTGAATCAGCTGATACAGTCAGAAGTGTTGCTGACCCTTTATGCTTGCCATGATTTCATTGGGTTTTACTCAGTGTCCTAAGAATACCTCTCTCAGTATATTTTTCTCTCATTGCTTATTAATTAATTACTTTCATTTCTGTTTTAAAATGCAAGAATGGATTTACAGTTTCATCACTAAAAGCGACTTCCAGATGAGTAAACATAAAATTATGCACACAAACACACACATGCATGTGTGTGTAAGCAAAACCCCAAAAGAATTAGATTACGTTTTTTAACTTTTATATGTTTTCAGTCTTGATTTTATACTGTTCTAACTGGGTTATTTAATTGTTTTTTTTAAAAAATGTTTTCAAAGTGTTTTTACTTGTGAGCCACCTTGGGTCCCTTTTTGGGAAAAAGGCAGCAGAAAAATGAAATAAATAAATAAACAGAACAGATTGCAGTGGACCCTTTGCTCGAGTTTGGTTCCAAGATGTCCATGGATACCAAAATCCATAGACACTCAAGTTCCATTACATACAATGACATAATAAAATGGTGTTTCTTATATAAAATGGCAAAATCAAGGTTTGCTTTTTGTATTTTTTAAAAAAAATATTTTCAAGTGGATTGTGGAATCCGTGGATGCATGAATCCATGGATATGGATGGCCAAATCTATATTAGGGCTGGACAATTTGGACCCCCTCCATTGTACTAGGAGCGTCACTCTACTACACATTGGTGAAACTGAATAGTGTGGTGGCCGCCAGAAGTGAGATGCTTAAAACCACCTTTCCGTGCTAAAACTAACTGTGAAGTGGACCCATTCTTTGTCTTAGAGCAGTATTTATTAAGCTATCTAATGTGAGGGACTGGTATATTATTGTTGCCAATGTGTCAGTTGTGTCTATTGGCTACAATTATTTTTTTTCTTTCTTGGAAACATGTCATGGACCAACAGCCAATGTCTTGGGAACCAACATTGGCGCATGAACTACAGTGATCCCTCCACATTCACTGGGCTTAGGGGTGAAGGACCCCTGTGAATGTGGGGAAAACACAATTAAAAAAAATTATCCGAGAGATAGGTAACTTCTCTAGGAATTTCAAGATCCTCCAGTACAACTCTATGGTCAGCATGTGCCAGAGGTTGACGATATAATTATGCTGGAGGACCTACAAATGCCTAGAGAAGTGTTTTCTTTAGGAACTTTAGGTTCTTCAGCACAACTCTATGGTCAACTTCCAGCAGAGTGGCGCTGGAGGACCTAGAGATTTCCAGAGAGAACATATTAATCAGATCTGCAAATAATCAAATCTGCAAAATTCAAAGCCGCAAATGATGAAAGTCAACTGTACCACTTTGAATAGCATTATCTTAGAGGACATTTGGGCTTCCTGGAAACTTCTGGGAGCATGGTGTTTCTCTGAAACAAGGTGTCAGTTCTCTCACAGCTTATTTTAGTCTGGAACTGGAGTTTCTTCTTCGTTGAAGGATTCTAGATTCTCCAAAAAACTGGATTGGAGAGGTGCATATTGCCTACTCTATAGGGAAAGGCCTGGTTTCACCACTAAGACCCATTAGCAGCAGTTACACAGAGGAATCTACCCTCCAAAATGTATACCACACCAACATATCAATTTATGTTTAATTAGCTCAATCTGAAGACTGTATTTTATTTCTACATTCTGTCCCTGCTTGACCTTTAGTCCTCACACAACCACTAGGTTCATCTGTCAGATATAATCATGGTTATCTGCCTGCCAAGTTTACTTAGCAATCAGCTTTATGGAGTCAAGGGCAAATTGACTGCAAACCCACAGGAAAACAGTTTTTCCTGTCTCTCCAAGAGGTTAACTCCAATCAAGAGGGCAACGCCCCTTATCATAACATGGTTGGGATCTTGGCCCCTTGTGATCTATGCTGCTATTTAGTTTGCTAAGGAAAAACATTTAGGAAAAAGTTGGGCTTCAGCTGTGGTTTTACCCATGCCAATGAAAAGGCTGACTTGGGACTGAGGCTGCCCTTAACAGTATCAAGTTGAAATCCTATTTAGTGGCTTTGTCAGCAGTTTTCCCTTCTTCAGAATTAACCTTTAATAGGCACATTCACTTGCGCACATCTCTCTCAAGAGCCCTTAATCAAATCTGTGGGGTGTATCAGTCCTTAATGACTGTTTCGTCTTCTTTTTGCTCAAAGATGGCTTGCAAATAAGACATTTTCCCAATCCACCACAACCACCGCTATCCCATTCCATCAGACTAAATGGACCAGAGAGAAATGTCAACCAGCTCCAACCAACAGAAAACAAACTATTCATAAGCTTGTCATTAACTGTAACTGCTCAGGCCATTTTGTTGAATATGCATTTATTATACTCCATTAATTGTCTTTATGGCTGGCTAAACTTTGCGGCCAAGCGGTGGATATTTGAACTCTGCAATATAGAGGCAAATCGATTGGAAGCATCAAGCACTTAACTCCAACAACCCATCTCCAGTACTTATTTTATGCTGTCACAAAGGCTTCATCTGAGCATATGCTGTTACAATACAGCAGTTTATATTGTAAACAATTTGGTTTTTATGTCATCGAGATAAGGAATTAAGCGTTGCATTCTCCTTACCTCCTCCCCCACCCCAAAATCTGATGTTTATTTTTTAAATGACAGTCTAAGAAAAATACTCTCATCCTAATAATTGTACTCTTCAGTTCTATTACACTGGCAAAGGGGCCACATTTCTTCTGACAACATAACTGTGCATAATCCATCTGATTAATTTTGCTTATTTAATCTACAGTCCATTTGATTGGCTGGGCTGCAATGAAAAGAGCATGGAATCCTACCATACATTCTCTCCTCTTGGTGTATAGGATTTAAACTTGTACACTGCTCGACTGTACCAATTTGTCAGAGACAGTCTCAATTAATCTGATATTGTCCCACATTTTCAACTGCTTTAAAAGCTGTTTTTATCTCACATCCTCTTACTTTCTCACTTCATCTGCAGCTTATTTTAATTGTTGCAAACTGAGTTCAAAGTGCAAAAGTAGTTTGCACTCCATTCACTCAGCAGTGGGAAGAGGAGAGGAAAAGAAAGTTGAGGAGTTGTCCTTTCCTGTAGATTCAGACAAAAGCAAATTGCTTCAGCCTCTCCTAGCTTGTCTGTTATTTCTCATTAGTAACGTTTGCCATTTTGACCACACTTGAATGTTGCTTGGCCACATGTGCCCTGGTTTTCATCTGTGTAATGTTGGGAGGTGTGACACTGCTTATCTTTTATGGGTTCTATCTCCATTTCTGCCCCAGCAAGGCATTTCCATTATGATCTGTTACCCTAAATGTAATTATAAGTGTATTCTATATAGATTTGTTATCAACTGATCAGGCCTCATTCCTTGTGTGCTTGTTTGATCAGTAATTCTTTGCTTATCTCCTCTCTTTCATTTTGTTCTCCTCAACTTAATTTTCTGCTGTCCACACATCTTTTTTTACCTCATCTTACCACATCCTACCATGCATCCTTCCATTATTTACCTCTTTTTAATGTTGTTGTGGTGGTGTGCCTTAAAGTAGTTTCCAACTAATGGTGACCCTAAGGCAAATCTATCATGGGGGTTTTCTTGGCAATATTTCTTCAGAGGAGATTTGCTTTTGCCTTACTCTGAGGCTGGGAGACTTGCCCAAGGCCACCCAGTGGGTTTCCATGGCTGAGCAGAGATTTGAATCGTGGTGTCAAGAATCCTAGTCCAAACAGCTCTCTTTTTAGTTACCGCTATTTAGTTCTACAATAAAGTCCAGTTTCCCTTTACCTCAGTGGTTGGATATGAGTGGACTGCCTAAATAGACATATAACTAAACACAACATATGTTGAGGCCAGAACATTTTCATTATATCACTAAGTTCTTGGACTCAGTTTGAAGTCTAACTTTCTGAAAAGCAATTTGCCAATGTTGGGAATCAAATAACTCTCACACACAAAGAGACGAATAAAATGGGGCTATAGATCTACACAATAAATTAAGTGTATTTTAAAATAAATACCAACATGCATCTGACATGACATTTCTTAAATTCTTTTTAAACGTTATTTGGTTGGCTTGCTCATTTTCTGACTAAATGCTAAAAGAAGGAGGTGTTGTGTAGGCCAGTGAATACCTTCTTATTAGCCTACCTGCTTTGCCTTGGGGTAACTTTGTATAAACAGCAGAAAGAAAAATGAGAACTTAAAAAAAAAAAACTTGGCAGAATATCTTGAGTGTGTCCTTGAAAGCTTGGTAACTGGAGTTCTGTACGATTTTTGACAGTATTTGCAAAGCAAACAATTTATTTGCTGAGAAAAGCCAGGTTCTCTTTGTCCTTGACAAACATTCTATAGGAAGGTGTAAGATTCAGGATTATTACACATGCACCCATCTCCCCCATGTGTGGTGTGTGTGTGTGTGTGTGTGTGTGTGTGCACATACATATACATATGGGGTAAATACACAAGAAACTTGCTTGAGCTTACTGGATGGTAGTTTTGTGCTCAGTTATCCTTGAAATGTACATCTCAGGTACAGTTTTAGAAGAACAAAATTATCCTTACTTGCCTGCAGTGGCTTGCCTTTAACTGTAACAGCAATTTCAGGTGGTTTTGTTGACATCTGTAGTACCATAAGGGTTCTTACATATAACAAAGATAGTACTGAATTTCTGATATGGGAGTACAAATACAAGTTGGGGAATTATCTCAACGCTGCAGTCATCAAAGTTCCTGCTGAAATACCTTTATTAGAATTAAACAATTATAGACGTATAAGTAAGTTTCTCTAACAAAATTCTTCAGCAGCACATAACAAACACAATATTACACATAACATAACAAAAAGCAATATGCTGTCTATGTATGTGTCATGTGTTTGAAGATGGTTTTAGCTAGGCATCAAAGTTTGTGTTTAAAAAAGCTGTACACAGGAGCCTCTATTTCTAATTGTACTGAGATGGTTTGCTTCTCAAGGCAGGGCACAAAATGGGTCCCCACTCTCACACAGTCCAGGCATAGGTGCAAAGTGCCCAAAAGCAGCAAAGTTATTTTGACACAAATTGCAGAAGTGTCTTTCCCTATATCTGTCAGGAAAAATGGAATAAAAACAAATGGAATTAATTAACATTTGCTGCCCTTTTGGTGGAAACTGCAGTCCTCTGCCCAGTAATGTTGCTAGGTCAAAAATCATGGCAGACGCTGAGACCTAGGTAATGTCATCCCTTAAGCATCAATTTCAGTTGCTCAGAGCATGTAACTTAAATAATAATTAAAAAACCCCACCAACTTTAATAAATGAAAAAAAATTCTCTGGGTGGAAATAAAGTTTTTCAAATTCTAAACAGAAAAGAAAAAGTAAACAAACTTTTCCTATCTCTATTTTCTACAATTTTGAGCATTGTATTTAAGACCATTTGGGATCTGTAATCCAACCAAAGAACATTTTCCAAGCTCTACTTTGAACAAATCCATAGTTTTTCAGATCTGTGTTTAACAAATTGAAAGCAATGACTGTAACACATAGGAGATGTAATCCAGCCAGAGACTTTTCAAAGGAAGAAAAACCTCTTAAAGGCACCAGATCCTGTCTGTTTTTGGAAGGTAAACAGGGTAAGCGCTGGTTAATAGTAGGATGGGTGATTGCCAATGAACATCAGGTGCTATAGGCTATATTTCAGAGGAAGGAATTGGCAAAACCACCTGAAGTATTTCTTGCCTAAGAAAACCTACAAAATTCATGGAGTCATCATTAGTCAACTTGGCAGATAACTGATGCTCCTCACTGGCCCATTTCTTTTCTTTTAGTTTTGTAGTCTGGTTGAGAAATCTTCCCTCTCCAAATAATAACCACAATGCTACCCTGTAACCACCAGATATTTTAGAGAGGGGGAGATTACGACAATGATTATTATGATCCAAGAGAAAAATCTATGTGTGTCTATTCAGAAAAAAACCCGTATTGAATTTAACTGGACATACGTCTTTAATACACTGAGACTCTAGCAAACTGCGATTGTGGTTTCAAGGTTTTCTGAGGGGAAGGGCAGAGAAAGAGTTGGAAAGACACAGAACAAAAGAAGAAATGTGAAGGAAGATGATGTGTGAAGCTAGGAAAAATGAGGGTTTAGGAAGAAAAAGAGGGTGAGAAACAAAGAGGTGGGGAATAAATAAAATAACACACATTGGCTGCATTCCAATATCCCCTTGGTGGAGCAAAAATATATGCACTCAGATTGCATTCTTCTTTTTCTATCTTCGATGATGTTGAAGCACTTGTGTTCTTTTCGTTGTAAAAGCATTGGAGCAAGTAATAAAAGCATCCCTTTTGCCAAACTGATTTTTCCAGCTTGGTGACAGGAATGATTTACAACCCACTCACCCAGCCCTCTCTCTCTCTCTCAGAACCAGGAGAAAACTAAAGTGCTTTGATGTCACGGGGAGACAGAAACAGAAAAACCCTTCTGGTTCACTGCCTTCTGGGTTTGTTTGCAATGCAATAAGGCTCCTAGTCATTACCATGTGTTGTGCAACATTGTCATTCTACATGGGGGCTGCATATTGCTCATGCACTTTATTTTCTTTCGCTGCCTGCTGAGTTTGTTTGCAATGTGATAAGGCTCTTGCTGCCATTGTGAAATGCACAATATATTGTGCATAACTGCATGTACAGCATACAATATACAACCACAATGCACAATATACAGTGCACAATTACAATACACAATGCACATGAAACAGCATAATACAATGCACAATGTGCACCTGCAACAGGCAGTATGAAATCCCAATGAGCAAAGACAAGGCACAGAGGAACATGCTGCCTGTTCAACTCTGCATCCTGGTAGCATTGTCAGTAACAATGCATGTACCAAGTCATTCCAGTACTGTGGTGTGTGTGTGTGTGAGAGAGAGAGAGAGAGAGAGTGAGAGAGAGAGAGAGAATAGATAGTCAGACAGGACAAGGTGCCCCCTCTCATCTTTTCTAGTCCTATATGTAGCTCAGTACTTTTGGACTCTCTTCCTTCCTCTGAGGTCTTCCTGCTTGTTCTCCTCCTAGCTAGAGAAAGGCAGCTTTACATGACTTCTCTTTGATGGCTGCCAGCCATACCTTTAAGCATGGGAGCCAGTTCTAGGGGCTTCTGTAAATGAATTTAGGAACCTTTTCCCTCCTGCACTATCCATAAATAGATTTCCCAAGATAATAAATAGCAAGCTTTTCCTTCTGTTTAATACCAGCTTCCATAGTGAGTATTCTGTTCCATAGTCATAAACTAAGTACTAGGTCACTGCAATCTGCAAGCAAAAGTACCAGATAACACTAGCAGGAGGATCAGATTTTGAGCAATTCCAGGAAGAACAAAGTTTTAAAGAAATAAGTCCTTGACTTCAAGTCTTAACTAACTGCTATAAAGAATATATATAACAATTTGGCCTTGAATTGTATGACTAATCATACTTAAACATAGCAGTATATTTGGTTTTTTGGCAGTGGAATTAATCAACTGGAGGAATAGTAGGCCCATCTTTGCTGGCGGTCTTTAAACAATTCCCTGCACTGAAAAGGAGGTGGATTAGAAGGTCCACTGCAACTCTTAGTAAATACAAGCCTCTAAATCTAAAATCCTAAACATATTTTTCCAAGAATAAGGCAGAATGAATGCATAAACTCAGTGGGATAGAGATATAGAGAACTGGGTCATTCATTGGCCATGAGCCAATGTAAGCCAACATGCTGTAGTGGTTTGAGCACTGGACTACAGCTCAGGGTTCAAATCTCCATTCAGCTATGGAAACCCACCAGCTGGCTTTGGCCAAGTCACATTCTCTAAGCCTCAGAGGAAAGCAAAGACAACCCCCCTCTGAAAAATCTTGCAAAGAAAACTCCATGATAGGTTTACCCTAAAGTTGCCATTAATCAGAAACAACCTGAAGATGCACAACAATATGTGCTGGCATAATTGAAATGTGTTTGGTAATTCAATATTGATTGTATGGTTTAATAATTTTCCGGCAGGCCTTTCCAGATTAACCATCCCGGCCCAGGTTCCCTGATTCCCTCATTCCTCCCATGGCCCCATCTTAGTGATGGTTGAGGATCAACAGAGGGATATCAGGGTTTTTAGTTTTTTGTTTTTAATTGTTGTTTTTATGCTTTGATATTGTGTTTTTAATATGTTATACTGTTTAATACTGTCTTAAGGGGGGGAGGGATAAAGTCTTTTTAATTGTTATATTTTATATTTTACTGTTGTCAACCGCCTGGATTGGTTTGCCATAGGGCAGGATACAAATAATAATAATAATAATAATAATAATAATAATAATAATAATAATAATAATAATAATTTATGGTTGTTAGTTTACAACATATATTTTTCTATTCAGTGCTGATTATGGGTTTCCTTTTTCATTTGCATTCCTGTGAATGTTTGACTACAAGCCACCTTGGATCCCATATTGGGAGGGTAAAAATAAGGATATTTAACCTTTCTCTATCACGTCTGAAATCCCAACTATTTACACCCTTCCATATCATACAATGACTGCATGAAGTAGGCTAACAAGGGTAGAAAGCCAAATATCCCCCAAAAGAAAGGTTTAGCAGAGAGCTCACTATACTGGAGTAAATTGATACTTCAGAGTATTTTGCACTGGGCAATGAAAATGCATTGGAGTCCTATTGTGCCAAATCAGTGTGCAGGGAAAGGCTAGATTGGGACAGAAAGCAGGAATGAACTGTTCTTAAAACATATTCTAGAAAATGCTATTTAGAGTTCTTCTCAACAAGACAATTTTTTTCAGTATGGGGAATATTTTATAAAGAGGATTATTCAGACGGTTTTTCTCCTTCTCACAGTTGCAGCCCACCAAAAGATACATCATATGGGACTTTTTATCATGATTTTTTCTCTCCCTCAGATGGGGCAATCGTTCTGGTAATTGTTGGTCTGTTACATTCCTGGGCTGCATGACTTTTAGCAGTTTTTCTTGCTCCTGCATCCAGTCATTCATGCTGTATATATATCAGGGATTTGTCCTTTTTCATCTCTTCTTCATCTTGAAGTGTGTCTTAGGCAGGGCTTCCTCACCATCCTGGAAATGTAATGAGGGAAGTAAGGTCAGAAGAGAACCTCTGCGGTGAAGGTCACATCCCACATTCAATGTGTCATCAGCAGAACCACCCAGAAGTAAAAAAGGAAGCAAGACAAAGGAGCCAGATGTGAGAATTAACCTCTGTCTGTATCAGAATCTCTCAGGAGTAAAACAAGCAAGCAAGTAAACAAGCAAAAAACACCCACCTCCCACTCTGGGTTTCAAACATTGTGGCTTATATTGGAAGTTCACCAGAAATAGATTGGGACATGAGGTATGTTCTATAGTTTTTGAAAAAAATTCTGATATGTTCAGGTACAACTCCTGTCAAATCTTGAGGCCAGAATGAACTAATCAGGGTGGCCAATTGGGATGAATGTCTTCTTTGTCCTCTCAGGAGATTATCACACTAGGGCCACAATAATCACACTATTTGTAGATAATAGAAGCATAGCATTATAGCAATCAATATTTTCGCACAGTTGTGCAATCATGCTATAACAATGATATAAAAACAAAAGAGAAATGCAGTTTCATTCTGCATACAAAAATCAATTTCATTTGCATAGCGTTATTATATCGTGATTAAACATTTCACATATGCACCATTTTGGTGCTACTGTGCATGTCTAAAAATCACGGTTCCATCCCAAACAGAACAAAATAAAATTTCTTTTTTACCTAGTTCAAACAAAATTGAGACAGAAATCTACTTCAAAAACAATCCTAGCAATGAGAATTAAGTGCTTGTACTGAAATGCAGTCTGGGAAAAGGTCCTGGATGGATCTGTGATAGTGCAAATAAACCAATATAGATACAGACAAAAGAAGAAGAAGAGGAGGAGGAGGAGGAGGAGGAAGTGCACAGAGGGTCTGTGCATGTCTAGAACACCATTAGATTTTTCTTCAATTGAAATTCAGAGGACATTTGTTCAGATAATCTATATCAATTTAAATACTGGAAGTATTTAGAAAAAAGCCAAGGTAATTTTGAGAAGGTTAGCCAAACGTTCATGAGAAAAGGTTGCCCATCCCAAGGATTATCCTAGAAGATGATAACATATTCCTATAAGCAGAGCTTGGCTAAGTTACCTACACATTCCAGAATTTCTGCAGCCGTGTTGGCTGGGAAAATCCTGGCAGTTGCAGGCCAAAAAAAGTAACTTTTCCAATCTCTGTTTAGTAGTTCATGTTATTCCTCTAGTTGCTCATATTGCATTGTTCATATGAGTAGACCCTTCTCATGATCTGAATACAGATAAAACAAGCAGCTGATTGTACCATGTTGTAGTGCAATGTTATTTATGGACAAAAGAGCAACATTCTTTGCCTTTATCGGTAGTGCTAGTGAGTAGCAACAGTGTGAGGTAATGCTGAGCCAAATGGCTACGGTGGGTTACCAGATAGAAGAGTGTGCCTGGCAGCCTGAGTTGTTATTGTTGTCATTCTTGTAATGCTGCATCATGATCTTTAGTCCAAACCCAGCTATTTATAATCTCACAGTACAGTGTAAACAAAGCTGCAGGCCTTTCCTTCTGATAAATGAGATGAAATCCAGCTCCATTTTAAGGAGACGAAAGAAAGAAAGAAAGAAAGAAAGAAAGAAAGAAAGAAATGGGAGCCAATTTTTTTCTTTGCTGTTTCTTGTTAGTTCACTGTATCTGGTTATGCAAGAGAAATTGGGATTTCTAAAAGCATTCTTTTTCTTAAAAAATGTGTGCTCATCCCTTTGTTCTCTCTCAGCATTGAGCTCGTCCTCCATCTGCCAACTCATTCCTTGGAAGCGCCTTCTTGTGGCTTGTAACTGTAGCAGAACTGCAGTCTGGGTTCTTGGTTTATGCCAAACTGTGTTTTTGTACTTCACAGAAGTTAGGCTGTGGTTTGATGATGCAAAGCATCTGCTTTTGTCTTCTCTGGGTGCTCACATCTTCTGTTTTCACAGTTCTGGAAATGAAGATGTGACTACACTTTCTGTCCTCATGAGTCTGAATAGAAACTTTCAGATTTCTCTAAGCAGATGACTGCACGAGGCTCTGGTGAGTAGATGGAACTGAAGCGGAATTACAGCAACTGATTCCTCTGTTTTTTGCATGACACTGGCACTAATCTGCTGTTGACCCAATGCCCAGCATTATATCACACAATTTTACATCAATGAGAGAAATCCATTCTCTTATTAAGCAATATCACTACATTCATGTGATTGTGCCAGTGCAAATTACTTTTCCACTACTGTTGCAAGATTGTGAAGTCCATGTTGTGAAAGTCAGTGTGTCATTAGCTGTTATCCCCACTTCTGTTATGTCACACAATGTCTGTTGTTATTAAAAAAAGACACTTCCCCCCCAAATGCTGAGATTGTGCTATTTGTGTTGATGTATGTATTTTATTTAAAGTTAGCAGTGCACAAGGTCGTGATAAATTGCCATGATATTTCCTGTTTCCATGTTTTTCAGGTTCTCAGGGTACATAGAGTAGCTTTCTCTTCTAAGGCCTCAGGCAGGTTTGCTCCTGAAGGAACTGGGAAGATTCGGGGGGGGGGGGGGGGCTTCTGAATCTCTCCGTTAGTAAGTGCCCACTACAAGAAGAGGGGCATTTTAACACAAATGTCTTCTTCAGAAATCAGGGTTTACCATGAAGGCGCCTGTTGTCAATCAAGTGATCGTCATAGGTGATGTTTGCAGCACTCATTGGAACATCGGAAGTGTGCTTTCCCCCCTCCTTTTTTTAAGCAGCCAGGCACAAAATGCACCAAAATGCGCACATTTTGTCAAATTTAAAAACCTCTTGTGTGTGTGTGTGTGTGTGTGGTGTGTGTGTTGTGGGCATTTCAACCCCCAAATGCAAGCTAATGCATTCTGTATCCCCCACTCCTTGCCACCCCAGAATGCCTCTTACACATGTAATAATATATAATAAATATAATACTAATAATAATAATAATTCCTTACCTCGGAAATGAAAAGGATGTGATTGCCATGCATTCTTTTTGGCTTTTAAAAGCAATTCAGGGCTACCCCTGAATTCCTTAGAGACAGTAGCAAAAGCATGTATCATTTTGCCAATTGGCCAAATTGAAAAGTCTTCCCCATTGTAACATTCTCAGAATTCTAAATGCCCCTAAACTTAAGTGGATTCATAGCACTGTAACAATGTATTGTGATATGGTTCCAAATCTTGGAACACACCCCATTGATTTCAACAGGGTAAGCCAGTCAGTATGCACATAACTTTGTACCTATGCTTCACTTCCTTCTTGTGGTCTTAATGTGGAGCTCTGTGTGTGAAGAAAGTTCTGTCTGAGCATACAAGGTGATCCGGAGAGTAACAAAGGAGAAATGTGAAGTGAACTGAACTGAAATTGCAACATTCAGTAGAACCACAATGGCAGGATTCCCCATGATTTTAACAAGGACACAAAGTCCAGAAAATTTTCTTTTAAAATTAAACTTAATTATTTTCAATTAGAGGTTGTTTTCTTTGTCTTATTTTATGTAAAGGGACCATATTAGCCCTTAGTTTCCATACCAGTTTGGGATCTCTCTCTGTGTGGTCTAGGTGTTATTGTGACTCAGTTTTATTTAACCCAGATTTCCCCACTGTTGCACATTTAAATCATGCTGAATAATACACAGTAAGTTTTCCGTTCTCCTCCTCCTCTCCTAAACTTCTGTGTTGTTTATAATTTACCAACAAAAATGATAATACTCACTGGGGCCCATTTTGAATTCCTCTTCAGTCTTTGGAGGTTTGACAGCGATTGAACACAGTTTGGTCTTTCTGAATAAACCAGCTTCTAGAGGGAGAAAGAAAGGTTTGGGGGTGAAGAGCATATGCAGATAATCATTCATAATAGCTGAACTTCACAGCTGGGGAAACCATTACATTGCTTTGGAAAGTTTACATAAGAGTACTGGGAAAATATTTCTTTCTGTTCAAGGATCCCATTCATCTCTCCAAGTTGCTGGGTCTTTATCCTATTTTATCTAACCGGAGCTAACATTTCCATCACTGATACATAGTGGGTGGCTACAGATGAATATTTATCCCAAGACCAGTTGCAAATCTACTACACAGAACCTCATGGGAAGCAAAACCATTAGAAAGAGTAACACAGTTGCCTCAGGCAGCAGATTTGGTGTGCCATGGAAGGGCAGCAAATTGTTATTTATTTTATTATCATTGTGCTTTTTTGAGTTTTTTTTAAACTTAGATAGAGAGACGGTTCCATCTGAGGATTATTTCTTTTACGACAGGTGTCAAAAATAATTTCAGTACCTTAGGAAATATGCACCTTGTTGATTTTGAAAGTGCCTGAGGGGCATTTGCTATTCGACTTCAGATAGCAGTTGGAGTTGTCCCTGATGAGAAGCCAGTTTTTCACACCTATTACATGATAAGGAGAATTTTTATATACTCAGTTTCTCTGATTTCTCTGTGGTAAAAACTGCTCCCACTGTTTCCAGATGGATGGTTCCTAGTACTACCAGTCAAAATACATTCTGTCATTATTCCATCTTTGAAATTTACTACACTCTTTGCCTGAGCATTGAAAGGGAGAGTGTGTCCCTGCTGGTGCCTTTGGACCTCTCAGCAGAGTTCAGTGCCATAGACCGTGGTATTCTTCTGGAACGCTTAGGGGATTTAGGAACTGGGTCAGTGTGCTTCAGTGGTTCCAGTCCTGTCTCTCAGGCAGGTTCCAGATGGTGGTGCTTGAGGATAGCTGCTCCTCAAAAAAAAAAAAAAAAAAAAAAAAAAAAAAAAAAAGTGCTGTTATATGGTATACCAAAAGGTGCTCTTCTATCCCCGGTGCTGTTCAACATCTACATGAAACTGCTGGGAGACATCATCCAGAGGTATGGGAAAGGAGTGCTATCAGTATGCTGATGACACCCAAATGTATTTCTCCTTGTCTTCAAAAACAGCCTCTGATAAGTATGTCTCCTCTGAATGAATGTCTGGAGGAGGTAATGGGCTGGATGAGGAAAAATAAACTGAAGCTGAATTCAGATAACACAGAGGTGCTTACTGTCAAAGGTCTTAACCTGCATTTGGACGTGTGTCAACCAATCTTGGATGGGGTTACACTCCCCCTGAAAGACTGTGTTCACAGCTTGGGGGTGCCTCTGGATCTGTTGTTTGATATGTCAGCTCAGATAGATGAGACAGTATGGAATGCTTACTATCAGCTTCTGATGATACACCAGCTATGCACCTACTTAGAGCTGGAGGATCTAAAGATAGTAGTGCATGCTGTAGTGAGGGGAACCCTGAGACAGGGAGAGCTGAGAGGGCGGAAGTGAGCCAGGTGGGAGAGGAGGGAGGAACCAACCAGGAGGCGGGGCTAGAGAAGGAGGAGTCAAGGTTCCCAGAGGGGGAGATAAAAGAGAAGGGAGAGTGGCGCTCGGGAGGAGGGAGACGCCGCGGAAGAGGAGGTCGGGGAGTTGCGGATGAGAAAGGGGCAGTGCAGGTAAAGAGGAGCCTTGGGAGAGACGGGGTCCCAGTATCCCTACAAGCCCGGCCTGGTTTCCGAAAGCGGGGACCTCACCAGGAGGTGGAGTTAAGGAACCCTCGAACGGAAGGAGATTTTGCTTACTCCGACGAGGAGGAGTGGGGAGGGCTGCCCCGGAGGGACCTGGAGGACGAGTGGTGGGACCCTAAAGGGGAAAAGTGGGAGTTTGGCCCTCATCCCGAAGACCACGACAGAGCCGACTGGGAGCCATTGGAGAAGCACTCTGGTGGACAGAGAAGCGGCGCCTTGGGAAACATCCCGGCTGGGGAGTCCAGAAGTTCAAAACTTAAACCTTGGGACTTAAACCAAAACTGTTTGGCCCGTTGGCCTTGTTTTGCTGAGCACTAGGGAAGAAGGGAAATATATATTTTTGTTGTTGGATTAAACACTGTTGCAGCGAAACGTGAGTCCGGCAAGTTTGTTTCACACGTGGATCCGAACTTCCCTTTTTCTTAATATAAAATGCAGCCTGCCACACCAGCCCCGCCCACACATGCACAAGGCTGGACTTCTCCAATGTGCTGTACATTGGGCTACCTCTGTATCAAGTTCAGAAACTTCAGTTAGTTCAAAACATGACAGTCAGATTGATTACTGGGATATCCAGGTGTGATCACATAGCACCAGTATTAAAATCACTCCACTAGCGGCCAATTAGTTTCCAGGCAGGTAGAAAGTGTTGGGTTTGTTTTTTTTTACTTTTAAAGCCCTACATGGTTTGGGTCCAGGTGACCTACAGGATTGCCTCCTTCCATATAATCCATCCTGTACACTCAGGTCTTCTGGTCAGTCAGAGGACTTTTTCTTCAGCTGCACCTAGACTGTGGAATGACCTGCTGAAAGAGATTCAACAGCTGAATACGCTGTCCAAATTTAAAACAGCATTGAAGACCAGTCTCTTCTAGCAGGTTTATCCAGATGATTTTTAAATTGTGAATTTCAATTGATGAATTTCAAATATGGATTGTTTTAATATGTGTATATCTTGTCATTTTAAATTGTATGCATTTCCTTTTAAACTGACATTTTAATTTAATTTTAATTTATATATTTTAACTGATGTGATATGTCTGTTAATTGTTATTGTTCCTTGCCTCAATCCATGGGGAGAGATAGCTAAGAAATCATCATCATCATCATCATCATCATCATCATCATCATCATCATCATCATCATCATCATCA
>NC_056526.1:29158634-29260120 GCF_019175285.1 Sceloporus undulatus
ATATTTTGTGGAAAGGAAAATAAGAAAAGAAGTGCCAGGAAAATACAAGACAGCTACAAACAGAAGATACTAATGCATCTTTCTCACCCCCAATAGTCCTTGTTTGAACCAATGTGGCCATTCCAGCTCATGCTGCCAGCAGGAAAATAAAACATGGGAAAGTTATTTTTTGGATTACAGCTCCTAGCCTCTCCCAGTCAGTATGGCCAGTAGAACTGCAGTCCAACAATATAATTTTTGCAAATTCTCTGCAAATTATATGCATGTAATCCCTACATTTTTATGCAGGTGCACAATGGCAGATTAACATAATCTATGGTTATTTGTTGTTATGACTAGTTCTTAAATTGCAGTTGTGAATTTATATTTCAATCAATTCAACTCTTAGAACGGATTTTAGAAACTCATCAATTGCTTTGGATCCAGAGCCCTCCATTGCAATACCAGGTGGCTGTTTGCATTCATGTCCCACAGTGAATTTGGTCCATATCATCCAGAGGACCAAAGTTTGGGAAACATTGCCCCAGCTAGCAGACAGAATCCAAAACTTTTAAAACACAGACCTTTAAAATTTCTTTTAGGATATGGAAATAGAATATTCTTTCCACCCACAATCCAGTTCTCCCTGTTCCTTAGGTTGATGAAGAATATATCAAGTAAAACTTCATGCTATTTTGATGATGTTACTCCGGGGATTTTATTTTTCTGCTGGTCATCCATTAGATATTTACATCACTCAAAATGGGCTCATGGACCATTAACATAAATTAAACTTAACAGTGAGTTAGTGTGCCATCAAAGCTCTGATTAAACCTTCCCACCAAGAAACAAATATTACATTTTTCTCCTCTGAAGTTCTTTAAAATGGATAATGCTTTATCATCCTTGGAAATACACCCATATACTCAGCTGTCAAATGCTTTCATAAATGCTCCAATATTGGTGGTTATAAATCTTTTGTATTTTGTTGTCTTAAGCAGGGCTAAAAAAATCAGTGGAACATTGGCCTGATCTCAACTACTTCCATCCACTACTCCTCAAACCTCAAATATTCAAGTATTTTCAGTAACATAACTATTTTTTGCCAACCACTCTAGCCTTATGGTCAAATGTAATAAATCTGCATATTTTTTTCTTTGATAGATAGGCAACATACATTTACTTATCTCTCAATACCAAGGGCAAGAAGAGCAATTTCCAGATATGACAATATTATGCAAAGGATTAGGTAGTAGCCAGCAAACTAAATGGTAAGGGGCTGTATAAACAGCCCTGAAGGGGCAGCCTCCAGTTGTCCCTTCTTCAGCCAGATTGGGGCCGCGGCAACCTCATGCCATGCCCCTATTAGCTTTTTGAGGATACAAAAAGGATCTGCAAAAAGCGGCTCCTTTTTGCACCCTCAAAAGGGTTCCATAGCCACAGTGGTGTGGCTATATGGTGCTCCTTCGGCACTGCCTCATCTGAAGCAGCACGTGGTATCAGGGTGCCCTGGGGAGGCGGAGGCGGGTGTGTGTCATCAGGATGCTATGCCCCAACTCTGCCCCAGGCCAACCTGTCAGGCTGATCTAGACAGGGCCTAAGTTCCCATATGTAGATAATGTGAGAAAAAGATGTGTTGTGTTTTGCTTCTTTAGAAGCCAGTACTATTTGCTTTACAAACAATAGTGCAGCAGCTGATTGTACACATGTTCTATTTAATATATAACTAAAATGCACTCTGGAGCAAAAATGAGGATGATAAGAGCCATGGAGAACAGAACATGTGAATAAAGGTTGAAGGAGCTGGGCATATTCAGCTTGGTGACAAGAAGACCGAGGGGGAGACATGCTTGTGCTCTTTAAATACCTCAAGAGATGCCACAAAGAGGAGGGTGACGGGTTGTTATCTGCTGCCTCAGAGATGCTAGATGCCTCAGGGTGCTAGAACTAGGTCTAAAGGTTTTAAGTCACAAGAGGATAGATTTTGATAAAACATTGGAAGGAACCTCTTGACAGTGTGGTTTGACAATGGAACTAATTGGCCAGAGAGGTGGTGAGCTCTCCATCTCTGGACGTCTTTAAAAGGAGGCTGGAAGCCACTTGCTGTGGATGCTCTAACTGGAGATCCTCACTGATTTTTTTAAAAAATGTAGTTTGGGCATGTTGAGGATTTCAGGTAGGTGGGAACTGAAACTCTGCCACATTTGTGGGCCATTGAAGTTATTTTGGCTGGTTTTCAGAACAAAAAAAGGTCACTTGAAAATGAATGGAAATAAATTTTTAATGGTGGGTCAGGGAGGGCTTTGGAGGTCATTGGGGAAATTTGGGGACTACAAAAGTGAATTTTGGAGGTTGCACTCTCTCCATCCCTGCTTTAGACCTTGACTAGGCAGACCCTGATGCCCTCCAGATGTTTTGGATAACAACTCTTACCATTCCTAACCATCAGCCATGCTGACTAATCCAGAACATCTGGAGAACACCTGGTTGCACATATCTTTAGTCTAAACAAACTGCTTTTCAGGTGATAAAACTGTTCCAGGAATGTCAGATTGCTAGTGAATGGTGACTGCCTGGCTGATTTCTGTCCCCTCCCTTCATTCTGGAATTTGAAAACTATAAAAGAAATATATCACAAATAACAAAGAGAACATTCAGCATACTCAATAGGGTGTCACATGAATGAATCTTCAAAAGAGAAATGTTCACAGCATTTGAGTATTAACTAAGGAACTTTTTTGTTTTGTTTATATATTTAGGTAGAAGTGTAGTCAATGAACAAGTAATAATGAAGAAAAATACATTTGGATTATATTTATGTTTTTGGTTTAGAGTGCAAGAAGTTAGATTTATAGTTTGTATTTGTGGCTGGGAGGATAGATCAGGGGTTGAGTATGTTTGTATGTGTTATGTGTATATCATAATAAAGATACTTGAGGCAGGGGGAAGAGAAATGTTTGTATGTTTGTGCATGTGTGTGTAGGTCCATGAATGACAGCAATATCATCTTATGATGTTCTCTCGGTGCCTCCACCACTCAGGTCTAGCAGCTCCTTATTAAGGAGAAGCCTTTTCAGTTCCAGAGTGCCATTCCCAGAAATATGTGCTCAATGCTTACAATGTGGTCTTTCCAATAGCCCTTTTAAAACATGGCCTCAGTATTATAATCTTTAGCACCTTTAAGCACTTTAAAAATTATCTCTTATTGTTGATGTTTTTTTAAAATTTTATGCTGTTGTTGGTCTTACTCTGCTCATATATATGACTTCTTTTTGTGTTTTTCACCTATTACTGTAAACTGTAAACATAGACTATTGGCTGGTATATAAATATTGTAAACTTGCAAAAGGATCCAGCTTTGCACAAGTTAGAATAGTCTATGGTTCTGTACATGGACGCCTTCCAACACAATTATATAGCTACCAAATTTGAAAACCTGCTCTTTCTCAGTGAAACCATGGAATCTGCTATGGAATACCCTTACAGTCCCATGAGGGATGAATATCCCATAGCAGAGGGCAAGAGACAGCCAGAGGTGGGTAATATTTTATTCCTAGCCAAGTTTCAAACTATTATTAATTGCCAATCTTCACTGACTATGTAGTCAGTGAAGATGGCACTATTAGCTTCAAATATGTGGGTACATTTTACATACATAAGGTATGCAAAGCTCCAGTACCTGGGGCTGCTGCCACACTGCAGAATTAAATCAGTTTGACACCACTGTAACTGCCATGGCTCAGTGATGGTTTGTTGTAGTTTGTTGTGGCACCAGAGCTCTCTGACAGAGAAGGCCAATTATGTCATAAAACTACAAATCCCAGAATTCCATAGTTTTGAGCCATGGGAGTTAAAAGTCATGTCAAACTGCATTAATTCTGCAATGTAGACGCAGTCTAGGCTTCATGGCACTAAGGTTCTGGGTCTAGCAGGCAGACAAACATGGGCTGAGATTCTACATCATGGTGTGAACTGCATAATTTAACAAATCTTCAGCTACATTTCATAGGTACAATAAAATCCTGTGAGGGAATTTTGAAAATGTGTTAACAAGAGTGCTGCAATGCACATTAAGCATTTCTGATGTGCACTGGGCTCTTCTGATGAACATCAGGTGTTCCTGTTTTGCTCCAGTACTTCTTAGCTGGTTTCCTGGCCATCACTGGGGAGTGCCCCGATTCACATTGGTGCCCTTGAAACATTGGGCCATAGTATATCAGTCACTCCACCATTGTGCAATGAATATGGAGTATTGTCACAGCAGACCCTAGGTATATATGGATGTTGTGAAGCTGCTCAGTTCTGTTTCTCACACACCCAACTGCCGTTACCAATATGCAAGTCCCTACCAAAAGCCGGGTCTTCTCTTTAATTAAGGCATACATGAATGAGCAAATCTTTAAAAATAATACAAAACAAAGAGCACTACTCATACTAAGTGAACAGAATGCTGAGCAGTACTTAGACAGGGCATTTATTTTTTCTGTTTGTTTGGCTCATTTTATAAGTACTGTAATCACAGAGTCCAAGCTTGAATTACATTTTGACACTTAGAAACAGAAGATTGGAAAGCTGTTAATTTGACCCAAGTAATTGTTTACAGATCTTATTAAACCATTTGGCCTTTGCGGTTTTGTTTTGTTTTTTTGTTCCTACCAATTAACAACAAGTATTCCAGCTATTGTCAACATGTACAGAAGAGATTTCTTCAGTGCAATTAGTTTACTGTAGGATTGAATGGTATTTACAATTGGTTGTGTTGATAAAATCAGTCTTCTCCAATATTTAATGACTCTTTCACAGCACCTTTGTATAATTGTGGATAAAATTCTTATGCATAGGAAACTAGAAAATGTCTAGAATACAGCAGGGTTGTTGTGTTTATGAAGTTGTGAAGTTAATCTAAACTACAAGACCCCTAAAATATTGTTGTTATTGTGTGACTTCAAGTCATTTCTGACTTATGGACAGTCTATCAAGGGATTTTCTTGGCAACATTTGTTCACAGAAGGTTTGCCTTTGCCGTCCCCAGAAGTTGAGAAGATGTGACTTGTCCAAGGTAACACAATGGGTTTTCATGACTGAACTGAGATTTGAATCCTGGTCTCCAGAGTTGTAATGCTTAAGCCACTACATCATGCTGGGTCTCTTCCTAAAATGTTAGCATTTACAAATTCATCATGCCAACCATGTCTGTATAACCCTGTGCACATAATTTTGCCTGTCAGAACATACAACTGTACTGTATGTTCCCCTGCATTTGGAGAAATAAATTTGCATTTTTTAATTGTTTTGCTACTGTGTAAATAAATGTGAGATGGGAATCGTATCTGTCATATGTACTCCCATTCTCAATACATTTGAATGTGGAGACTAACAAAGACCTTATATTTTATAGATATAATACCATTTCCCCTGAGCCCATGTCAAAAAATGCAGCTATGTCTCCTCTCCGGTTTTAGTGTTTTTGTTTGTCCAAGTGTTGGTCTTCTAAGCACGTACATTAATTTCCTTTCTCAAATCTGAACCCTAGGCTTTTGTTATTTATGTAGGATTGAAAGTAGACTGTATTCTCATGGAGCCTTTTTAATCTCCCTTGTGATGGGAAAGTCAGGATGAAACCTGATTCATAAAATGTAAATATAATCATCCCACAGATGATGACAAGTCCAGTATATATGATGAGACTATGAGAAATAAAAAATAAGACCTACCAGCTAAGAGGTAATTGTTCAAGGAATCTTTTTTCTTGCTTGCTTTCTAATGGAGTATTGCATTACCAATAGCTTGGGGAAAGTTCATGATGTACTTCAAAGTTTGATGAAAAGCAATTTTTGAAGAATCAACATTGATAGTAATGGCTTGATCAGCAGTAGAACAGCAAGGTGTTTTGATCTCTGCATTGTAGATCCAGGCACACATGCAGCTGTACCCACATTTGTCCATGAAGATATATCATGTGAAGCTTTTTACTGTTGCATGTTGTTGTTATATATTTATATCCTGCCTTTGTCTCAATAATGGGACTCAGGGCAGTGAAGGACATGTTTAAAATCAGATTAAAATGATACAAAAGCTTCATTAAAAGTATAAATATAAAAAATTTAAAACAATTAAACAATGGATAAAGTTCACAGGATTAACTAGATATTACTGAATAATGCATTTGAAGTAGCAACCTGAACATGTACATTCTCAGTAGTGTTAGCATCTGTACAACAGCCTTGCCAAGATGTGTGTGTGTGTGTGTATTCTAAAACGGAACTTATTTGACTGTCTGGCTGCAGACAGCAAGGATTAGTTGGAAAGCCTCTCTGGTCAAATTGTGTAGCTAGTATCCGTGTTAAACTCCATTACCTATCACCAAGTTTGTTAAGTTTCCTAATTAAACTATTGAAATACTGAATAGTCACCAAACAAGGTTCTACTTCTCCCAGGATGCTATCCAGCATTGCCATTGATAGGAAATATCGCCTTTGGGACAAGAGTGATTGGGTTAAAGCTTCAGTTATGTCCTTTTTAAATGGGTGTTTGTCTGATACATTGCCACTTTTGTTAAATTACCAGGTGATACCTTTCAGAAAGTCCAGACAAACTTTCTGTTGTTGTTAATAAGAAGTTCCTTTGTTTTAGAGAACTTCTTGATGTCATGATTATTTTCCCCTGTGAGGTGCGTTAAAACGATTCCAAATTCAAAAATAGTTCTGCGGGTGGAGTTTATTTGAATCAATTCTCTTGCTGAAATCATTGGCTTAGATTTGTTCTATTCTTTACTGTCTAGGCTAGGCTTTGCTTTAAGCAGAACTCACTCTTCTAAGCCCCCAGAATCTGGATGCTTGGCCAGAGATTCTCATTAGCTCATCCTCTTTCTCACAATCTTGGCTCTGGCTTAGAGGATGTTAGCTTCTCCTTCTTCTCTTTGCACTGTTCCAGAACTCCCTAATTTCCCACAAGAAAGACCTAACAGGACCAAATGAGAGGCAACTTTTATCACTTCTTACAGCTATCTTTTATTTTCTGAATGTTATACCAGTATGTGTATGTAGTAGTTTTATTGCTTATAGCCAAAGATCATCATAGTTTAATACAAGAAATGTAGGACATAAAATACACATTACATATAAATATTCAAAGCTACGATAGCATAAATTTACAAATAAAACTTCCCTTACTACTACAGAAGGTACCCTTGGTTCACATATATTTAAACATAGATAATATTCTATGAAATTTATGAAGTTGCTAAAAGCCAACAGCTGACTTAAAGGTACATATACACATAATACAAACTTAGTAAATGGACAGACCATAATAATTAACCCCTTTCTGGTTTTTTTTTTAAGTTTTAAGTTACTCCAGTGCTAAAAATGTAGGGACTAAAGGCAAATTTCATTAGAAGAGCAAACTCTTATTTGGAGGAGCAAATACCTCATTTTGCTACCACCCACATCTATACCCATGAGCATATCATGCGTACAACAGGTACCAATACTGGGCTAGATTCTAAAGAGAGGGCAAATTTTAACACTTAAGTGTGAATGATTTCAATGAACAGATTAAGCACGTGATTATAATGTTGCTCATTAAAATCAGTAAGATCCAAACATACTATAAGTCATCTTATAGCCTCCAATATCAAAAGGAGTATCCCTGTGTCTGAAAAAATGCTATTTGCTGGGGAACATGAGGGAGAGGATGCTACTGCACCAGAGGCATCTGCTGGCCACCATGAGAACAGAAAGCTGGACTAAATAAGCCTCTAGTCTGATCCAGCAGGGCTCTTCTTGTATACTTAAAAGGAACAGACAAATAACAGATCCTTTTAAAGTTTACAGAGAAATGTTTCATACTTAAAACCCCTACATATACAAAGATAAGGGGAACAAAGGAAGTTTTTTTTCTGTTTGGAGGCTTGTATATCAATTCACTTGAAGCCTTAAAATGCTTTTCAAAAATGGATCTCATCTTTGACAAAGGTGAGGTCATTTGTGGCTTGTATTTACTGGGATGGGGGTAGAAGAAGGATTTCTGTAGGAGTATGGACTTAGCTATATATTCACGTATTCACAAACAGCTACGCCTGTAGAGAAGGGGGTGGAGACATTGTATTAATCTCAAACCATCCCTCTAGTCATGTTTTAAGCATAAACCAAGAACTATTTTCTAAAGAAAAATTCAGGCAAATGGCAGGATGATTGAATAGCTCAAAAATAAGGCACAGGTGGAAGATAAGAAATAGCATTTGTGTCTGGAGCTGTATACTAAATGGATGCTAGAAAATCACAAGATGAAAACGATCTAAGATGAGTCATCCATCCTCTTGGGTGAAACTGAAGCCAGAATCAGCAGAGCAGATAAACTTCAGAATTTTTACAACATGAGAAAACATGCAGTAGGGATGAACTGAAATTTTATAGTTTGGATTCCAGATCAAACCATGGGATTCTGATAGGGAAGTGTGGGGGAAGGACTAGGAGACAGTGAAATATCATCAGAAGTGTTTCAAATAGTTTTTAAAACTATGGCCCAGTCCAGCTAATCTAGTTGCATTAAAGTTTTATTTAAAACAATGATATTTCCTTTATGAGGTGATGAGACTGAGTTGTTACATTCATTTCAGTAGAACTTTGGCTGTACTCTTATTTTGTTGTTGTTAATTGTCCTTGACCCTTGACTCATGATGACCCTGTGAATGAGATATCTTCATTCCTCACTATCTTGAACTGCTTACTGTATATACTCATGTATAAGTCTAGAAATTTAGGACAAAAAATTGACCCAAAAAACCTGAGTTGACTTATCCATGGGTCAATGTAAGCACTGTGTCTTAACTCTTATTTAAAAGAAGAAACCACCCCCTGGTGAAAAGCAAGAGTATAATCTGTCCTGGAAGCACTGATCCCTTCTACTCTCTCAGCCATCCAGCCTTAAGAGTAAGAACAAAGATTAATGTCTACTGGAATTTTTAAAAATCTTTGACATTATTTTTCTGTGCTTCGTCCTTTAGATCCTTTGCTGTATGCCCCTAAGTTTTACCCTCGACTTATCCGTGGGTTATAGCAAAATCCATAATTTTGGCCCCAAAACCTGCCCTCGACTTATACATGAGTTCAACTTATAGTCGAGTATATACGGTAGGTCCTGGAGGCTCATGCCTATGGGCCTCCCTGACTGAGTCTACCCATCTGGCATGTGGTCTTCTTCTCTTCCTGCTTTCCTCTACCTTACTTAGCATTATAGTCTTTTCTCATGAGCTTTGGCTTCTCATGATGTGGCCAAAGTATGACAGCCTCAATTTAATGATTTTGGCTTCCAGGGACAGTTTGGGCTTGATCTGTTAAAGGACTCATTTGTTTGTCTTCTTTGGCCATCCTCAGCACTCTTCTCCAGCACCACATCACAAGTGCATTGATTTTCTTTCTATCGGCTTTCTTCACTGTCCAGCTCTCACATCTGTACATGGTGATGGAGGCCTGATGTCACAGTGGTTGAATGCCTGTGCTGCAGCCACAAAGTTGTTAGTTTGATCCTGCGGGGCTTCAAGGTCCACTCTGCCTTTCTAGGTCAGTAAGCTGAGTACCCAGCTTGTTGGGGGCAATTGGCTTACACATTGTAAACTGCTTAAGGAGTGCTAGTTCACATATAAGTAGTACAGAAATGTAAATGCTATTGCTATTGCTATTGTTGATGGGGAACACAATGCCTTGGATAATTCTAACTTTAGTGCTCAGTTGTATATCTTTTAATTTTAGGATCTTGTCTAGTTCCTTCATGGCTGTCCTTCCCATTCCTAGACTTCTTATTTCTTGCCTACAGTCTCCGTCCTGATCAATGTTTGATCCTAGGTATGGAAAGTCTTTAATTATTTCGATTTCTTCATTGTCTAGGTTGAATTTATGTAGCTCCTCTGTGTTCATTATTTTTGTTTTCTTTATGTTTAACTGTAAGCCTATTTTTGCACTTTTGTCTCATCACTGATCTTTTTCAGCACAGCTTTAGCATTCTTATTCATAATTTTCATACATCCAAATTTCTCTGTCAGAATAACCAAATTTTCATCCACCTGTTTACAGGAACCTTTCTCTTCATTCCATGTCAGTGTCGTGCAGCCCCTGGCATCTCTCTCCAAGAACTTAACTTCAGATTCCTCACCTGATACCAGAGCCAAAAAATCTTATTTCCCTTTCCATCATCTGGATCTTGCCATTCCCCAGCATTAAATTCTGGAAAAATTGGTTCACCTCACCCACTTCATATAACTCAGATTATTCAAAACATTCAGTATCATTTTGTATCCCAATAACATCATCAAGGGCCTTTGACCTGGCTTTTAGTATGCTTCTTTTTTCTCTTATTTTCCCAAGCATTGTTTGAAAAAAAGTTATCTGAGTTGGGCTCCATAGGGTGCCTTCTCCTTTTTTAAAACACAGACATTTATCCACATCCAGAACTCAAGTGCCTGGTAAACAAGAGCCACCCTTATCAATTTTTAATTCTTTTTGTCCAGTCCTATGCCTCCTTTTATCAAAACTTAACCAGTTTCTCACATAGTCTCCATTTTGTAATCCAAATGTAATACAGTAAATTCAAATTATTGTATATATGAATCCATTTTTGCCTGAAGCAAGTGTGCTTGGCAATACACTTTTAGTGTGATGGTTTCTCTCATGGACTTATTGTTATACTTTCTGGTCCTAAGTCTACTGTATTTAACAGGGAAAGATGGGGTAAGTGAAGACCATATATCAATGAAGGAAATTCCAGCAATACTTCCAGCAGTACACTGTTAGCAGAGAGCTAGGACAAACATTTCTCAAGAATAAACCCTTTCAAGTTCTTTTTATTGAAAAATGCAGGCTGGCCCCTTACTATATTCTTTCCAAAGATGTTTTATTTTTTATTTTATTCTGCTTTATTGAGGAAGTGTGTTCTATAACATCTGGCTTCTGCAGTAAACCGACGCTTGAAAGTTACACAACATTCAAGAGGCCAAATTCCCACCCCATCCTTCAAGGCACCTGCTGGAGAAAATTCAAACAAACAGATATTCGTGGGCGGGCAGAAATGTCTTACTTTGAATGAATTTCATTGCAGATGAGTCAGGAGCATCAGCAGACATGAAATTCAGCCTTAAGGATGTTGGGTGTTTCCTAGGCCATAATCTAAGGGAGATAAGAGAACCAGTGAGTTGAATAAGGGGTGCTGGTGGAGAAAAGAAGATATAGCTGCAGCTGTAATTCATTTTGGTCAGGGAGTGGCTGGTTCCTTTTCTGAGAAGCCTCCATTATTGACTTCCTAAAATAATTTATCAGTTTGAGTTAAATCTATGCTTCCCCAAATGTGAGGAGATATCCCAAAGAACATCTGAAAACTAAACTTCTGAATGAAGCATTCTTCTTTTTGATGCTAACTCGAGATATATTGTTTCTTGAAACAAATAACAAGATGTCAACCACGCCCTTCATTCCATGTAACAGCAACAAATTCCATGTACAGCAACACTGGCAACAGGATAGGATTCTCATTTAACACTGCCACCATCTGTCCAAACCTCAATGGATATCAAGGGCCGACTGTATTGCCCACCCCTGTCATGAACCATCAACACAGCACCAGTGTAATGATCCAATTTTGAGTACCAATAGTCTTCTCAGCTCAGATGAAGCATTGAGTGAACACTTGATGATCACCAGATTCTAACCTTCTTTTATTTGACAGAAGGAATCACACTGTTCTTTAGAGTTCCTGTTTAATTATCCTCTCCTCTTTTTTCTTCTCACCCACAACAAAATCTTAGTATAGAATGAAGCAGTCAACTCTCCTTCATGTACTGAATAAGCCATTTGGGGGAACCAACTGACTTTCTGATGCATTCGTTTAATAAGAGTAAAGGAATGTAATAGGATAAAGGGAAACCTGACTAATTTGCACTCTCTATAGATTTTCACAATCTAGGGGGAATTTTGCAAGATATGAAATATTTACTTTCACATCCCCTTCTCCCACATTCTCTGTCTAATGTTTGCTCTGTAAACCTGATGGAATAAAGATCACATCTGCCTTTCTGTGAGTTCTGTTCTTGGGAGGTAACTGTGTAAGGTTTTTGTTAAGAGGCATGTGTATAATTATACACACACGCACACACTAAGGTATGTGTACCTGCAAACACACTATTCCAGTTTCTGCATTTCATTTGATTGGAATGAAATCCCATGCAGGATAGAATTCTAGATTTAATGGACACAAGGTCTTTCCCAAAGGGAAAAGTCTGTCTGGTATTACATTTAGTTAAGTTTATTATGCAAGTTAAATCTTTGCAAGTCTGGACTTAAGGGGGGAAACCCCAGCAGTTCTTAAAATAATCCTGCTGCTCTTCTGCAAAATTTAATAGATATTACTTTCAACAGAGATTGTAAAAGGCAAGCAATTAATCTCTGTTTTGTAAATACAGAATGGTTATGTGATGGTTTAATGGAGCTTTGGTAAAATAATTATATCATTTTAAAAGTTACTGCTGCTGTCCCATTGCAAGAAATGTTAATGGAAGATTTCAGGCAGATAAGGTCCCCAAGGCAAGATGAAAATCCAATGTCACAATAATCTTTATTCCATTTCAGAGCTTAGGAGGCTACTGAAATACAGCAGTGTGATCAAGAGTTCATCCCATGAAATGTAAAGTATTACTGGCTTGTACAACAGGGGAGAGAACTGAGAAGTGAGTAGCTTTATAAATCTTGGGGTCTATTCATCAAACTGATACAGAAGACCACTTTAATCCCATGAAGATAAAACAAGCTACACTTTAAATGGAACTTCACTCTGTTCATTCTCTTCTTTCTTAAGAAGAAATTGAAGTCAGGGCCGGCACTACCGTTAGGTACAATGATCTGGCCACACTACCGTTAGGTGGAGCTGACACATAGTCCTAGGGAGAATGAACATATTTCGTCATGAAAGGACATCAAATCATTAGTTATTTAATTCATCCTTATTATATTTTTACTGCCAGGGACAGAGAAAGGCACTTCAGAAGATTTTCTATCTCCTGTGCCAAAATAACTTGGCTCAGTTAAAGTACAATATATTTTGACTTGAGAGTATAGGGGCACCATTCACTACTCTGCCTCAGGGAGCAAAATATCTTGGGCTGGAATGCTGAAGTATTTCCCTATTTTATGATAAAATTCATTATTACCATGTGAAATGTTGGCATCATCATTCATTTTCTAGGTTTTAAAGATCTAATTCAAAACCAACTGCTAGTAGGAACTGAATTTTACAGCAGTAAAAAAGCCAAACTAATTAATATTTGGGCCTCTGTGATTTATAGACATTCTAGATCATAGCTGAATCTCCACATCTTTTTGATTTCATAATGAAATCAACACAGTTTTTAAATACATAATATTGCTTATACAGTATTTGATTTATTTTTCTTTGGGCCCTTTCATACTGCATGGTTATAGCAATATGGCACAACCTGAAGCACCATGGCTGCATCCCATGGAATCCTGGGGTTTGTAGTTTTGTGGTGCACTAGAGCTCTCTGGATGACAATTCCATAGCACTCAGCCATGGCAGTTAAGTGGTGTCAAAGTGGATTATTTCTGCAGTGTGCATACAGCCCTAGTATCCCTAACCAATATAGCCAATAGAAGTAGAATTTGAAGATATAACTGTGTTAGTCTATAGAATTAATGTGTATAGTGATTTTGTAGCACCTTTGAGACTAACTGAAAAAGTTAAAAACTGGCTTCCACTCCACTTGACTAAAATCTCTGGGAGGAATTTACTACAGCCTTTAAAGACCAGGTTGATAGCGAACTCCCAGAGGATATTTTCTGCAGCCGCTCCCAACTTATGGAATGGCCTTCCAGACGAGATCCATCAAATTACCAATCTAGAGAGCTTTTAGAAAGCCATTAAGATGGAGCTCTTCCAGCAGGTCTTCCCGAAATAGAATACTCAGCCACAAATAAAACTCCCATCTATCGAACTCTGTCCATGATGACTATTATGTGGATTATTCAGATTTTAATATGTAGTTTTTAATATTATATTGTTTAATCTTGTTTTAAGGGGGGCACTGTGTATATATGGATGTATTTTAACTTGTTGTACACCGCTTTGATTGCCTAGCAAAAAGCAGGATAGAAATATTTTTTTTAATTATTTTTATTATTATTTAATCTATGAAAGCTCATGCTACAGATTTCTTTCTTTCTTTCTTTCTTGTCATGAACATAAAGAAACTGCTGCAATAAAGAGAAATTTAAAATGGCTTCCATGTGGTGGAAGCAGTCCCCTAAAATGCTATCTGCACTCAGGCAGAGGCAGTCTCTCAGTGAGACAGGCCATCTTTCTCTCCAAGCCTACCTATATCTGTCCTGCCAGGCTGTCAATCTTTCTGTCAAGCCATCTTGGATTCTGGCCATCTGTCTGGCAATTGATGGACCATCTGACTGAAAGAGCATTTTGAAGACAAGCAGCCTGTCTTTCAATCTGCCTGACTGCCTGCCTGCCTGTCTAAAAGGCTATCCTGAATGTCTTGATCTCAATCTGGTTGGCAATCTCCCTATCTGAGAGTCTCCCTACCAGTCTGTTTGACAGTATCTGGCATTTTTTCTGACAATCTGCTTGTCTACATTTAACAGTCTCTAGTTCAACAAGATGCTTTGTTAAATAGGTAGCATGCAAGGAAGCCTTTTTTCCTATCCTATGTCTTAATAAGTCCTAGAGTAAGGCCTTTATGCAAGGAAAGGAGATGTTTAAAATTTCTTCTAGCCATTTCTATTATTATTATTATTATTATTATTATTATTATTATTTCACCCTCTAAAAATCCCCTCC
This sequence comes from Sceloporus undulatus, assembly GCF_019175285.1. Taxonomy (NCBI): domain Eukaryota; kingdom Metazoa; phylum Chordata; class Lepidosauria; order Squamata; family Phrynosomatidae; genus Sceloporus; species Sceloporus undulatus. The sequence goes on from NC_056526.1 coordinate 29,173,464, forward strand.
CAACAGATAATAGCACCAGTGAAGTTGTCCCTTCTTCTTCTAGGCACAAGGGGTGAGGGATATGGCTGTGGGACTGCTTGGGATGAAGGAGTTCTCCTACCTGTGGATGGTGGTGCTGATCCAGATGGAGGGCATACATGCTCATCAAAAATAAAGCAAGCAAGCAAGCCAAGTTTCCCACTGTGCTACATACCTAACATGGCATTTAGTTCAGCCATCTGCCAGTCAGCCTCACAATCTATTTCAGTGTTCAGGCAATACTTATATTTGTGGCAGGTATGAGCACATATTAAAGAAAAGCACAATACAATATTATCAGCAAGGCAAGATCCTTAATTGAAACAATGGAGCCTTATTGATAGACTGTTGGCTGACTGGGAAGAAATCAAGGCACTTCTATACATGTGCATATATGTATTCAGGCTTTGGCCAGTTTTCTACCTACCAATCCCACCTGTTCACATGGCTAGCTATTTGACTGTTCCCTGATTTCCAGAGATAGCCTATAATGCATAATACAACAGGTGATTTATTTTGTGGGTTATCTATTATTGTTATTATTACGGTTATTTTCATATCTTGCCTTTCCCCCAGAGCCGGGACTTGAAGTAGCTTGCAAAATTTAAAATAGATACAGTTAAAAAGTTAGATTCTAAAGTTAGAATCATCCAAGCCATTATATTTGCCATCACCATGTATGGATTCAAAGATATAGCTATGTCAGTCTGTAGAATCAATACATAGAGAGATCTTGTAGCACCTTTGAGACTAACTGAAAGAAAGAAATTGGAAGCATGAGCCTTCATAGACTTCAGTCTACTGAAGTAGACTGAAGTCTATGAAAGCTCATGCTGCCAATTTCTTTCTTTCAGTTAGTCTCAAAGGTGCTACAAGATCTCTCTGCCATGTATGGATGTGATAGATGGACAATGAAGAAAGTGGGCAGAAAGAAAATCAACTCATTTGAGATGTGGTACTGGAGTGCTGAGGATACCATGGACAGCCCAAAAGACAAACTAGAAGACATTAAGCCTAAACTCTCCCTTGGAGCCAAGATGACAAAACTGAGGCTATCATATTTTGGCCACATCATGAGAATGCAGGTCTCATTAGAAAAGACAATAATGCTAGGGAAGATAGAAAGTAATAGAAAAAGAGGAAGGCTGCACACCAGGTGGCTAGGCTCAACCAGAGAGATCATGGGCCTGCAAAGCAGTGGAGGAAAAGGGGTCTTGGAGATGTCTCATCCACAGGGTCACCATGAATTGGAGCTGACTCAAAGGCAGTTAAAACAATAACAAACAGATAAAAACCCATAGGTTAAAAACATAGAAAATTATTGTTAAAATCTCACTAAACTACTTATAGAATTAAAACCATCTTAAATATATCCACTGAGAAAAAAAGGGGTAAAACAACACATTATTAAAAGCCTTTGGAGGCAGTTTCCCAAAGTCTACTGGAGTAGGAATGTTTTTATCTGCCAGCAGAAAGATAGTAAGGAGGGAGCCAGCTGGAAATTCCTAGGGAGTTCCAGAGCTGAGGAGCAGCTACTGAGAAAGCCTCTCTCCTGTGTTACCACCAGATGTGACTGTGAGGAGAACCTCCCCTGAGGATCTCAAAGGCATCCATTCGACATCTCTAGTAGTCAAAGCTTTATGATATAAGCATGACTAGGGGTTTGCTACTTTTTAATGACTTGAACATTATGCTGTTTGACGTGGCTGAATTTCACTGACTAATGTTAGAGATGACCCCACTCTGGGTGGAAGGTGGGAAAGAAAATATGACAGGCCTCTCCTACTGCTCCTTTCTCAAAAAATGCTGTGATATATCATACTCAAGTACATATCCTCCAGCATTTCACAAATGAAAACCAGGACACATGTGGCCAAGTAACATTAGAGTATGGTCAAGATGGCAAGTGTTATTAATGAGGAAGAACTCCCAAGCCAGGAGAGGCTACAGCAGTTTGTTTTTATAATAGTAATATAATAATAAAAGTTTATTTATATCCCGCCCCTTTGAGGTCAATTGGGGCGGCTAACAACAATAAAATACAATACATTGTACATCAAAATTCCCTCCCCCCATTAAAAATTATTAAATCAATTATAATTAAAACCAACAAATTAAACAACATTAACACATACACATTATTACAAGACAAAAACAAAACAAAAAAAACAAAAAAAACAAAAAAAACACACACACAAAAAAAACAGTAAACTACGGTAGCATGTCCAGGGAGGACCTTGGGGACTCTCATGAGAAGAGGGATTCCTGAGGCTGGGGTTATCTATCCCGGAAAGGCCTGCCGGAAGAGATCCGTCTTGACAGCCTTTTTAAAGCTGTTTAAAGATGTCAATTGACGGATTTTACCAGAACCTATTGGGAAGGGCAAGATTCCAGCCCCTCTTACCGTCTCCTGCGGCTGAGTTCTACTTTTGCACTTTAAACTCAATTTGCAAAAACAGACGTAAACTGAGAACAAAGGGTGAGAGTGGGAGGAAGAGAGAGAAACAAGGACATTTTAAAAGCAGCTGAAAAAGGAGGATGACAGAGGATTAATTGGGTCTGGCTCTGCCAGGTCAGGACTGTTTGAGCAGGGTATGCCAGTAGAGCTATACCTGAAAGCCTGTCTTATGACCCTTTTTTGGATGTGGGCTTCTGTCCTATTAGTACACTATGTAAGATAGACACTTTACTGTAAGTATCAATAAATGTAAGATCATAATAAAAATATTAATTTAATAATAACACCAGTATAGTCACCCAAATAGATGTTCAAGCTTCAGATCTCTGCACTTAAAAGGCATTTACTAGTCTGGGCAGACAGTCAAAATAGCTACAGTGCACTGTGGGTTTTTCAAAAAAGAGAAAATAATGGTGGAGCCCATAAGTCTCGCTGTCTTAACAGTAAGATATTCCAAAATGCAACATGGTATGCGATAGGGACTTAAATATAAGAAACAGCAATAACACTTTCTTTATTTAAAAAAAACTGAAAGAGGAGAGTGGGGGAGTTGGTGTGTGTTTTGGGCTCTTTCTCTGGAACCAGCCCAAGGTCTTCATAACATGTCCATCCCCCTAAACGTCTGACTCTTAGTATGCTGGCACCTAACAAATTATCCAATAAGGTTTTCAAATGTCTTTTGTTGAAAAGAGAAAACAAATGTGACAAATGTAAATATCTAAAGAGAAGGACCTGCACCAGAAGGACCAATGCAGTCAAACCTGATAAAGGCTGATTGTGAATTCCTTTCTTCTTAGTCACACAGCTGCTTTCTTTAATAGATCAGAGCTTTTTGGACCAGTTGTTAATTCCTGGCCTATATGTGCGCGCGCGCACACACACACACACACCTACCTCTCTCTTTAGGCATGTTGTACCTTTTAGGTATGTTGGGGTTGTAAGGTTTCCATTAGCTAATTTTGACCAACTTCTTCATTTTAAAAATCCCATGTTCCCTCTTTAGTGCTAGTTCGCAAGCTAAAGAACACATCAAAACAGTCTGGAGATTATTGTTTCGCATAACATGATGCAAATCTGATCTCTCTCTGCAATGCTCTTTGTACAAAAGAACCATCTGGTTCAGATGTTAGGGAGCTGTGCTTTCAATTACAGACTCCTGGATGTGTAAGCTTTCCTTAGGCATGACTGGCACAGAAAATGTATATACAAAATGAACTGGGAAGTCTTAAAAGAAGGGCTGCAACTTTTAATTGGTAAGCTTTATTTGATTAATTCGTATGAGCCACAGAGGACTGTTTATTAAGGGCATGCATTTTACTGTTCAAGGCTATTTTGTTTCTTGTGTGTTACTGTAATAGGGACTGGTAAAGAAAATATAGGATCCTGGGGTTTGTAGTCTGTGGAGCCTCTAGAGCTCTCTGGCTGAGAATTCTAAATGTTCCTCCCTATACTGCAAATCCCAGCATTCCATACAACAGAACAATGGCAGTCAAACTGGAAAGCTCTCAATTCCAAGCACGCAGTCCAGCATTTATTCACACTGAGTTTACTTTTTCCTTCCCCCAACCAATGCTTATAATTCCTAAATGATGTCAGTGTGCTCATTTCGGAGGAACTGTAGAAGGGTACATGGACTTCTGCACAGAGAGAGAGAAAATTGAAAATCCCTGGGAGGTTGCCAAAGTCAACCCATGCTATTATGCTAACAGCATCCTTGGCGTGACATTGATAGAGGAAAGACCATGTCCTAAATTAGATCACTTGATGTTACTGACTTGATTAAGAGTCCTTGTCTGCTGCACCACAAACATCAGGTTTTTGATGGGGTTTTTTAACCAGTGCTCTGGCAATTCATTCCATAACCTGGCTGATCTGGAATACTGGGTACCGGATGTGTAAAAAGACAGTGGAATGTGAAGCAAAGCATTGGAATGCAATAAAAATTTGCCTTAAGGCACATAAATGGCAGTAACCAATTATCTACAGGTTTTCTGAAAAAGTGAACTGTAGAATATAATTCTATAGTTATATTTACATTCTGTACCTTTAGAAGATAAAAGTGAAATATAGATCTTAGAGGTAACAGCCTTATTATGCCTATACTCCATAAATAATAGTTTGCATGTCTCCCTTAGACATGCAAGAAAGCCTTGCATGTATTAATGTCATTTCTTTTTTTGTTGGTTTTAGCCTGCATCAGTTAACCTGTAGTTAGTCTCACTTTGTTCCTTCTCACTTTTGTAATCTGCAATTTTGTAATCCTGTATGTTTGAAGAGCATAGGTTACATATGTTACAACTAGGAGATTATGGAACATTTCCAGTAGTAGAAAGACTACCGTTCCCCAAAAACAAAATATAATTTTTCTTTTCATATTGCTACATTTTAAGCATTATTACATTTGCACAGCCTGTTCAAGCAAAAAGAAACAAAAACTGTAATAGAGGAGATTACAATAACTGGAGAATTAGCAAAGTGAGAGTCAAAAGTTGGAGAGTTATACAGCCTGGGGATCTACAAAACCATTAAGGATCAGAATTGAATTTACAACCTAAAATAAAGGCCATGTCTAGAAAACTCTCCTCTAGTCGTTCAGGTGTTGTATTGGTGGACCGAACACCATATTATTATTATTATTATTATTATTATTATTATTATTATTATTATTGTTAGTGTATAAATCAACTTTTCTAATAGCGCTATTGTCTACAGTCTAACTAGGGCGGGATACACACCGCCATATAGTACGTATTGTATACGTACTAGGGTTAGGAAGGGGCAGTGCTTCCGCACCCCCCTAACCCTAGTACGTATACAATACGTACAATATGGCGCCGGCCCTTCTACATGGCCGGCGCCATCTTTACGTACTGGACGCATAGCGTCCAGATGTGTCGCGGCGCTAATGACGTAGCGAATGTGCCCTTGGCGCTTCGCTACGTCATCCGTGCGCCGCAGAAAGAAGCTCCGAAATGGAGCTTCTTTTTTGCTCCGCGCGGGAGCCGCGCGGTTTGGATGCTGCAGCTCCCTCGCGGAGCAAATGGCGCCGGCGGGGGAACACCGCAAAGCGGCGGTTTGTATCCCGCCTTAGCTATCCTCTTAGACAGATCTCATCCAAATTTTTCCTGTGTTCTAAACATCTCTAAACATGCTGCAGCAAGTAATAAGAAGATAGAGTTCTTGTGGATTAAAGTTGATTCTGACATTATATATACTCCTGAATATGAAATAGTCACATGCTCCCTTTATGGAGAACAAAAATAGGGAAACTGTTGCCCTCCAGACTGCATTGGACTACAACTTCCATAATCGCTGACCACTGGCCATGCTTTCTGGTACTGATGGCAGTTGGTGTACATGAACATTTAGAGGACTATATGACTATATAAAACATTTTTGTTGTTGCTCAAGACATGTACATACATACACAAAAATGCGGGTTTCAAGTTTCTACACGAACAGGGAAGACACATGGCCTCATTGTAAAATATAGTTTTTTCATTACTTTCCAATATATTTAGAACAGAAAGCAAATCCCATATTTACAGAGTTTATGATACATGCAACATCATTCTGCTGTTTTTCGGTATAGCCACAGTAGACAGCCTAAATAATGGAGCAATTTTGCCTTTGAAGTTTCTGTTCACACAAAGTTGGCAGGGAATGTCTTTTTCTTGGGAATGTTTTTTTTTTTAATCTTTGGCATTTTTGATGAGCAACTGTCTAGCCCTTGTAAGTGGAAGAAGTTTACAAGCCAAGAATATCTTTGTTGTGGTAAGCCACTTCCTCTGTCTCCCTGTTTACAATTGCTTTAGAGGCAGAGAATACAAACTCTGAATTGCAACTTTTTGTAAAACGGAGAGTTAAAATCTATTTTCTACATTTCTCTGACCAAGAATCTTTGAGGCCAATTATTCTGGATATGCCTAGCCCAGCCTGACACCACAGGATCACATCTCAGTCCTTGAAATGCCAAAGGATTCAATTAGATGTTAAAGCACATGCTGTTTTGCTTTCTTCCACCATTGGCAATAAGGAGCTTAAGGCAGATTTTATAATGTAAGGCTGAAACTCTGTGTCTGCGGTCCACTTATTGGGGAGTATGCCTAGAGAGCCAGCATGGCATAGTGGTTGGCGTGTTGGACTACGACTCTGGAGACCAGGTTTCAATTCCCACCTCAGTCATGATACCCAGTAGGTTACTTTGGGCAAGTCACATGCTCTCAGCCTCAGGGGAAGGCAATGGCAAACCTCCTCTGAACCATATCTTGCCAAGAAAATGTCATGACAGAGTTGCCTTAGGGTCGCCCTAAGTCAGAAACAACTTGAAGGCACACAACAACAATAACAATGCCCAGAGGCAGCCTTAAAGAGTGAGAGCTGTGCGCCTCCCTGCCTAAGGTGACTTCCTAAAGTGCCAAGCTAAAGAAAGCACCAAGTTGGAGTCAGTGTGGTCCATAAAATTTAATAGAATCACAGAGTTCAAAAGGCCATCTAGCCTAACTGTGCAAGAATACACAAGTAAAATGTTCCCTACAGAAGGCCAACCAATTCTTTTTGAAGACCTCTAAAGAAGGAGAGGCTACCAACCTCCAAGAAAGGTTGACTGGCCGAACCCAAAGGGTGTTCAACAATGGCTCCTTTTCATCCTGGAGAGAAGTGACCAGTGGGGTCCCACAGGGCTCTGTCCTGGGCCCAGTGCTATTCAACATCTTTATCAATGACTTGGAGGACAAAATTGGGGGAATACTTATCAAATTTGCAGATGACACCAAATTAGTAGGAGTAGCTAATACCCCAGAGGACAGAATCAAGATTCAAAATGACCTGAACAGACTAGAAAACTGGGCCAAAGCTAACAAAATGAAATTCAACACAGAGAAATGTAAGGTACTGCACTTAGGGTGGAAAAATGAAATGCACAGATATAGGATGGGGAAACACCTGGCTGAATGAAACTACTTGTGAAACATTAGGAGGAACTTCCTGACAGTAAGGACTGTTCGACAGTGGAACAAATTCCCTCAGAATGTGATGGATTCTCCTTCCTTAGGGGTCTTCAAACAGAGGCTGGATGGCTATCTGTCAGGGATGCTTTGATTTAGATTTCCTGGATGGCCTTTGCTGCCTCTTCCAACTCTACAGTTCTATGATTTGATGATTCTAAGTCCATTCCACTGTCACACAGCTCTTACAGTAAATAGCTTCTCACTACTTTTTAGATGGAAGTGTGTGTGTGTGTGTGTGTGTGTGTGTGTGTGTGTAATTTGAATGCATTGGTTCATTTTCTAGTCTCTGGAGCAGCAGAAAACAAGCTCATTCCATTGATAAGCTATCCCTTCATATCTAAATTCTAGTACCAATGAAGCATCTCACACCAGTTGGCTTCAAGGTCCATTTCTTTCTCATTTTCCAGTTGGATGTGATTTATTCTTGATAAAAATGAGTGGAACAGAACTTAATTGGCTCTAGTAATTCTGCACAAGCTGCTCAACAATACCACAAAACTAGCATTGCAGGGGAAGGGGAGTCACACCAAAGGTGTTCATCCAGAGCATGTTTTATTCTAAGCCAGAAGAAACTCAGTGAGACTTACTTCTGAATAAACATGCATAGGATTCACTGCACATTTCCTTTGGAAGGGAAAAGACTAGAGATTTATGAAATTTCACAGAACTACATTCTGTGCAATAGGAGCAAAGCAACAAGCACCCATGCAAGCATGGCATGCCCAGCTTCTCCCCAAACAACAACAACAATTCCAAAAACATGGCTAAAGTCCCCTATGCCCCTGGAGGCATTTGGGGGCAAAAATGTTTTGTTTTGTTTTTTGTGAAGGAGTACAGTCCTCTAAGGCCTCTTGGAGGCCTAATGTGACCCCATAACCTTATATATATTTTGATTTGGACAGTTTAAATTAATCCTCTGTTGTTCCACTTTGTTGTTGTTGTTACTATTACATTGCTGGTTTTAAAATGTCGCACTTGGTCTCTCCTCCTCCTATTTTCCTCCTTTGTCTCCAGTTTATGACAATTTCTGCAAACTGAGTTAAAAGTGCAAATGTGGTAAGTACTCAGTTAACTTAGCAGGGCAGAAAGGAGAGGAGAGAGTGAAATCTCACTTTCCTTGGTAGGTTCAGGCAAAAGCAAACTGCTGCAGCCTTTTCTTGTTTCTTGACCATAACCATCTTGACCATATTCTGATGTTACTTGACTACACATGTCCTGATTTTCATCTGTGAAATATTAGAGGATATGAATGTAACTTCTGGGGAGCCAACAAGGTGTAATGGTTTGAGTGTTGAACTATGACTTTGGAGACCATGGTCCTCATTCGGCCATGAAAACCCACTGGATGGTCTTGGGCAAACCACACTCTCACAGCCTCAAAAGAAGGCAATGGCAAACCCTTCTGAACAAACTTTGCCAAGAAAACCCTATGATAGGTTCACCTTATGGTTGCCATAAGTAAAAAATGACTTAAAGGTATGCAACAACAATGCATCCTCTAAGAGTTGCCCATGCCTGGGGTAGAGATTATGGCAGTGAGACTAAGAAACAAATACTAAGCAGATATCTGATATGCTTTTTTTAAAATATATTATTCTGTTGTAAGAATGGGCCAGACATCTTGGCTGAGGCTGCATTTCTTTCCATTTACCTTGCAATTTGCAGAGGATTACTGAAATCTGAGCCAGAGGATAATACTAATTAGAGATCATCCCATTAAGTCTGGCATATGATGGAAAAGAGGAGACTTATGTGGCAAGATGCCCTCCCTGTAATAATGGCCCTTCCATGTACCAGATGTACAGATATCCTTTTGATCTCTGTAACACCAAACAACTCAAGAAATGCAGTGAGATTCATGTTTCATCTCTATTTTTAATCTTGAATCCACAGCACTGGACACAGAGTTCAAAGGGATGAAGTCAAAGATGGTCATTAGCAGGTCCTATTCTATTCCACAGCAGGAAAGAAAAAGAAGAATCAGAAGAATAGCCAGAAATGTATTTCCCTGGTTCATAATTTCACTGACAGTCTAGGATTCAGAATCCTCTACTAGAATCAGTGGGTAAATGTGATTTGCACTAAGCAATGATTTCAAGCGGGGTAGCTTTGTTAGAGGCTCATTTTAACAAATAATGTAACCCTAGACACATTTGCTAGAGAGTTTGTTTCTGAGCTAACAGTAGGATTGCACTGTAACAAGTTTATTATGGTAAATGAGTTTCTGGATGAAAGCCCATCAATGTACATGGTTATTTTCAACATATGTACATGTATACACATACATTTGTAAATAATAAGGAGATATTATCAAAATGCCATTAAGTCTCTAATACCTGTCCTTTGCAAAGGCAATTTCTCTGTAATGACTACCCCAGTAACATCTTCAGAGGGAAGCCTCTCAACAGATGCTATTCAAAATTGTTAAATGAACTTCTGTTTCATCATAAGTGATCAGAATAGTTATCCTCTCAGATCCCATTTCAGCATCTTAGCCTTGAGAATGTGACCAAGGATGCATCTATATTGTAGAAATAATGCAGTTGGACACCACATTGATTGCCATGGCTCCATCCTATAGATTCCTAGCATTTTTAGTTTGGTGAGGTACCAGAGCTCTCTGGTGGAGCATTCTAAATATCCCTGCCTAAATGTCAAATCCCACAAAGTAAATTCAACATTTAACTCAATGCATGTGTAAATTTTACACATAAAAATGTTTGGGAAGAGGAGGAGAAGGAAGGACCACAGCCTCCAAGTTTTGTGTCCCCCTTGAACATAAGAGTTTCTCAAAGGGGGTGCAAGACTTGGAGGCTGTGATCCTTCCTCCTCCTGCTCTTTCCAAACATTTTTATGTGTAAAATTTACACATGCATTAAGTATTGAATTTGCTTAGATAATAATAATAATAATAATAATAATAATAATAATAATAATAATAATAATAATAATAATAATAATTTTATTTATATACTGCCTTTCCAAAGGATAAAAATTTTCTAATTTAAATGACGTTATTTCCCTATAAAATGTGCAAATGAAAAATATGCACACTAAAAAAACAAAATATTTCTATCCTTATACTATGCTAAGTGCAGGGGTGTGTGATGTCCACATGTAGATGTAAAGTGGGGTCCCAAGGGTAAAATGTTTAAGTACCACTGGATTAACAGATTTAATTTATAACCTACCTTTCCCCCAATGTGAGACCTAAGGCAGCTTCCAAAAGTTAAAACAATGGCGCTTTACAGACCGCCCAAAAAAGGTGGTCTGTCAGTGCCGTCATTTGCTGCATGGAGGAGCCCCAGCGGCCAAACCGCACGACTCCTCCACACAACAAAAAGAAGCTGCAAAAAGCGGCTTCTTTTTGTGACGCACTAATGACGCCACAAGGTGCCAATGGCGCACTTGCGGCATCATTAGCGCCCCGAGATGTGCGGACACTAAGCATCTGCTACATCAAGATGGCACTCCGGAAAGGAAGCCCCTTCCTAACCCTAGTACGTGCTGAGTACGTACTAGGGTGCCCGTGCAGAACGGGCCTAAGTATAGTATAATGTTTTTCAAAAATAAATTGAATAAGTAATGAGATTACAACACATTTAAAACTTAAAAATGAATATGAAATTAAAGCACATCTGCATTAAAAGAGCTTTCTGATATACCCAGTTAACACCCCAAAAACCTGTTTAAACAAAAAAGTATTTGGAGACTCCTGGACTCAGTGAAAAAGAGAGACAAATCAGAGCATCACACACATAATGACTCTTCAGCCAAAAGAATAAATTTTTTAAAAAATCATCAGATGATTTCATCACATGGTTTTCATCAAATGGTACAGTCCTGGAAAAAGACACTTAACTGTGATGATTAAATGAACTTATTTTCTAAATAGTTTTTTTCAGGTTCCACATTCCTTCTATTTCTGGGCTCCTAATTGTCAAAAGCATCCCACCTGAAATCATTCAAGGGCTTTAAACCTGCAAACGAAAACATCTGAAACTGTTTATCTTTGCAAAGGATACATATTTAGATCTTAAGCAAGCTCTGTGCATATTGTTTCCTGGGCAGCAAGCTTCATTCCAAACCAATTTTTAAAGAGTGTGTGAGAGAGATAAATATGGCACTAAATATTTAGAGAAACTGTGAAGGTGTTATTGTGAAAAAGTTATTTTCTAAAACAATTTCCTCCCCAAACAGGAACTACACCGAATAAGTGGAACTTCCAGGAACTTTAAAGCATCCTTTTGTGACTGAGCTCAGGGCCAAACATAGCGCTGTGCATCCTTGCATGATCAAACAAAGGAGATATTTTACTATTTGCTTTAGTGTGAGGCCTTAGCTGTTTTCCTCTGAGGCAAATGTATCTGCAGTAATGCTATGAAGAACGTCTACGATAACAGCTGCCCTTTCCTTTGCCCTCCAAAATATGCCTTTGCATGCCTGTTTTAATTACATGTGGAGTTTTTCATTTCTTTTCTTAAACAGAAAGATCTGAACATATTTCAGACCATTGTTACAAGGGATGAAAAGCTCTTTTTCTTTTCTTATTTTAAAAAGCTTTTTTTCTTCTTCAGGAAATGTTCCAGCCAGGAACTCCCTCTCCCCTCATCTGCTCCACTGCCCCTTGACTAAGTCTGCATTGCTGGAAGGAGGAAAAAATGTTTCTCTTTAATGGCTAATTATGTCCATTTTCAAAGTGCATAAACTCCATGCAGTGCTAGCAGATTAATAGTCCAGTGCCGGCTGCAGAAGAAGAAAAGTGTCTTCACTGGAAAAATATTTCACTATTAAAAAAAGAACTGGTGTCACATGACTTTGTTCCAATTTTTTTGTGGTTACAAGTTGATTTGTTGGAAAATGAACACAATGAAATATCCACAATTTAATTAGACGTGAAGCCTGTATTAAAGAGCTGTTTTTTGGAGGGTGGGGTGGGGATGGTTGGTTCAGTGTGATACTCTTGCAGTATTATCATTGCTTCTTATAAAATCTGTATCAGACGAAAACATTTATACATGTTTTATAAAAGATGAACACAGGGTTGTAGCCACTGGTTGTGTGTGTGAAATGAGGGTTGTTGTTGTTAACGTCTGACAAGTTGACTTTGACTTATGGTGACCCTCTGAATGATAGACCTCCAAGTTACTTACTCTCCTCAAGTTTTCCGATTCTCAGGGCTGTGGCTTCCTTAATCATAGAATCGTAGAGTTGGAAGAGACCACAAAGGCCATCCAGTCCAACCCCCTGCCATGTAGGAACTCTCAGTCAAAGCATCCCTGACAGATGGCCATCCAGCCTCTGCTTAAAGCCCTCCAAAGAAGGAGACTCTACCACTCTCTGAGGAAGTGTGTTCCACTGTCAAACAGCTCTTACTGTCAGGAAGTTCCTCCTAATGTTAAGGTGGAATCTCTTTTCCTGTAGCTTGCATCCATTGTTTCGGGTCCTGTTCTCTGGAGCAGCAGGAAACAAGCTTGCTCCATCCTCAACGTGACACCCCTTCAAATGCTTAAACAGGGCTATCATATCACCATCTCTTCTCCAGGCTAAACAGCTCCCTAAGTCTTTCCTCATAAGTCATGGTTCCCAGGCCCTAAACCATTTTGGTGGCCCTCCTTTGGACATGCTCCACCTTGTAAACATCCTTTTTGAATTGTGGTGCCCAGAACTGGACACAATATTCCAAATGAGGCATGACCAAAGCATAATAGAATGGCACTATTACTTTCTCTGATCTAGACACTATACTTCTAATGATGCAGCCTAAAATCACATTGGTCTTTGTGGCTGCCGCATCACACTGTTGACTCATGTTCAACTTGTGGTCTAATAGGACTCCAGATCCCTTTCACATTTAGATGTTTATCACACTATGCTCTTAAAGAGGTACTATTCCAGTGTGACTCCTCTAGCAGCCTCCTGTTGCATGCTGGGATTGGCAGTTTTAAGGAGCTGAACTTCTCTGCCTGAGAATTCTAAATACCCCTCCTTAAAACTGCCAATCCCAGCATGCAACAGGAGGCAGCTAGAGGAGTCACACTGGAATAGTACCTCTTTAAGAGCTCGTCTGATAAACACCACTGTCAACTCCTGTTTGACTTCCTGTTTTTAATAGAGAATTCTTGACTTAAAATGGCAAAGTTCCACCTGCCAATGGACATATGGCTCTCCACGCCCCAAGAGTATGTTGAGTGGCATTTCAGAACAATCAAATCTTATTTCCACAAAATTTCTGTATACAATTTTGGAGCTTGGTGCAATGCCCTGAGGGCTGCAAAAAGCAGGCTTTAATTTTTCAACCCCTGATCTAGATAGTCTGTTTTATCGGGGACCCTCTGGAGCTCAAATGCCGACACAAGCTCTCTCACCTTGTCCAGGCAGAGGATATTGGAGACTGTTTGAAAATTATCTAGTCAAATAAAGTTCAGGAAAATTATCTAGTCAAATAAGGTTTAAATAAGGGCTGCTCATCATTCATTTGAATCATCCATTTTCTTACCAACTTCCCTATTTCTCCTGCCACCCCACAGTTTCATTTGGCTACCTTGTCTCCCCACCCCATCCCAGTTGTTGTTGTGTGCCTTCAAGTCATTTCTGATTTATGATAATCCAAAGGGAAAGTTACCATGGCGAGATTTGTTGAGAGGGGGGTTGCCTTTGCCCGCCTCTGAGATTGTCTGTATTGACTAGCACTTGGCTATCCAGGGGGTTTCTATGGCCCAGCGGGGATTTGAACCCTGGTCATAATCCTGTGCTCAAACCACTACATCACACTGACTTACTATGTAGCTTTATTTTTTTCAGCCTCACTTTTTAAACAGGTTATCTACTGCTCTCTAAGCTCTGATATTTTCTTAGGGGTTAAAAATCAATGAACAGAAACCATTTAAATCAAACTGTACATGGGGGGTGGGGTGGGGGGAGGCTCTACTAATGCCAAAGGAAATATTTCTTCAGTTTGTTTAAAGCAGCTCTGCCCTGTAACATTAAAGAAATTTGGCTATTCAATGCCTTATGCTTCATGACTATTGCCAGTTCCCTTTTCCTGATTTAATATTCAAGCAGTCATTTTGCACTGAGCTGAAAGCTGCCTTTATCATGATTTCACTGCTGTATATATTCTTCAAATTAACAAAGAAAATCAAGATGCTCTGATCTTGTTAGAGAAATGGCATCCAACCTTGCAGATCAAATTGCAGCAGAAGACAATAAAATCTGTGATGTAGAGTCAAGCAGAACCACTCATTAAACCAAAGAAACGCTTTCATTCCCCTTTGCCAAAAGAAGGGGGCATGAACCAAAGGAACATAATCCTCAATAGACCAGAACTGACTGCTGAATAGTCCCTCACGTGTGGTAAACACAAACAAGAGAGTTGGTACATGCTGTTCTCTAGCAGAAAGAAATTGCCTTGCTTGGGTGAGAGACAACCACTGAGAAAGAAAAAGAGAGAGATGGTGTGTCCTGTAGCTGGAATTCAGCCTAGTTTGTTAAACAAACTGGCTCCACTTAGTCAAAGTATATTGACATAAAGGGAAAGCAAGCCGAGGACAAGAACCTTCTGTGTTTTCCCCTAACTTTTCTTGTCTCTGTTGACACTACATTTCTTGACACTACATTGTCCAGTGTGTTCCCACAGAATAAGCAGTAAAAGAAGTAATGTCCAAATTGGACTCTTCTCTTGTTTGTATTTTTAAAATAAGACTATTGTTCAAATAATAGTATGGTACAAAGTTATAAGAAAGTGGGCAAGAAGAAAATCAATTCATTTGAGATGTAGTGCTGGAGGACAGTGCTGAGGATACCATGGGCAGTCAAAAAGACAAACAAATGGGTCCTTGGACAGATTAAGCCTGAATTTTTTTCTTTAGACCAAAATTATTGAACTGAGGCAGTTGTACTTTAGCCACATCATGAGAAGGGAAGACACTTTAGAAAAGGCAACAATGCTAGAAAAGGTAGAGGGCAGTAGAAAGAGAGGAAGACCGCACACCAGATGAACTGACTCAATTAGGAAAGTCATGGATATGAATTTGCAGGACCTGAGCAGAGCAGTGGAGGACAGAGAGAAGTTCTTGGAGATGTCTCATCCACAGGGTTGCCATGAGCTGGAGTTAACTTGAAGGAAATTAACAACAAACAAGGTTATACCAATGATAGGATTTATTTTATGCATTTTCCTACTGCACAAGAAGACAGAAGGCTGGTGCCAAGGAGACACTTTTCCTGACACCACATGTTATTTGACCTGTCCATGTTGCAGTGCGTTGTATAAAATGACAGAGGTAGCCTCTTTGAGATGCTGACTGAAGGCACATTGGTACAGTCCTCGAAGTGTGATAAAACTGTGGCCTAAACCAGAATCACCAAAAGTATGCCGTAGTGAAAACCAAGACTGTCTAGGTCCTAGTGAACCCTGTAGCATATCATCCAACATTTCACAGATGAAAACCAAGAAACATATGTACCTTCCAACTGTCCTAATATGGCAGGGAGAATTCTGAAACAATACAAATTTGACAATATATACATGGACTTTAACTTAAAAGCTATATCATGATGTACTGTTAAGCCAAAGGGAGATCAATACTTTCTTCCCCAACTGTCTAGGAACTACTGGGGATTAAAAATAGTGGCTGACTGCCAGCCACTAGGATTTCAAGGACTGCAGTCATTGTTGTTGCTGCAACAATAATATCCAGGGTGGTAGCAATAAAAAAAAAAAAGGTGAGCAGGGGATATGGTTCCCTAAAAACTTGCCGCCACCACCTGAAACCATCCAAATTATGAAAAACCTAAAAACCTAAAAAAAAATCTCCTTTGTAAAGAACTTTCAGCTTAGTTCTAGTTAATTATGCTACAGTGGAATATCCCCTTAAAGAACCAGCACGGTAGTGGTTTAACCAATGGATGAAGACTCTAGAAACCATGGTTCAAATCCCCACTTGACCATGCAAACCCCCTTGACTGACCTTGGGCAAGTCATACTCCCTCACCCTCAGAGGAAGGCAAAGGCAAACCACTGCTGAATAACTTTTTCCAAGAAAACCTCATGACAGGTTCACCTTAGGGTCACCATAAGTCGGAAAAACTTTATGACACACAACAACACAATAACAGTACTGTATATCCCCAGGTATTAAATTACCGTTGTGGGGATGGGAAATGCAGTCGTTGCAAATAATGCTAGGCATAACTGATCTGAATGTTTGCCACACCTTCTAGGTTGCTATCATTGATGAGATGAGATGTTATTCATGGTGGTCATGGTATGCTTGCCACTATGTCATATCTGTTTTAACTGGATGGACGTTTAGCTTGTTTTGTTCAACCCCCAAAATAATAGCACCATGAAAGCAACGTGATATTGCTGCCAACATCACAGCTTGATCATACTTAACATAAGGAAGAGCTTTTATATAATGTTATAGTGGACTCTCTTGTTGGCATCATGTCCCCTTTTTGTCTCTATTCTGGTATGGTTTAACCACATGCATGAAAAAATGGGGATATAATTTTTAGCAAAATATTCATTATAACATCTGATGAAGTCAAGAAATCTTTTGTTTTTATAATACCTCAGGATTTTCCTAACCAAAACTATTTTAAGTACTCAGATCATTATAGTAGGATGACTTCCACAATATACATTTATTTCCTTCATTTATTTTCACCCAAATGTGAAATGTCTGGTCAAAAAACTTATGAGCTATATTTTATTATTATACTGAAGTCTATCTCCATTCATATCTTTTGAAAGGATTAACTGTATGTTATGAGACTTTCCTAAATAAATTTAAAACTAATATTCATTCATGAATCAGTCTCTGCAGATTTGCTAAGTTAAGAGCAGGGCTATAGTGTCTCGGGAGAGATGAGGGCATTGTCTCCCACTCCACAAATTCCCTTCCCATTAATTTTTCCTTCAGTCTTTACATTTTTGCATTGCAGCTGAGAAATGCAGCCAAAGAAAAGGATATGATAGAATCTTACTACTATCACTCTGGACCCCAGGGTCTGAATCATTGCTCAGCCATGGATATTCACTGGGTGACCATGGGCAAGTCACACTCTCTCAGCCTCAGAGGAAGGCACAAACAGCCCCACTCTCATTAAATTTTACCAAAAAAACCCTTGAGAGGTTTGCCTTAGGGTCATCATAACCCAGAAACTACTTGAAGGCACACAACAACAAAGGTTCACCTTTGGTATTTCTACAGCCAGGTGCGAAAATTCATGTTCAGCTTTGATGCATATATTGATATCATACATGTGTTCATTCATCCATCAGAGAAAAGCAAATTTAGTAATCTTGGCTTTTCAAAGTAACATATTTGAAGGAATTGGAAGTGGGAGTTTCACAGTAAGATTACAGCGAAATCATGGCTCACTAGATTTTAGTAACAGTTCAGATCATTATAGTAGGATGACTTCCACAATATACATTTACTTCCTAGTCACTGTTACTTAGTTTACATAACTATTTTGTATGCGGAAAAAACTATTTTAAATTGTTTTGCTTTTGGGGGGGAGGAGCTTCATAACATGCTTTCTAATAAAAACACATGAATTGGAGGTTATTTTTTATTATTACCTATGAAAACATTTTCTCACAGAAACCCCTTTTATAGTGATTGATGTCCTTCTGCCCCCTTTATCTCTGCATCTCCCTCAAAAATTATCTTCTTGTATCCTCAGTATCACTTTCACTTTGCACATAATGACACATTTAACACTTGACAAGCCATGGGTGCAGTGACTTGTGATGCCTTTTTTCTTTCTTACTACCTTGGGCCTATTTCGCCAGCCCCATATAAAAAGTCAGAGGCATTTTCTGACGAATGTGGCAATCCCGAACTATATGACTTATAAAAGTTAATATGATAAATAGAGAAATATTTCAAAGGGATACTAAGTTTAAGAAAATTCTACATTTGAAACATCAGCAACAACATAGACTATTTAAGCTTTGGAGTAGCTTTTCAAAATTGATAAACTGGCAATAATCACTGTGAGTACAAAAGTGAAATACAGAGTATTATCTCTCAGATAGTGTATAAAAGGTAGTGGGCAGATCAGCTTGAAGCTGAACTCCATGCATCCCTACTTGGCACCTTCATGGGGTCCTATGGCATTTCCTTCTATTACGTATGTTTGAGTTGGATCCATAGAATCATAGCCTCATGAAAAGACCACTAAGACCATCCAATCCTATGCCTCCTGCCATGCAGGATACACATCCCAACTCCATCATGATAACATGCATTGAAATGTAGACATGACGATGAGTTGTATACCAGCTAGGTTCTCAGAGCCTAGTCCTGAATCTTGGAGCCTAGCCCATCTTCAGGGTGAGAGTGAAGAATCTCAGGAAGAGAGAGTTATCTGGAAAAATATATGTTCTATATCTCTGTTTCTGCCTCTCTGTCACTCTCTCTCTCTGTATTCCTCATTTATTACACTTGTGGCTGATAGTCTTGAGCTGGCAGTCCAAGTACCAATTGGACTTTGTACTGACTTGCACCAGGAACAAAATTGGTTGTGAATGAATATCAGGATCGACTAGAATATGTTGGTGGTTCCAACAGGTTCCAACAACCCTTGATTTGTATTAGGTTCTTTGAAGAGATTAGTGTCTCTGGCTCGCATTGATTATACATGGCATCAGAAATTAAGTCATTAATTATGTGACACATTGGAATTTCTGTACATGTGTGAATGTTAGGCCTAGAAGCTAGTCCAGAACATAATAGATTTCAGAATATGAATTAGAAGGTTCAGTGTGATCGACCTCAAACCCATCAGATTGGAAGCCAAATATTAAAACTATTTGAACTTCATTCCCTCCACAGATTTCTCCACTTGTCCTCAGTCACACACACACACACACACACACACACACACACACACACACACATCATTTGATTTTTCTTTAGTTCAGTTCAATAGTTTCTATATTTTGTAATATTTTGCTTACTGTTTTTTCTGCCTTAAAAAAGGCACAAAGCTTTAAAGAAGAAAATTGTCTGATACGTTGTCAGTGGTTTTCTGAGGGTGTTGAACATGTCTTTAACAACCACTAAGTAGTAGGTATATTCAAAATTTAAGCTATATTAAGTTCCTGTGTTAATCACTGGTTACAGCTCTTTAAAGGAGCACAATGAAAAATGAGTGGGTATATCAGAACCGCATGAAAAAAAGTGTACTAATGTCAACATGTGCTTTTGCTATACTCTGAACCTCAGAAGCAGATTTTGACATAAGTGGTATCACATGGCAAACATTTGTACCCTGGGATAATTTAATGTTATCATCCCATCTGTATTTTGGGAAATTAAATCCTTTATTCTAAGCAACCGCAAATACTTGCACAATGTACCTGTCATGGCTTAGAAGGTTGATCATGCTGGGAGACCATGGTTTCCTACAATCCTTACACTGATCTGTGCTGTGCATTCAAAAGCCTGAATGTTCGTTCCAGTTATGGAATCATTGAATTGTGGAGCTGGAAGGGGCCTCATGAGTGATCAACCTCTTGCTCAATGCAGGATCTCCAGCTAAAGCATCACCCGCAGGTAGTTCTAGCCTTTTTTTGAAGGCATCCAGAGAATGAGACCCCACCACCTCTCTAGGGAAAAGTCTTCAGAAATGTAGCCAATACAGTTTGGAAAATACAAGAAACAAGAGATGTGCTGTTATTTAGTCCAGAAAATGTGTACAATTAGAAATATTTGGACAGTTAGAACAATTGTTTTGTAGATAAAATCTCAATCCAGGACCATGTTCACTGCCACTGAATCTTGACCTGAAGGGTATTCATTCTTTGATATCACAGTGCAGTTGTCTAGCTATCTCAGGAACCTTTTGTTGATATGACTGTGAAATAAAAGTTGGTGTTCCCAGTTTCTTTTAAAATATTCCCACACAATTCATGTTCACAAACATCAGTTTCTGATAAACAAAGTCTATCCTTGTTTCAACCCCCAGCAATTTACCCAGATTTTCAATTAAGAATAAAATTGCACTAGACCTTTAAACTCCAATCATTGTACTCATGGGATAAAAGCAATTTAATCTCTTCACGGAGTGGCTGGAATTTCTTTGGGAGCCTACTCCCGTATAGTTTATTTAGTTATATTTTCATGTAATTACTTGGGTTTTATAGAGCTGTAGCTATTAAGGTCAAGAGGGATAGCTGTTGTCATCTGCTGTAATAAATGAGATTTTGCAATTAATTATTATCAGTTCATTAAAAGAGTGAAAACTATAATATTTTCTAAAAATATTACTTAAAAGAAGGCATATTATATACCTGTAGAAACTGAACTTTTAGGCATCTTTTAAGAAGAGTGACACATCCCACACTTTCAGTTTAGTATAGAAAGTAGGATTCTTCTATCTCCAATCCCACCTCTTAACATGTCAGTCTACATCAATGAAGGATTGATTCCAAGCTCAGCCCTGTCTCTAGCTGGCTGTAGCTGTCATTCTCAGTACTTCTATATGAATCAGAAGGTACATGATTTGCATTTTTCTGAATTCTACTACATTCCAACTCCCACAAATGTATAAATATGCTTAATACCTGAGGCCTGACTACACTCACTTCTGCATGTAGAGAAATGGATTTATAGCCACAAAAGCCCATGCTAAAATAAAAACCAGCTAATTTTAAAGGTGTAAGTGTTGCCACCTTTCTTGTTTAACTCCCCCTTCCTTCCTCCCTTTTATGCTGAGACTAGCATAGCTACTTCTTTGAAAGCTTAAGATATTGTCTCTACATGCTGATGTTGTCATATTGATCATTTTGTTTCCCACCATGATCCTGAGATGGATAATTTTGGCCTGTTAGGCTTTTTGGCCAAGTAATAAGTCCAGACAGTAATAGGCCATAAGGTTACAAGTATTTTGTATACATGGCTTTCTGTATATATACTTTGATTACCTAGAAATGTAATGAGCAATTGGCCATGTGCCTAGAGTTTAAATAAACTTTTATTTATATTCCACTTTTCTGTAACAGGACAATCAAAGCAGCTACAACATGTTAAAATCCACATTTACAAATTTATGTCCCAAATTCCCCCCCTCCTTAAAACAGGATTAAACAAATTACAATTAAAACATCTATTAAAAACTCAATAAAATACAGCAAGGACAGAGCAGTGGGCTGATACATGATGTGAGGGGCAGTCATTCTGTGGCCGGGCGCTTTTATTCAGGAAAGGCCTGCCGGAAGAGATCCGTCTTGACAGCTTTTTTAAAGCTGTCTAAGCTGGCAATTTGACGGATCTCGTCTGGCAGACCGTTCCATAGTTTGGGAGCAATTGCAGAGAAGGCCCTCTGGGAGGTAGAAATTAGTCTGGTTTTTAAAGGCTGCAACAGATTCCTCCCAGAGGACCTGAGGCTGCAGGGTGGATTATATGGAAGCAGGTGATCTCTCAAATAGGTTGGACCCAAGCCATGTAGGTTAACTTCACCTTAATATACATTTCTGTCCTGAGGCTCCATCTACTCACCTGATTAGCTGAAACATATAAAAATGATGTTGTTTCTTGAACTAACTTCTGTTGCTGAAATGAAATGAGCTGTTCTGGCCTTGCCTTGCCATGCAAAATTCAGAGAATGTGGACAAAAGTGCAGATTGTGGCTATTTTTGTGAGGTGAAACATTGTGTTGGGAATAGACACCAACTCTTAAAGGTTCAGATGTTGTAAAGGCATCAGGACCTAATATGCTAATCTGCTTTGACAGTTTGCATGCTCCAGATCTGAGACTTAAAACCTTCTATTAAAAAATAAAATCTCATATTGCCACTCTGTAAATCCACAGTGCTCTTAAGCTTGCATTAGGAGCATGACTCCAGTCTCTTTCCCTGTCTTAGGGAAAGGAATAGTGGAAATAGAGAATTTGCAACAAAATGCTTCCATGTGAGGAAAGATTAACAAAGCTAAAATTGTGACTTACAGAAAGATTTATGCTGAAATTATATATGGTGATGGCAAATGTACTCAAGAAGATTCATAGCTCATACCAAACTGTATCCGGACTGTTTTACCTAACAGTGTGTTAGGGGCTGTACAGATTGGCAAGATATGCCGGCATCAAGGTGGAGTGGGGGGCTTGGTGACCGTATGTTGCACGCCTCGACTCTGCCCCAATGCTGGCATCACGCTGCCCGCCCAACCACATGGTGGGTGGTGTTATGCTTCTGTGCAGCGTTTAGATGCATTACACCAAAGAATCGGTGAAAAGCTGCCCCCACCCCAGCAAGAGTGGCTTTTCACCACTTTAATAGAGAGTGGCATTTGCCTTCCCTTTTTGGGCCAGCAAAGTGCTGGATTGAATTCGTAGTGTGCAGTTGCCACAGGCTTGATCCAGCACTTCCAAGGCGGTAGTCTGTACAGCCCCTTAGTTTCTATATCCCTCACATAGGGCATGTGTTTCAAGAGTTATCATGTTAATACCTTGCAGCCAGCTAATTAATTCCTTTCCCCTATAACTAAAGTATAACTGCATTAAACTGCGATTTTAATTTAATGAGAGAGCAAACATGGTGTAGCTTGAGTGTCAGACTAGGACTCTGGAGAGTAGCCATGGAAACCCACTGAGTCACCTTGGGCAAGTTACACTCTCTTAACCTTAGAGGATGACAATGGCAAATCGCCTCTGAAGAAACTTGCCATGAAAACCTTAGGGTTGCCATACATTCGAAACGACTTCAAGGCATAGTTTTTTGTGGTTTTTTTAAGCTATGTGGCCATGTTCTATAAGAGTTTATTCCTGATGTTTTGCCAGCATCTGTAACTGGCATCTTCAGAGAATGCTGGCATGGAAGTGTGTCCCTGGGTGAGGAGGAGTGATTCCCATGTTAATCTGTGTATTGTTCTGTTGTTGATGGCCTCCTCAGGGTAGGAGGATATGCAAAAGAGGATTTGTGTTTGCTAATTGGTGATCATTGTTTGCTGGGAAAGCCTCTGACCCTGAGTGCTTTCTCATTTGCATTTGGTGAGTCTGGGTTTTGGTGTCCTTCTGGTAGCCAAACTTTATTTGAGAGTTTCTTCTTTCCTGTTGAAGTTGTCCAAGTGTTTGTGGATTTCACTGGCTTCCCTGTGCATTCTGACCTGATAGTTGTTGGCATGGTCCAGATTTTCAATGTTTTCAAACAGCATTTTGTGCCCAGGATGGTTTGTAATGTGTTCTGCTATTGCTGATTTTTCTGTCTGACCCAGTCTGCTGTATCTCTAATGTTCCTTGATTCTTGTTTGCACACTGCGTTTGGTGATCCCTATGTAGACTTGTCCACAGATGCATGGTATGCGGTAAATTCCTCCAGCTGTGAGAGGGTCTCTCTTGTCCTTTGCTGAGCGTAGCATTTGCTGGATTTTTTGGGTTGGTTTATAAACCATTTGGAGGTTGTGCTTCTTCACCACTTTGCCTATTCTGTCTGTGACTCCTTTGATGTATGGTAGAAATACCTTCCCTTTGGGTGGCTGCTTGTCTTCACTCCTCTGGGTTTTACTGGGTCTGGCAGCCCTTCTGATGTCTGAGCTGGAATAACCATTTGCCTGTAGAGCCTGGTCTAGGTGCTTCAATTCATCTTCCAAGAAGTGGGGTTCACAGATGCATTTTGCCCAGTCTACTAGTGTTTTGATTGTGCGTCTTTTTTGTCCTGGGTGATGGTTGGAGTGGTATCTGTCTGTATGTGTTGGTTTTCTGTATACTGTGTGACCCAAACATTGGTTTGGTATGCGGATGACTAGGACATCCAAGAATGGCAGTAAAATTCCTTCCTTTTCTTTTTCCATAGTGAATTGGATGTTGGGGTGGATGTTGTTCAGATGGTTCAGGAATGACTTGAAGGCACACAACAACAATTTAATGAGGAATGACTTCCCTATTTTTTATAGTATAACTTTGCAGTTATTGGTAAAATGGGTAAGGCCTAACTAAATGGTGGATGAGATGATAATAATAATAATAATAATAATAATAATAACAACAACATGTTTTATTTTTATACCGCTTTTCCGAGGTGATCAAAGCGGTTCACAGAATCAATAAAAATTAACACATCATAAAAACAACCTTAAAAAAACCCCAATAAAAATAGAATAACATGCAATAAAGACAAGCAAGATGGTGGTCGGGAGGAGGGCTTGTCTTCTTTGCAGGCAGAGGCCTGTTGTTGCTGGCCTGCTTCTCTCCTCCTCTAATGTATCATGTGGTGCAAGCACTTATTGAAATTAGGGTGTTGAGGCAAAGAAATAAAGTGTGTTTTTTACTACAGGAACAGTGCTTTATTGCACTTAAATGTAACTGAAACAGCTATGTTAGCTACTTTTGAGAAACAGGAATAGATTACTTTAAAATTATTGCTACAGTCGGCCCTTCTTATACACAGATTTTTATACATGGATTCAAGCGTAGACAGGCGGGTTACAAACCGCCATAAAGTATGCGCTCCACGCGTACTAGGGTTAGCAAGGGCTGTATTAGGGTTAGGAAGGTTCTTACCTTCCTTACGGCCCTTCCTCCCAGTACGCGCGGAGCGTGTCGTAAATGGCGGCGCCCATCCACATGGGTGGTGCCATTTTGACGTCTTGGACGCTGTGCGTCCAGACGTGTCGCGGCGGAAGTGATGCCGCGAGGGTGCGCTCTGCCCCTCGTGGCGCCACTTCCGCGTTTTGAAAAGGAGCGCCATTTCGGCACTCCTTTTTTACTGTGCGGGGAAGCTTCTCAGTCCGGCTGCTGGGGCTTCCCTACGCAGTGAATGGCGGCAGCGGGAAAACGGCCCCTTGAGGGCCGTTTGTAACCCGCCACAGTTTGCAAATATTTTAAAAAAGTATAAATTTCAAATATCAAACCTTGATTTTCCATTTTTTATAAGGAACACCCTTTTTCTATGTCATTATATTTAACGGGACTTGAACATACACAGATTTTGTTATCCACGGGGGATTTTGGAACCAAATCCCAGCATATTACAAGGGTCCACTGTATTACATTGACTAAGTAATTAACATAACTAACTAATGTTGAGGTAACAACTACTATAACTAATTTTTACCTGTAATTTCTAGAAGTAAAGTTGTGAGTTCTGGTTTTACCGCAGCTCTTGGGGTGCACATCTAATGCATGTTATGGTATTTTATGGGCACTTTCCTTTTATGAAAAGAAGGATAAACTTTTGGTGGGATGATTCATGTCTGTCTGCACTAGCAACTACAGTGTCAGACTAGACAATATATTTTAGAACACACTTAAAAGATGTTCTGTCTCAATTAGTATGTCTTCATGATTGTCTTCAACAGCTTATCTTCTTCAACATTCAGCAGCATATCTTCCATTTATTGTATGCTGCTTTCTGTTTGGGCATTGGATGGTCAGCAAGATCATAATCTGCTGGTCTGGGTGCTAAAACATACATCCTTATGGAAGCCCCTTACTGAGAAGGGAGATGTGTCAATCACAGGGAATATACATTCCCCTTAATGTCAAATGTCAAGAATACATGCAGTCTTTAAGCTACTTCCATCTGATTGCTTGCAAAGGCACATCCCAGCAGTCATCCCCAAAAGCAGTCGAAATAATTCCATGGAAGACTGGTGTGGGATTTCATGATTTATCTTTAGCAGAGAGTGCACAGTGGCCATTCTAGTTGAGGAATTCTCTGAAATGTACTTTCTTTGGTTGAATCTCTCACTGAGAAGTAAATTATTTAGGAGTGATGGGTGAATATGTCAATTTTGCTCACATACACTTTATTTTTTTAAAAAAAATGTCATTGTTTTGGTCATGTTTATTATTAAATGTGAAAGTTCTTGTCAAAAAAATGAACCAAAGAAAGTGATGTTTCCCTGATGTTTACTGCACGTTGTTCCCTGGCAACTGTGCAACTGCACCAACCTGGAACTGGCAAAGATCTGGTCAGTCTGGTATTCTAATCCCTTGACAGCTTAAAACACCAGACTCATCATTAATTACATTGCCAATAGATGCAGTTTCACCGAAGGATGTCTAAATCTAGGGAAGCCATACTAGAACAATTAAGTACCAAACTGAGTCTGTTCCTCTTGCCGATCTTAAAGAATACATCTGCAGCTGTGATCTTTGAAAGAAATTATGTTTATGTGTGTGTGCATCTGTGCTTGTGCTTGGAAGCATTACCTGGCTAAGAAAGGAATTCAAGTTAACGTCTATCAGAAAGACAGGAAGTGGGACATTTGTGCAAAGATTAGAGACTTCTCTTTCTGGGTTAAGGTGCAGCACATACGCATCATTCAAGACTTTTAAAATGTCTGTTTGTAACACCCCAGCCAAGCAAGACAATGTGGAAAATTATACACATAGGAAATGACTTAGTCTATGCTTATTCATTTAGGAAGGCAGCCCTGTCAAGAAACAGAGCAGAGTATGACACTGACAGTCAGAAGAAAAGCTTAGAAAAGCCAAACACTATGCTGAAAGCATTAGACAGTATTTACCTTTATTCTGTTTCTTTCTGCCACCTAGTCAATAAATCAGCAGAACATAAAAAGTGGAGACTGACACATTCTTAGCAGCTTCAACATGTTTCACAAATACCACTTCAAGCAAAAAGCCTGGATTATTTACATTCCATTATCCCCCCTAAAAGCAAATACAGAAACTGCTTGGGGGTGACAGAATTCTGAATCATGTAAAGCTCAGCTTTGTTTTCTATTTTAAACTTTCTAGACTTGTGAGGATAAAAATGGCCCATGTTAGAGGTACTATAGCTAGAAAGTTTTCCATTGGATGAACACGTTCTCACATTCAGACCTCTTTGCTTCTCTTCCCCTTTCCCAGCCATAGTAAGGTGTGATAGGACTAGGACTCTGAAGATCAGTGTTCAATTCCTGGTTTGGGCATGAAAACCCACTGAGTGATCTTGGGTGAGTCACACACCCTCAGCCTCCCAAAACCCTGTGATATAGTTACCTTAGGGTTCCCATAAGTCAGAAATGGCTTTAAAACACACAGTAACAATTCCACAGTGCTGAGCCCTCTCCCTAAAATAGGCTCAACACCTTGGTAACTTTACAACTTGTCCAGCTGATGTGGAAGCCACCAAAGAAAGAGAAGGAGACTACAGTAGTAACAGCCACATCTTCTTTTTAACAAACCACAGTTTCCCATTGGATTCAGATTAGTAGAACAGTGGTAACACTCTAGTTAGTGAGAACTAGTCCATGATCTCAATATTATTATCCTTGTTTGCTCTCACTAACTAGAATTGTGCTTTCCCAACTTGGTTCCTTCCAGATGTGGTGCAATATATAGCCCACATTACTTTCAGCCATCACAGCCAGGCCAGTTGGAAATGCTTTTTTAAACAAACCATAGCTGCCTAAACTGAAGCACAACAGGAAAATGGCTTGGGTAAAAGTGCAAACAGAGAAAAAAATGGGGGAGGGAGAGTGTGACAGCCCCAGGTTTGCCATGGATAGCCATAGGGAAATTTTTCAGTTTTCTTCATACCACATTTAACATTTTAAAACCTAATTTTCTTTTCATCCTAAATATGAAGAGATCTGCAAATATTGGTTTTTATTTTTCAAGATTGAACTGAAATACATTTTGCCCTCATTTGCACTGCTCAAATTCCATACATGCAACTATTCACTGGAGAGTGGGAAACATCTATAGCTGTTAAAGCCACTAAATAGCTGTTAAAGATTAGGAAAATGTGCTGGTAAATCTTTTCATCATTAACATGACTGAATAGACAAGATTTTAATCTAAACTTCTAAGAAGTAAGCAATCAAAACCCTGGGTCTAGATGGATGGATTGATCTGTGGTTTTTCCTACTTTAAAATTGCAGATTCATTCCACCCTGAATGTGAAGGAATTTGCCAGTTTGGGTAAATTCTGAGGGGGAAAAATTAATTGCAAATAAATTCTCCCCTACAGTTAATTTATGTAGCAGGGAAACCATTATTTCCATAACCTCACAACTATCTGCTGATATCCAGTGGAGCAGGACATCTTCCCATGGTCAGAAGATGCCACTTTAGTGTCCATTGTACCTCATTGTTGCTCTGCATGAGAAATGCAATATTCTGGTCCTCTTGGATTGTAGAGGTAGTGTCCTTATCAATCATAAATAGTAGACAATATGAAGACGCACCAAATACAGTGATCTCTTCAGCCTGTCCTCAATAAAGTGGTACCTATCAACCTCTGATGACCTCTGCATGGATTTCATAGGGTTTGTTTAGGCAAGAAATACCCAGAGGCACCATTGTCTTCCTTGGAAATATAGCCTACAGCACCTGGCATTCCTTGGTTCTCCCCATCCAGTTACTAACCAGGCCTGGCCATGCTTAACTTACAAGATCAGACTGGCTTTGGTGATGTCTGGATACTTAAGCAACATATTCATGTGGCACAGAACCACAACTGGTTTTCAGCTATTATTGTATTCTTTTTCAACCTATGGATTTCAGTTACTGTTATATTCTTCTAACCACAAACGCTTTTAAAACACACACACACACATACACACACACCAATGGTGTTGAATATCAGAAGTCACAGGTTTGACACTGACTTGTAAACAATGACTCCCATAGACCCCACATTATTGTCATCAAGATGTGCAAGTTCCAGGAGAGTAGAAATAATGCTTTATGGTTTGGTGTGTTATGGATCAATATCGTGTCATCAGAACAATGAGATATAAAGCCAAAAGAGCATGAAAACATGAAATAAGAACAAAAGGGGAAACTGTGGAATTTTTTTCATCCTCCCTTTTAAAAAAGGCTAAAATAACAACAATTAACATTTGACAAAAATGATGTACGTTTTGACAAAAGAAACTATTGGTATATGAGAAGAAAAAATTCCACCCATCTGGCAGATATCTGGGACATAAATCAAAAGAAATCAGCAGAGAATTTAATAAAAAAGCTTATTCCTCCTCATAATTTCCACTCGTCCTTTATTACTGAGGTTACAGTTATGGCTGGCTCAGCAATGAAGGCAGCTGAAAGCTTTTATATCTGGCTTATTTAAAAAATTTTGGTGTGTAGTAATGGCAAAGTTGCTGCAGTAATATTCACTCACTAATTCTTTAAAAGCAAAGAAAAGAAGGCTAACTGGTCAGTCATTTACAATCCCCTGGTTTTATTTCATTTTAATTCTATGCAGGCTCTTCCAGTCTCAAGCCTTTACAGAGATGGAATTCAGAGTGGGTTTCTTTGTACCCCACGCCTAGCTAGTGGTTGTAAAGGATAGGTGCAGCCTGTTCCTCATCGGGCATGGTTTCCAGGCCCTTCATCATTTTAGTTGCCCTCCTTTAGACACGCTCCAGTTTCTCAATGTCCTTTTTATCCAATTCTGCACCAATTGTGGTGCAGAACTGGATACAATATTCCAGGTGGGCCCTGACCAAAGCAAAATACAGTGGCCCTATTACTTCCCTTGATCTAGACACTATACTTTTATTGATGCAGCCTAAAATTGAATTGGCCTCATATTCAACTTGTGGTCTACTTGGATTCCTGGATCCCCTTTGTTTTGTGGTGCTGGAGAAGAGTGCTAAGAATACTGTGGACAGCCAGAAAGACAAACAAATGTGTTCTTCAACAGCTTAAACCTGAAATCTCCCTTGATGCCAAGATGATTAAATTGAGGCTGTCATACTTTGGCCACATTATGAGAAGGCATGACACATTATAAAAGACAATAATGCTACAGAAGGTGAAGGGAAATAGAAAGAGAGGAAAACTACAAGCTAGATGGATAGACTCAATTAAGGAGGTCATGA
Source organism: Sceloporus undulatus (assembly GCF_019175285.1). Classification (NCBI taxonomy): domain Eukaryota; kingdom Metazoa; phylum Chordata; class Lepidosauria; order Squamata; family Phrynosomatidae; genus Sceloporus; species Sceloporus undulatus. The sequence continues at coordinate 29,203,742 of NC_056526.1, forward strand.
GTTTAAATTTACAGGTACTAAGCAGAGCAGTGGAGGGCAGGGAGGCTTGGAGATGTCTCATCTACATGGTCATCATAAATTGGGATTGACTTGAGGGCATTTAACAACAATAACAAACCTAAAAATGGGTACATTATTTTAAAATTTCCTCTAAAGTTAAGCTAGAAAAAATATATCATTTCAAAAAAGGTCAGGTTCTTAATAATGTGCTAAATATATGCCTATTGCACATTTTGTGACTTGGTGTGTACTGTGTACATGAGAGCATGTGTTTGAGTCATTGGCTTTGAATATCTTCAGCCAAGAGGCTCCTTTTTACAGTCTTATTTTGTTCACCAGCTCCCTTTTCCTACTTGTTTATCTAAAAGTTTACCTCCATTTATCTGAAAGTTTTTTAGCAGCACAAGCATTGGGAGGATAGTGAAGGAGGGCTGGTGAAACAGTGTGGGTTTCAGCTGCATTTCTGCAGTAAACAATGCACTAAGAAAAGCCTGAGATGGGAAAGAGCAGGATTCTACTCTAGCCAATCTTGTTGTATTTGCAGGGCCTTTGGAATAAACTTTGCAAGGCAGAAATAGGCTGCCTTCAGGCCTGGGGGGGGGGAGGGGGGCAGCTCCTCTCAAAATTGAGGATTTAAGGTTCAGATGGACCTTAAATCTTCAATTATGTCTTTTCAATAAAGATAACTGTACAATATGAAATTTTAAAGTTGTAGTCCTTTTTGTAGAAAAATATGGTTATGATAAAATATGAACAAAGTAGACAGCTTTTGATGTATGCTTATAAAAACATAATTGAACATGATGGCTAATATCAGATTATCTGAGTATGGCCACTGGTAAACTTTGGTGAACCCCCTATGCACCAGAATGATCAGACTATACTTTTTACAAAGCAACAAACCTAATCAGCTAATGAAATAAGCTTTTCTGGGTGTTTTTTATCTGTAAAATTCCTAATAATACTGTCAAAATCAGTTTCTCTGGCAATGCTTGATTCAATGCTCAGTCTTCCTTGTTAAATCAATAAGTTGGGTTTGAGACATGGTAGGCCTTTAAAACTTTTTTTAAAAAAATATGTTTGGGTTTGCTAAATTATCTTTCTGCTGACGCAACTGTAGCTGGAATTGTCAATATTTGGAAATGTCTCATGAAGTTTGTAGTCAGTTAAGAAATGTAACAATTCTAAAGGTTTCAGTTCTGATTTTCCAATTTTTGTTTTATATACTGATGGTAAATGTTGCATTTCTGTTGCCAAATTTTCATTGTTAAGGTCAGTAGGATATTAATGTGCTAACCCTTTCAGACACTGTGAGATATTTCCACAAGAGATCTAAATCCGTATATAGATTGATATACAAACCGAATAGGTCTTGGCTGTGTATGAGTGCCTACAACAGATAAGGCAAACAGCAACTGTTTCCAGCATGTTAAAGAAGCATAGATCTATAAGTCTGGTCACTAAAATGGAAATGGTAAGAATAATGAAATTAAAAATAATCCCAGCATATATTCTGGAAGAAGATTTCAAGTGGCATCTAGAAGGTTCATAATATTTTAGCTTTCTTATGCAATGCTTCACAAGAAAGTAACTTTCCAAATTCTGTAAAGAAAGACACGTGGATAGGCCACAATACTTTTATAATATGGATTTTGGATTTTGTCTCAACGGTGAACATGTCTATCTCTGCTTTTTAGTATTCCGTTTGGTTAATGCAGAAAAGCCCTGTTGTACTAAACTATTCAAGATGGATGAATGTCAGGCGGGTTATAGACCGCCCATTTAGGGCGGTCTGCACCTGCCCCTTTCCCCGGGGTATCGGGGCCTCAGTGTGCAGAGCAGCAGCCGCTGAGGCCCCGATCCGCCGCTTTTCAGGCTGCGGGGAAGCAGCAAAACGCCGCTTCCCCGCAGCCTGAAAAGGGGTGTCCCTGGGGCTTCAAGCCCCAAGGACACCCCGCAGCAGCGGGGAGAAGGAGAAAGGGGCCACTTGGCCCCTTTCTCTTTTAGTCCGCTGGGCACAGTCGTCTGAAGGCTGCGCCCAGTGGACTAAACCAGGAAGGAGCTCCGAAACGGAGTTCCTTCCTGCTCCGTGTTCAGGGCGCACTAAGCCGTATGGAAGGGCCGCCGCCATTTAGTGCATGACGAGCACGCACTAGGGTTAGGGCGGTGCGGAAGCACCGCCCTTTTGTAACCCTAGTGCGTGTTCGTCACGCACTAAAGTGCCGGTCTGTAACCGGCCTCAGTTTCACTTTCTCAAACACTGGATTTTTGTGAAGTCAAAGGCTTTCACAGCAGGCAGCCATAGTTTTTTGTGGGTTTTTTTTTGCCAAATTCAATAGATACAGTTGTTCCCAGACTAGAGGAGGATATTGTAACTGAATGGAATGTAGCTGAGAAGCCTATGAAAGAAAGAGCAGTAAATCTAACTGAGCACCAGAAACATGGGTAAATAAACTGATTCAAAGCCAGACTTTAATGAACTAAGCAAGGAGGTTCTGAAGTTATTTTTGTTGAATAAGCAGGGAAAAGGTGACAATTTTGAAAAGTTCTTATAGAATTTTGTAATGAACACAATAATGAAATTCTCACCCACTCAAGACAATGATCTCTTTCTCACTACACATTTATACAAGTATGATTCCACTTAAACTGTTATGGCTGCATCCTATGGAATCCTGAGGTTTGTAGGTTTATTGAGGCACTAGATCTCTCTGGCTGAGAATTCTAAATACATCACAAAACTACAAATCCCAGGATTCCAGCCATATCAGTTAAAATGGGATCCAGATATTACAACTGTGCGAAAGCGATGGTTTTCTTTTTTGCTGATCACACAATGTATATTAATATTTTCAGCTTTTGAGGTACACTTTGTATTAAAGAAAGAAAGATTTGCCCTGGCTCTAAAATATTTCAGGATTCCAGCCTAAATAGTTAATGAATTCAAGTAGGTCATCTGTCTTTGATTCTAAGACACTTATCTGGAAATGCACTTTGAGTCTGTCAACATAATTATTTCTTAACTCAGCACTGGATGGAGATGCACACCAAGGCTATAGCAAATTAATAATCAGGGAGTTCTCCGTTCCTCCAGACTATCTCCCAAAATGGAGATAAAGCAGCCTATCAGCCATGCTAGCTGTTATCTAGCAACACATAGCATGACATGGCTCACTGCTTCAGTGCAAATACATCCTTGTCACCATGGAGATAAAAATTAATTTGGAGGACTTAGATTGATTAGAAAACCAAGGGGATTCATTTTTCATATAGCAGTACCCCTTAAGGGTTTCATTTAAATTGCATTTGAGAAGCTACATTTATATTAGATCATATCTGCAGCTGCAAGGGACAAAACAATTGCATCTAATGTTGGATATCGCTGTTTAAGGAGGACTCCAGATGCAGGAGTTCTGCTGTTCCTCTGTGAAACTTCTTATCAGATAACAGATTCTGCTTCAGAATTTCTGCTCTAGGGAACATGGCCAATGGGAAAGGACTGCATAAATAAAGTGAGATCATTGAGTCACAGAATTTATTTGAGTGTTAATAGCACAAATGTCGGAAAAGTTCCTTTGCCCACCCCAGCTCCTTTTGAAGGTGTCCTTTATTTGAAGGACACATATAATTCAAATTTAAAGAGCCATAAAAAGGGAGAGTGGAGGCCTTGATGCTAACCACTAGTCATTAACTCCTGGAATGTATCAACAAAATATCCAATTATAGTATGTTGATACTAGGCCCTTTCACACTATACAATTATAGCACTATGGTTCTATTTTAACTACCATGGCAATATTCTGAGCCCAGTGGTCTTGCGACAGCAAGAGGAAAGCATGCCAGGAGAGCAGCAATTCAAAAGCTGGCTCCCCAAGTTTCCTCCCTGGAAAAATAAATAAATAAATAAATAAATAAAACTGTTATTTGTACCCTGCTTTTTGTTAAAGCAATCAAAGCAGCTTACAATGTTAAAAGAATACAACAATATGTACAGACTATCCACCTTTAAAAATGAATTAAACAATTTAAGATTAAAATTCCATATTACATAAAAACAATTAAGGCAATAACGGTGGGCAGAGTCATCATATATATGTGGGAGGTCATTACATGGCAGAGTAGTTTATTCTGGGAAGACCTGCTGGAAGAGATCCGTCTTAACAGCTTTCTTGAAGCTATCTAGATTGGTAATTTGACGAATCTCATCTGGCAGGCCATTCCACAGGCTGGGAGCGGTTGCAGAAAAGGTCCTCTGGGAGGTCACAATCAATCTGGTCTTTATAGGCTGCAGTAAATTCCTCCTGCAACACCTGAGCCCAGCGGTCTTGCGGCGGCGAATATCATCAGCCAACAGCGGATATTGGTTGGATGTTAGTTTTCATTAAGAGCATTGTTAGTAAATTGCCTATGGAGAGAGATGGCAATGGGCAGAGAGAGATCATTGTTAGTAGTGGATCGGGGAGGCAGACAATGTTGATTTTAAACAGCTCTGTCTGCCCCTGATGGTCCTACTCCATTTGCCTGATCTTTATCTATTTTAAAACTAGTACAACTATTTTAAGTATGTAACTTTTATTTGATTGTTACAGTCTGCCCTTTCTTTACGCAGGGGATCCGTTCCAGACTCCCCCACGTAAAGTGAATTCTGCCTATGCTCGAGCCCCATTTAAATGAATGGGGCTCGTGCACATGGCAGCACGTTGATGCATGCATGCCACGGGTGCATGCCCCATTATTCCCTATGGGACATGCCACCCCTTCTCCCAGCACGGCTTTCAGCATATGTTGTAAGCCACTTAAAGCGCGCCCGTGTATGATGCGGGCACACTGTATTTTGCTGCTGGGGGAGAGCTGGGGATTGTTTGATCAATTATTATGTTATGTTAAGCTTTGGTTATTTGCTATGTTAGATATTTTTAAGTTTTTGAATAACAACTTTAATTGTTATTGTATTTTACTATTATGTAATGGTGGGGGGCTGAAAGGGAATAGCATAATAATAGCATAATGCATTATTGTTTGTACTTTGTACTTTATTCTGTTGTAATCCCTCCTCAATCCATAGGGAGAGGCGGGAAACATAAATAAATCATATTATTATTATTATTATTATTATTATTATTCTGTGCAATCCTGTGCTTTCCAATTTATGGAGGAGTACTTAGCATTTTTAGCCAGAGAGCACTAGGACCTCTCCAAACTACATACCCCCAGGCAATTAATGTGGATTACAGTGTTTTACTGTAATTATGTAGTTAGTTAACATTTATTGTACTAGCCAAAGGCCATGACAAAATAAGCTTATCAAAAAGCATAAAACATTTAACATTTAAAACAAAAGGCACAGAATACAAAGGACAAAAAATGCTCCAACATTTAATGTGTAGTTAAAAATAGTTAACTGTTAAAAAGGGCAAATAGAAAAAGAGACATCTTTCCTGGATATTAGTAAACAAATATGATATAATCATTAAAATCTAATTAATACTTGGCGTCTCCCTATTTAACTCTCTCTTTCTAATCTCTTTTGCAGCCATGGCAAAAAGAGCCACTCTATGTGTTATACAGTTGTTGGTGTCAAAAGGAATTGGACCAAATCAACTGGAGAGCTCCCACTTTTGTTTGTCAGCAAGGGTGTTAAAAATTTCTTAATTATGTAGTATGAAAGGCCTCAACATTTTAGTTGACATGGCTTCATTCTATACCAATCTTAGGATTTGTATTTTCATAAGGTACTTAGAATCTTCTGCCAAAGACCTCTAATTCCTCAGGTCAGGAGAAAAGATTAGAGAATTCTGTCCCACCATACTGAGCTCAGTGGATGCTTGCCTTTTTTCCTCCAGGAAAAGGAAGCAAGAATGACATAGCAAAGTCTGGAGGTGGGGAAAAACACCTTCAGACATCCTACAATTGGGGAGAGTTAGGTGGCAACCTGAGGAAACAGATGCTGGAAGGTGGCAATGAGGTGATGGAGGAGAGACTTGTGTACTAATCTCCTGCTCTGATGCCTCCTTGAGTTGTGGATGCTGTCCCATCTGCAATGCTGGGGAAAGCGTGATCTGCCACTTGATGTTTGTACATGCAATATAATCTCATTCTTCTTCTTCTTTTTTTTTTTTTTACAGGTAGCAACATATCTTGGGCTGGCCCTACTCTGAGACATATTTCAAGGATCCTATGTATTTTATCAAAGACCTTTTCTATTAAAAAGTTAGAAGAACAGGGAGCTAAAATATTTCTCTTTTTCATAGATTCTTTTTTATTTGCAGAGTGATATGGACATTAGGGAACACACTCCCTCAGAATGTAGTGGAGTCTCCTTCCTTAGAGATCTTTAAACAGAGGCTGGATGTCCATCTGTCGGGGATGCTTTGACTGAGAATTCCTGCATGGTAGGGGTTTGGAATGGATGGCCCTTGTGGTCTCTTCCAACTCTACGATTCTCTGAATCTATGTGAGAATATTCAAAATGACCCCCTTTCCACAGCCTGAAGTATTACAATCCATCTACTATCCTAGGATTCTACCTCCACAAACACCACCATATGATGGACAAGACCTTGTTTTATGCATGCCAATAAAGCACTGCTGTACACGTGGAACAGTGTAGAAATAATGCCCTTCTCCTGCATAAATCCTGCAGAAGTACCTAACACTGGCATCTTGATTTATTCTGAAGGCATCATGAGTTGGATGATCTCTAAGGATATAACTCTAAACCTGTGGAAATCACTGTTTGTATCTGTCATGATTTCAACAATATTTTGATCAGACTTGTAGCAAAGCAACATTACTAAATTAAACTCAGGAGCTGGAAATCTAGCAACAAGCACATGTTAAGACAGTATTGTTCTAACTGATTATTTGATGTTCTTCATATATTCATGGGCACTTGGTAAAACAGTGTACAGTGCCAGAGAACACAACTCACAGTTGTTGTCTCATAATGGCAGAGCAAAACAAGGAGCTCTAACAGCTTAAAATGTAGGCATTCCAAGTGGTGTAGCAAGAACTGGGAAGCTTCAAAGCCCATATGGATTCCAGGAATGGCACTTGTATTGTTTTCTGTCACTGATTGTTTTCCTGGGCCTTTGACTGTGGAGATTATCGCACTGGGTTCTGAGAACGTTCTCATCACGTGATGAGAACGGAACGCATTTGAGTATACCGCATGTATGTGTTCCAATCGGGTTCTCAGAACGATTAAATGTGTTCCAAATGTGTTCCAGGAGGGTCCAGATTTGAATGTGTTCCCAGCGAGCTGAAACGTGATGAAAACGTTCCAACAGAAGTGTGTGCGGTATTCTTATCCGTTCTCAAATCCGTTCCCTCATTCCTCCGTCTCCTGATTGGCTGAAAGAATGACAGGCAGGGAGGCAGGGAGACAGGGAGGCGAGTGACTGCAGTGAGGGAAGGTGTGTGTGTGTGTGTGTGTGTGTGAGAGAGAGAGAGAGAGAGGGAGAGGGGGGAAGAAGGAGGGAGGGAAGGAAGGAAAAAGGGAGGAAAGGTGGGACAAGGAAGAGAAGAGGAAAGCAGGGAAAGAGAGAGAAAGAGAGAGGGAAAGAGGAGACCAGAGCAGAGAGCAAGAGGGAGAGGGTCTGGCTGCTTCTGGGGGGGGGGGTGCTCTAGTGTCATGTCCAGTGGGGCTCCTGTGCTGTCACAATGCAGGAGGCAGGGATGCCCAGGACCTTCTCCTCCTTCAATCCAGGAGGGAACCCACAAAAGCTCCTCTGTTTGGAGCACCACACAAAAGCAAGCAAACAACACCCAGAATTCCATAGCAAAGAGCCAGACAAGAGTTAAAGTGGGGAGGGAAGCTCACAACCTGAAGGCACACATTACATGCACACACACAGGAGCAAAAGGGTGTCAAGGTGCCAAAAAGGGGAAATGGGATGACAGCAGAGGACTCTTCTTTTCTAACCGGTTTAAAGAGCTGCAATGGCTGCCGGGGCTCTGCCCTTGGTCCAGTCCCCTCCCTTTCCCTCTGCTTGAAGGGACCTCTGTGGAGCTCCCTTAAAGCCCAGGCTGCCAAGGAGGGGACTCTGCCCTTGGCCCATCAAGTTACATAGGTTTTATCCTATTTTCTTCAAACATATGCCAGCATATGAAGCCCCAACGTTTTATAGGGGCTTGCCTTCCTTCCCTCCCAAGAGAATCCTCGGACTCCCTTCGGAGGGAAGACAAGATGTGGGGAGCGCTTGCCTTCCTTCCCTCCCAAGAGAATCTTCAGAGGGAAGACTTCTCAGTGAGGCTGAGAAGCACTCTCCCGGCCAGAGTCCCTAGGCTTACTGAAATCCCCCACCTCCCTTCCCCATAGAAATCAATCCAAAAACTGAGTTTAAAAGGAGCAGAGGCGAGCCCTTTGGGTCTGCATCTGGGAGAGATTTTAAACTCCGTTTTTGGATTGATTCCTATGGGGAAAGAGGGCAGAGAGAGAGATGGCAGGACATCCCCATAGCCAAGCATCCTCTGCCTCCCCAGAGGAAGACCCATAGGGCTCACTGCTCTTTTTAACCTCCGTTTTTGGATTGATTCCTATGGGGAAAGAGGGAAGAGAGAGAGATGGCAGGACATCCCCATAGCCAAGCATCCTCTGCCTCCCCAGAGGAAGACCCATAGGGCTCACTGCTCTTTTTTAACCTCCGTTTTTGGATTGATTCCTATGGGGAAGGGAGGTGAGGGATTTCAGTAAGCCAAGCCTCCCTTTTCCCTCTTTCCTGGGAGCAGCGCCTCTCCCAAGCCGTCCAACCACTGAGTGGCGACGTCATCAGAACACAGCCCACAAAACGTAATACAGCAAACCGTTCTGAGAACGGTTTCAAGAAAAAGGAATCACAGTGCGGTAAACTGCCGTTCTGATCACGTTCTGATTACTAATGCGGTAATATCCGTTCCAGGAACGTTCTCATCACGTGATGATACGGAACGTTCTCAGAACGCAGTGCGATAATCTCCTATATCTCTGTATATTTCTTCTGCATGGCCAGATTGCTGGAATGAAGAGCCATAGGTGGTTGTCACACTGACATCACACTCTGATGACGTGTCAAGCGCGGGGAATTAGAAAAGATTGACTCACAATATAATATTTGCATAACCTTTTCACATGTGCCCATTTCCCTGTTTGATTTAGCTAGCAGTGTGCCTTTTGTGTTTTTTCTCTCTCTCTTTTTCACTGTTAATACACCTCAGACTTTAGCCCTGTATGAAAAGAGATGCCTTTTGTTTTATTTCTCCTTTGGGGGAGCCCTCAAAAATAACTTTTTGAGAAAAATAAAACTGCAAGGGGTGGGGGACTGCTATTTGTTTAGAAGAACTACCATTCACTGAAGTGTCCAAGAGTGGCAGCATACCCTCCAACATAGATGAAAATGGGGACACATGTCGCTAAGTAACATCAGAGTGTGGTCAGGACAGCCAACATTATTAATGAAGAATTATATTCCTGATTACATTCTTCAATACATTATTAATGTATTTTTATGGTCAGAGTGGTATTCACAGTGGCAGATGATAGCTTCCATGTAAGTGACAGTAAAAATACAATGAATCAAATGAATAACCTACTGCAGTTCTTTTATGACACACAAACTCTGTTGCCTAAGGTAACTTTCTCACTCTGCTGAATGTTAGGGCTAGTTCTTACTTTTATCCACTATAGGCCAGATCTTGGGCTGTTACTTTTTGGACTACAGCTCCCAGAATCCCCCATTCCTCACTGGCTCACTGGCTCCCACAACTACCATGGCTACCCAAACAATCCAGGCACTCTTAAAAACTCGTCCATTTTTCTCCTTGCTTTGATTTTCAGATATGACTGGTTTCTGTTGGTTTCCTTGAGTAATTTCTTTTGTTCCTGTAAGACTTGAAGAAGTTTTTTCCTGTTTTCCATACAAAATAAAGAATTTCATCTTTTCAAGGCACAGAGGATACTGGAATAAACCAATGAACCCAACCTCACACACTTCTAGAATACAATGGATGCCTCTTTTTCCAAAGACATATCTCAGCATCAAAATACATATCTCCTATTTCTAAAACTATGATCTGGGAAACGAAGGTGGAAGAAAACTACACACAGCTGTATTATTTTGGATTACAGAGGTTTAAAGCCTATCACCTCATTTCTCTAATTATTGCAAATTCTCTTGCATTTCAACTTTTCTAATATACAGTTCAAGTCCGCCCTTGTTGTTCCATGTGCCCTGAGCATGAACCTCAAATCTGGCATGGAACAGCTTGCTCAAGTTTACAATACAAATAGTTGGTGGAAATAAAGTGGCATTAGGAATGTTTTTGTTAACTGTGCCAGCTCAAACCCACATAACTCATGCATTGAATTGTTATGGTTTTGCAAAGAGCTGTTTGTTTTATTTTTTTAATGCATTAATTAAATGGCAAATAAAGCTACTAACCTCATGTGCTGGAATGAGTGCCAAGATGGACATTATAAAAATGTTCACTTCAGTATTAATTCTATGTTTATGGGGCGTCTCATGTCTCTAAAACCTCCCCAGACCACTATTAATCATAACCTATCAAAAACATTCATCACATTTTTTCCTGTCACGCTCCAAAGAATGCCTTTATTAATTAAAGGTAAGAAAAATGGAAAGGGAGAGCCCTCTTTAACTCTTATTGTTTTCACAAAGAGGAAATGATAGCACTCTCTGCTTCTCATCTCTCTCTGTAATTTGAAAGCAGATTTCAGTCAACTTTAAACCAAAGCTCATAGGAGGAGGTCAGTGTAGGTTACTAGGCTACAGCATGTTTTTTCTTTCTACATAAAAGTATATATTGCAGTTCTACATAAGCATGAACCCAAAGTAGCTTACTACAAGTAATTAAAGCTATATTAGTAGCAATCACTGATCGTGAAAACATAGTAATACAGTCAGTAGGTATATCCACATTGCAATTTGATACTGCAGTAACTGTCATGGCTCTATCTTATGGAGTCCAAGGATCTGTAGTCCTCAAAATTCTCAAGTGCAATCATATAAACTACAGAAGTTGCACTTTCTAGTAGGGAATTCTACAGCCCTCACCAAACTGTAAATCTCAGGACTTCTCAGGATGGAGGCATAGCAGTTAAAGTGGTATCAAAGCACTATGACTGTGTAGTGTGGATAAACTCTGTCTGTATTCTTTAGATCCAATAAATGAGCACTACCCAGTATAACCAGATAAGAGGAATCTCCAGACTCTTCTGCAATTGACTGTGTCTCCAAATCAGAGTATAACCTGGAATAGAAAATATTAGTGTGCTCATGAGGCTCCAACAGTCTTGGTAGAGAAAAGGATGACCAAAAGGCTTGGGAAGATTAATTTTTTGGACTAGAAGCCTTCATTTTTTGTGGGTTTTTCAGGCTTCTAGAAGCCCTCAGCTAGCATAGCCAAGTTTTCCACATTCTGGCTGAAACAGATTTCTTAGCTCTCCAGAAAGCTCTGCTGGACAAGATTGTACAGACAGAGTGGCAGAAGATGGAACTGACAGAGATCCTCCATTGTGCTTGCACAGTGTGAAACATATGCTCACTATACTAATTGGGCTGCACCAGTCTTCTGCTGAAAATTGCCATTGTGGAACTAATTACATATCTTCCAGAATGTGCCTGTTTATTGCCCTATTGTGCATTGGGGAATGAACAGTGGTTGTTTCTGCAACCCCACCTACTAAAATGGATTACTATAATACATTCTGTGTGGGGCTGATTTTGAAGAGTGTTCAGAAACTTTCAGCTTGTCCCAAGAGCTGCAGCCAAATTATTAATCAGAGTTGCCTACAGGGAACACACAACACCCTTCTTCCAACAGCTCCACTGGCTGCCAGTCCATTTCCAGACACAATTTAAAGTACAATAGGCCTCCTTATCCACACACTTTTTTATCCTTGGAGTCAAGCATCCACAGCTTGAAAATATTCCAAAAAAGTATGAATTCCCAAAAGCAAACCTTGATTTTGCCATTTGATATAAGAGACACTATTTTGCTATGCCATTATATTTAATGGGACTTGAGCATCCATGGATTTCGTTATCCACGGGAGATCCTGGAACCAAACCCCAGTGGATAACAAATTCTTACTGAACTAGTTATGACCTATAAAGGCTTATACAACCCATGTAAAAGTTATCTTTAACCTTCATGAAGCCCACTTTTGAGGAAAGTAGCATATACATAAAGTGACTGATGATCTAAAAGATCAGACTCTTCTATATGAGTCCACCTGTGTTTTGAGATCTTCATGAGAAGTCCTTTTGTCTGTCCCATCACCCTTTACGTAGCTGCTCCCAAGCTCACAAACTCCCACGAAGTCCAAAAAGAGAGATTAGACTGGCACCCTCCATGCTATTCTTCTTTAGACAAGTGACAACATTTTTTGCTTCATTTTGGCAGGCCTTTGAAGGCCTTTCATAATGTCAATATTAGTTGTTGTTGTTTTTCTTTTTTAATCATAATAACTTTAACAGCTTTTTATTTTATTGATAGTTTAATTATATTTTTAATTTGTGAACATTTGGCTGTATCTGTTTTAATTTTTGTAAACTGCCTTCAATCCCAGGTCTGGGATAAAGGCAGGAATTACTCAAACATTCTACTGTACTAAGAACAACACAATGAAGGCACTGACAAATAGTTATGCACTAGACTTTAAAAGAACCATCTAGGGTTCTGATTTTATTTAGGAGATAGCATCACCATTTTGCGTAATTTCTTTAATACCTGAAGTGATTTTATTGCCCCACTGACATGAGAACCCAAACATGCATATATCCTTTTTAATTCCCCCCCCCCCCCACCCACACCCTTCTTCTGTCTTTTGGTCGAGTTTGCTGTTTTCTCATGGTGCATCTACTCTGTAGAAATAATGCAATTTGACCCTACTTTAAGTACTGCAGCACCATCTTATGGAATGCTGGGATTTGTAGTTTTACAAGGTCTTTAGCTTTCTCTGTTAAAGAGTGCTGGTACCTCACAAAACTACAAATCCCAGCATTCTGTAGGATAAAGCCATGACAGTTAAAATGGTGTCAGAATGCATCATTTCTACAGTATAGATGCACCCAAAGTCATATTAAGCTGTTACATTACAGGTGATCATAGGCCTTGGCAAGGATTCAAAGAGTGCAAGTGTATATGGGGGAGATGAGTATATAAAGCTTTTCAGAAAATGTGTTAAGTGTCAGTTTCTTGGTGATCTGGGAACTTTATTTACTATAATCTCATTAAAGTCACTGGGGGCGATGCAAAAATAGTATGAACAAAGACTAAAAGACCAGAAAATTTACCAATGTAAAAATTCTACAAATTTTTGGATTTCCAGTTTAGCAGTGCACAAATGATCCAGAAGTTGTTTTTGGACACTTTTAGCAAACACCCAGCATTTAATAGAAATGACCAAAAATTAGGTCACCTCTTAGAAATAATTAGCAGCGAGGAGTTTATCCATCACCAAAAAGAATTGCTTGGGTGATAGGCTATAGCTTCATAATCCCCAAGGCTATCATTCTCAGAAAGGGAAGATAAATCACTGGTGCACAATAATTTAATATGTTGAGTTCTTTCTGAACATTCACTACCAGACAGCAGCCTTCATCTCAACAGCTAAAAATATTCGAGTTCATGGCAGTCAGCTTCTCCAGAACCAGAACCGGACTAAAGAGATTCCAGTGCAGAATTCTTGTAGGATAATCATAGCAGCAAAAACATTCCTACTAAAACTATGGTTCAGTGAAACTGAGAAGAGTTGTGAGCAGAGGTCAGAAAAACTGATTTATTTCAATTATAATTAACAGAACAGTTTCCACTGGCTATGTTTGCTAAGGGGTTCTGGGAGTTACAATCTAAAAAAAATTCCAAATTCTGGTTTAGAGCATACATATTTATGTATGAATGGTTGCCATGCAAGGATAAATGCTGCAGTGCTTGTTTATGCTTGTGTGTGCCTATAACACAAAACTGTATCTTCCTCCTGGTTAGCTGCTTTGGATCTAAATATATTGCTACAGGCATTGTCAATGGTATCTCTTGTACCACAGCCACAGCATACCCTCCAGCTATCTTCATATGGCAAATAAGGTGTCAATTAATCCCCAGTCATCCCACTTTCACAACTGCATGTAGAATGTCGCGATTTCTCTCTCATCCTCTCACTTTCCTCCTTTGTTCTCATCTTACTTCCACTGTGGGGAAAGAATTGAGAGTGAAAAGGTAAATTGCATTCAGTTAACTGAGCCAGAGGGAGAAGAGAGTATGGAGTCTTGCTCTTCCCAATTGGCTCATTTGCACACGCACACAGCTTTTTTCAACTCAGTACATAAACCCCGGGGTTTCTCATCTTAAAATAGTAGTTTTGTGCATTTTCCCCTCATTAATAAGTTTGATTCTCTTGTTGCCTGACTACACTCTATTGTTGCTCAGCCACTTGTGCCCAGATTTCATCTATGAAATGAAAGCTAATTATGCAGTTATAAAAATTTAATACTACTGTAATAGGTTCTGTTCTGTGGAATCCTATTTTTTGGTGAGACACTGAGGATGCTCTGCAACAGATGTCTAGCACATTCCCATGAATTACAGTTTTCAAGGTGTCCTGAGAAGAGTGAATGGGGATTAAAACAGAGTATTTTGGGAGTGGTAGTTCCAAAATCATTAAGTTAAAGTATTATGAAATTGCTGCAACTGTATAGTGTAGATGCATTCACAAGATTTCAGATCTGGAAGGGTTTTTGAGGTAATCTAGGTAATCCAATGCCTACTCAAAGCAGAAATTGTACAGTGATAGCTGTCTTGGGTGATAGCCAGCCAATGCCAACTTCTCCCTAAATATGCTGAGCACAGGAGAGCCCACTACTCCAAAAGCATCTTTTCCACTATTGAATAACGGCAACTGTTAAGCAGTTTCTCTGAATATTGAGCTGAAATCTATATCCTTACAGTTTCCAGGTGTTGGCAGTCCTACATTCAGGAACAGCAGGAAACATGTCCATTCTGTCTTTTACACAACAACCTGTTAGGATTTCTACTTATCTCTCTTATTTCTACCCACTGTCACCAAATGTGGGACATTCACTTGTCCCCATGGCTGTAGCTCCATATGTGGCGACCCTCTAATGTTCTCATACTATGTATGTGAGACTTTATCCTTATAATCCCAAGAATGGACACCACCTGAACCACTGCTTCACTACAGGCACCCTGTCTCTAAGTGCAACCAACATCACTATTGCTGCATTCCAAGAGACTCAGGTGTATAATACAAAAATAATTTATCAAACAGAAGTACAACAGCACTATTTATCAAACATTGTTATCAAATAATTTATCAAACAGAAGTACAATAGCACTATTTAACACATCAATCTTTCTCTCCCGTCCCCTGTCTTACACACAGGGCCTTTAAACATCCTGTTCAAACATTCAGTCAATCATTCCCAACATTCCATACTCTCACCCCACCACCAAGAGTTACTTGTCTTACAACATTTATGTTGGACAATTCAAGTTTCCTAAGGCTTCATTAGGAAACAAAATATTTAAATATCAAAAATATCAAAGCTAACCCTGCTAGAGATTAGCTGTCATTTGCAAAGTAGTGAGAAAATATGCTCTAGTCTGATGCTGCTTCTCTGGAAACTGAAATTGACTCAAATCAAACAAGACAGGTAGCTTGCAATTAATGAAAAGTTTTCTAATGGCTTGAATTTATATATGCACTGGGGAGCCTACATCCTAACCAGCGAATCAGGAAGAAGAGGAATTCTTTAATCTCACCATCTTTCAGAGGAATAAGTATGGAAAGAGAAGATGGTGACCAGACAGGGAGAGAGGAGTCTCTTTGTGAGAGTAACCTACAAAAAGGAAGTGACCTGAACCACATTTTTTTTTTAACTTGGCTACAAATGGCATTTATTTCCATGTAATTCAATGTTATAGTGGGAAAATGCGAAGTTTTAAAAGAGGAAAGATAGCAGGGACTGACATGCAAGAAATACTATGCTATTTAAAAGCCCATTTGCTTTAAATAGCAAAGAGAGAGGGAAGACGGAATACTGTACTGAAATTTTCCAACAATTTACAATACATCACACACAACATCATGTTCTCTTGTTAACTGTCACCATCGTGGTCATCTTGGCTTCTAGGGAGAGTTCAGGACTGAGTTGTTCTTTGCTGTTATTTTAACTGACTTCAGGTTGACATTGACCTATGGCAACTGCCTTGCTCAGGTCTTGCAGACTCATGGCCATGGCTTCCCTGATTGAATGTGGTGCTGGAGAAGAGTTCTACAGATATTGCTTAAAAGACCAGTTAATGGGTCTTGGAGCAAATCAGGCCCCAACATTCCCTAAAAGCAAAGACGTTATCTTTTGAACATATCAGGAGCAAAAAGAACTCACTAGAAAAGACAATAATGCTTGGTAAAGCTGAGGGCAATAGGAAAAGATGAAGACTTCATACCATAGCTGGATTCAGTCAGAGAAGCCACATCTTTCACAGACTCAAAGATCTGAGCAGGGCTGTTGATGACAGGTGACCTGGAGGGCTCTCATCCATAGGGTTGCTATAGACTGAAGTTAATTTGATGACAATTAATAACAACAACAAAGCTTGGCACAACTTTATCAGCAGATTTTTATATTATGGCCAATCTGAGCTACACTGGTCTACCTTCCACCACAAGAAATCTGTGAAGCTGGCAATTATATTCATTTTTGCCCTGCTGTTTGCAGATGTCTCTGGAAACAATTTAAAAACAAAAACAGGTGACGTCCAAACATCATTCATGGGGTTTCTTACATAAACTCAGCAAGATTTTTCCAAAGGTGGATTTTAAAAAAAAATTAATGGAAGGGCAACTTTACTTTCTTATAAATAAAATTGTTTGAATTTCTTCTTGCCAGCATCATTCTTTCAATAAGGTTTCTGTCATTAGAATTACTTGAAAGAACTGCAGAACGCCCACTCTTTTCTCCCTGTTTCTCTTTTTCTGTTTTGGTCAAATAAAATGTGGCAGATCCAGCTTCAAATGTAATTTTGGATTCAGAACTGTTTATGGAACATTCAGACGAACGTGAAACGTGGGACTTGTGAGCGGCTATTAAGATTCTGTTTCAAAGTCTGAGGTCTGGAATTTCCTATTTTGTTTTAGAAATATGCCAGTATCCTTCATTTGATACAGCACATGAAAGACTTGCTGAGAGGAGAAAAGAACATGGATCCCATACTTACTACAAGGAAAAATATTACTTCCTTGAATGTGTTTTGCATTTATTTGGCTCTAGGATGTCTTCCAGATGATAGAACCTCCCATATGGAAGACCTGGAATTAAGGCTCAGTGGGATGAAATTATATAGGATCTTGGTAGATACATAGGGCTGAACTAAATTGTTGCTGTTTTTGCTTCTGCTGCTATGTGCCTTCAAGTTGATTATTATTTATGCCTACTGTATCATAGGGATTTATTGGCAAGCTTTCTTCAGAGGAGGTGTGGTTTTCCATAATGGAGTAAGGATCCAATTGCTGGTCTCCCAGAGTCCTAGTCCAATACTCAATCCATACCTTGCAGTAACATCTTTGCCACTGGCCCACAGTAAGGATGCAGCCTCAGACAAAGGAAGATGTCCATCTCATCAGTAAATACCTAAGAGAAACAAATTAGTCTAAGGAGCTTATCACTCATCAAAAAAACCTCGACTTACCCATTCCGATTTACAGCCGATTACAAGATGCATTGGGTATTGTCGCAGGAGAAATTATTGCTATTATGATTATGTTTATTTATATCCCGCCTTCCTCCCAGTGCAGGGACTCAAGGCGGCTTACAAATCTAAAACAGTCCTACTTAAAACACTATAAAACATGCAAAATACAAGTTTAAAAAACAATGAAACAATTCAAACAATTAAAAACATTACATTATTAAAATTTATAACTCTTTAAGACTTTGTAAATCAGCCAGCTGAGCACGGCTTCTAGCTGGGTTTTAGGCAAGATGCAGTTGGGTGGTGGAATCTGCAGCATTTTCCCTGCAATAATACCCGACTGCATCCTGTAATCAGCTGTAAATCAAAAGGGGTAAGTAAGTAAGGAGGGTTTTGGTGAGCGATAAGCGGTGGAAAGCATCTCTATCTGAAATATCAGAAAGCCACTTTAAACCAGCCAAAGTATCCAGGTATTGGACAAGAGGAACCAGTAGTGTGACCTGGAGTACTTTCATGTTACACACTTATTATGCTACTTTAACAGCAATGCCAACATCCTATGGGATTTGCAGTTTAGGAATAGATATTTAGAATTCTCAGCTAGCGAGCTCTAGTGCCCCCACCAGACTACAAACAACTGAATTCTGTAGGATGCTGTCAAGGCAGTTAAAGTGGTATCTTCATGGTATAACTGAGTAGTGTAACAGGGCCCCTGGCACAAAATAATATCCTTTTGCCATCTTTAGCTCCCTGAGAGTAATTTAATAGTCCGAACACTATTGCTAATGCTAACTAGAATAGATTCATTGGGTCAATAGAATTTGAACAGGTTTCAGTAGGTATACTCTAGTTGGGACTAACAATTGGATTTTGGCCAAAACTTTGGACTTGCTTCTGAGGTTATGATTCCAGAGGTTTTCTTCTTGCAGATAAAACAATCTCTTGCCTCCAGCCAGCAACCCAAAACCCAAACATGACGGTATAATTCCATGAAATGTATCCATGAATAGACATGTTGGCCATACAGCAAAGTACAATAACATCCAAAATTCACAAAATTATACTTTTATTAGACAAAGCAAAATGCACAAAATACATGTTCCAAGTTTTCAAAGCTCCTTTGTCTTCTTTATCAGCTAGAAGTGTTAAAAATCAAACAGGATAAAAAAAATATGATGAAGGTAGACTCACAGGCCTATATTTTTTCAAGATATTGTTGTTGGTTCTCAGTTAAGATGGTTGTTGACTGATATTCATGTAGCTATAAACCCATGAGGGGTCTGAGAGGCAAAGAGTGATAAACTCCAGGATATAAAATTTAAACTCTGTTAGCAACACAAAATACTTCCTTTGAGATCCAGGTATTTGCAAATTTTGCATAATTCCAGTTTTTCATTCTTGCTGCTTTATACCAAGTCATTAGTTGCTAAGATTTACACAAACAAAATGGATGTTGGTTGCTCCTTCAGAATCAAAAACAAAAGGAAGCTGTGCAAAGTATAGTCAGAGAACTCTAGACTCCCAATGTATTTTATAGGACAAATCAGAAAGAGGAAGTGACTATGAGTTTTATGTTCTGATTATGCTTTTAATTGATCGCCATATAATAGGACATCTTGGTGGTGTTTGTTAAAAGCAAGCCAATAAAATGTGTAAGCCAGCAGTGACAGATGACAAAGTGCCCATTCATTAGGAGCCACAAGTTAAGAGGGGAGGCAATGTGGAATGTTGCTATGGAGATTAAATTGAACAACTCCTCATTTCCTATATTTCAGTGTAGTGAACAAATTTACAAAGTGAAATAGAATGGCTGGCTTTCCATGGCAGTTTTTAAAGGTGTTTTTAAACTAGAGCATTGCAAAGCTCACAGGGTGTTTCTGAAAAATAAAATGGGCACAAAACATGTTACATATTTTATAATAAAACAAGTGAAATGCACATTTAAAAAAAATACAGAATACACTTTACTCAATGGGGGAAAGTTGCATAAATCAGGAAAGGTGCAAAAAGAAAGGCACAAATCAGAAAATAAATGCATGCATTTCACTGCAATAAGAACACAGGAACATTAACAAGCCAGTGCAAAACAACAGGAAGAAAAAATATTTTGAGAAACTCAACAAAACTGAGACTTTCACACATCCCTGGTTTTTACACAGAACTTACAAATGCCCCTTCCACCTGTGTATGTATGTTCAAATACTCTAACTTATGAACACACATTAGAAGTAAAAAGAGAAGCATCTTACAAACAAATATTTTTCTCAGCATAGGCATTACATACCAATTATAGTCAGAGATGGAGATGTCAAAGAAGAATAAATATAATGACATGATGAGCCATCCATAGCAGTGTTGGGATGAATAAGAGAATAACAAAGCATTGCCTTCTCACTGGTCAGTTATGGGTATCCTTATGTTCATTCTTCACAAAGACTTCGCATCTACACTGTGAAATTAATGCAGTTTGGGACTACTTTAACTGCCTGGGCTCCATGCTATAGAATCCTGGGATTTGTAGATTTGTGAGCTATTTAGCATTATCTGTCAGAGGGCTCTGATGTCACAATAAATTACAAATCCCAGGATTCCATAGGATGGAGTGTAAAGATGGGTTATGGGGGGATTTTTGTCTTTGTGCAATTGGTAAAGTACTTCAACCTCTCCAAAAAATTAAAAAGTAGGCTATGATAATGTAACTTGGACTCATGGTAACATAACTCTCATACAGCATGCCAGCCATGGCATCTAATTCATTCCTAGTAACAACAGTGTGATTATGTATGTGTCTGCCAAGAAGTAAAGATACTTAAGCCCAGGAAAATATATATAAGTGCCAATCTTCCCCAACATGCAGCTCTCCAGATCTTTTGGACTAAAGTTCCCATCACCTCTGGCCATGGAGGCCAAGACTCATTGAAATTGTCCAAAATATCTGGTGGTCCAAATTTTGGGGACGATTAGGATACATGATTGCAACATAATACATTCATGATGTAAGGAACAACTTCAATTTTTCAGGAAGGCTGAGAGCTAACAGTTTGAATTGAAGAAATATGTTAAATTGGAAAGAAGTATGGGACAAGAGGGAGACTAAAGGAAAATACGAAGGGAGAAGAAAATTCCAACTGATATCTGAGGGGAAGAAGTTTGACTGGACTCACCTGTAATACAGAGCCCATTTACTTAGGATGTGTGGAACACACAGAAGATGTCTTGATACCTTCATAAGCAGAGGAGGCAAGGTGCAAGATAGTAAGTCCAAGTAATAGCCTTGACAGACCAGTGAGAAAGGCCAGCATCAGAGCTGGGGGGGGGGGGTGTCAGCACAACGCAGGCTCCAAATCTGCCCCCATGCCAGAGAAATCTTGTGCGCCCCACCACATAGCAGGCAGCATCACAGTGTTCCTCTGGCACTGCATTCAGATAACGCAACACCAAAGGAAAGCTGAAAAGCCATGACACCGGTGGCTATGGCAACTTTTTGCACTGCGGAAAGGCCAGATCATGGCCGTGACATGTAATCTCCAAGTTGGAAGTGTGGTGGGTATAAAAATATGCTACAATCAATTATTTTTGTAGACAAGGGAATTCTCTTGGACAAACATTCTTCTTGTACACTGTACATCATTCTTATTTGAAAAACAAGGCATGTAACCATCTTTTAAACACCACCCTCATGAAGCATGACATGTTGGCAAAGATATGGCAAGGAGCCCAGTGAATTTAGTCATAATTCACAGGAAAAAATAGCCTTGATGTATCATGGGCTTTACCTTGCCAAGTCAGGACAATTCCAGGACAATCCCAGGAAAATCCCAGGCCCTGAGATTTCAGCACCAAAACCTGAGACCTAGGTGTTTATCAGACGGGGTCTGATCCGGGGCGTCTGCGGATCGGGTGATTCGAATTCACGTTATAACAAGAATGTATTTTCATACTTGGTTGCTGCTCCGTTGCCCTTCCGAACTGAGGGGGAATCGAATCGAAGGAAGTCACGTGATGCGGATTCAGGCAAAGCAGAGTGAGTGCAAATTGTATTTCCACACCAGTGCATACCACAGGGGATTCAACGATTCGAATTGGGACCCTTGCATATGCTCAATGGGGCCCTGAAGGCATCCTGAACTTTGCACTTCCAGGGCTAAGAAGGAAGCCTGGCTCCACTTTCATGTGAATGCGAGCCTCTCCGGAATGACAGCTCCCCCTTTTTTCTTCCTCTCGTCTAGTTTCCCATCCCTGGCAGCCAAATTCAAAGGGTCCTCTGTGTCAGAGCCCCGATCCAATTCATCCACATCAACATCTATCCCAGTGGTCCCCAAACTGTGCCCTTTCAAGAATCCGGGACTTCAGCTCCCAGAAGCCTCAGCCATGTTGGCCGATAGCCTGGGATTCCGGGAGCTGAAGTCCAAAAGCCCTTAAAGAGCTATATCTATATCTATATATATCCACATCCATCCTCCTGTCATTCAGTTGCCTTCTCTTAGGTTGCATCCACACTGAGGAGATTATCCAGTTTAACTCCAGTTTAACTGTCCTGGCTCTCAGTGCTATGGAATTCTGGGAACTGTAGTGTCCAGAGACATTGAGCCTTCTCTGCCAGAGAACTCTGGTGCCTCAGCAAACTAATAACCTAAATAATAATAATAATAATAATAATAATACTTTTAAAATAATAAATTATTATTATTTTAAAAATGAAGTTTTACTATTATGGGAGTTGGAGTTTGTTGTGGGGCCCTTGTCTTGAGGCTATGGAATTCTGGGAGTTCCATCTCTCCCTCCATCCTCATGTTTCATTTCCTTCACATTTATTTCAAAAACATTAGTATACATCCTTAGGATAGATGTACATGTGGATGAAATGGATGGGGCTCTGACACGGAGGATCCCTTTTAATTTGGCTGCCAGGGATGTGTGTGTGTGTGTGTGTGTGTGTGTGTGTGTGTGTGTGTGTGTCCGTGTCTGTGTGTATGTATATATGAGATAGATGAGGAGATTGACAGGAGGATAGATGTACATGTGAATGAAATGGATGGGGCTCTGACACGGAGGATCCCTTTGAATTTGGCTGCCAGGGATGTGTGTGTGTGTGTCTCTCTCTCTCTCTGTATGTATGTATATATGAGATAGATGAGGAGATTGACAGGCGGATGGATTTAGATGTGCATGAAATGGATGGGGGCTCTGATACGGAGGATCCCTTTGAATTTGGCTGCCAGGGATGTATGTGTGTATGTATGTGTGTGTGTGTGTGTGTGTGTGTGTGTGTTTGTGTGTCCGTGTCTGTGTGTATGTATATATGAGATAGATGAGGAGATTGACAGGAGGATAGATGTACATGTGAATGAAATGGATGGGGCTCTGACATGGAGGATTCCTTTGAATTTGGCTGCCAGGGATATGTGTGTGTGTGTGTGTGAGAGAGAGAGAGAGAGAGAGAGAGGGAGAAAGCGCACTGGCCAAGAAGTTGCAGCGAGGAAGGAGAGGGAAGCAGAGACAGAGCTCCAATGGAGCCCCGGTTGCCCTAAAAGCAAAAAGAGCCACCGGAAGAAAATGGGGCAAATTGCAGCAGGGCATTGTGGGAGATTTGCAGCCTTGGGGGTCTTGTGATGGTGTTCAGGAGCACAAGCAAATTGGGATTCCACACCAGACCAATTCGCAGTGAGATCGAACACAACCCCAATGCGAATCGCGTCTTATTTATTGCGAATCGCGTCCACTTATTTAGCGCACTTGCCAAAACGCGCCAAAATGAGGAGGCAGTAAGGATTCAGTTCGGAAGTCCCGCGGAAGGGGCTCATATTTAAAACTACCAAGTATGAAAATACATTCTCATTATCACGTGAATGCGAATCACCTGATCTGCAAAAGCCCTGGATCTGAGCTTCAAAGACCCCGTCTGATGGAGGACAGGGCCCCAGAGATGTGACATAGGGCAGCCCCTAGTGATATCATTAAGCAGGAGACATTAAGCATCAATTATAGTTGCAAAGAGCATATCGTTTCAATAAAAAGAAATATTTTTCAAGTTGATACTCTCACCCTGAGATTCCTCCCATTTAGCTATAGGACTAGAGAAAAGAGTCAAGACCCTCAGAATCACCAGGATCTGACTCTGAGGCCCAAGAATCCTACTGCCAGCAACAATTCTGTACCATTCAGGACTGCGAGTACATACACTGGAGTTTATCAGACAAGGGAAATTGGAAGTATAATCCAATGGCAATCCGAACGCAAACATGAGGTTTAATGTTATTGCGCGATAGACTACCACACGCAATTTCGGGCAATGGGAAGTCAGTACAAATGCAATCATGGGGTTTCATGCTATTGTGTGATAGACTACCACACACAATTTCGGGCAATAGCAAGCTATTTTCAGGCAATGGAAAGTCAGTTCGAACACAATTCGAATTCATGTAAATTTGCTGAACTAGCCAGAACTGCATTCTGGCCCCACTTTCTTTACATTTGAAATTAAGAGAAATTCCTCCCGTGTGATAAACTCCACTGTCTCCCTATCTTTAACCAATGGTAATGAAACCTCTTTATACAGTTACACAATAGTTCTTGTTTCTTTTCTTTTCTAATCCCTTGATTTAATGCTGTGTGTGAAAGAAATGGCTTTATCTTCCCCTTCTTCAACCCTTGCTGCAAATTTATATTCCCATTCCAAGAACAATGATTTAATAATGTCATTTTTA
Organism: Sceloporus undulatus; assembly: GCF_019175285.1. Classification (NCBI taxonomy): domain Eukaryota; kingdom Metazoa; phylum Chordata; class Lepidosauria; order Squamata; family Phrynosomatidae; genus Sceloporus; species Sceloporus undulatus. The sequence goes on from NC_056526.1 coordinate 29,228,161, forward strand.
TAAATCCATTTTTCTCTCTCTGCCTTCATTCTGAGACTGGTGAGTCTGAGTTGTGTTTTTTTTAAAAAACAACAACGATAATCTATAGCCCTGGTGTAAGCAATAAAATATAAAGTCATTCTTTGTGTTTCCCCTGTCAAGAAGAATTCCACCTCTCCCAAGTCCTCATCTCCGTCAGTGATTGTGGTACAGGAAACTTCACATAAAATCACCACCCTTTTCCTTTTTCCTTTTTGCTATGCTTTCCGATCTGCATGGTGAAAAATGCAAGATTTGAAATATTGCTCAGGAAAAATAAAGCCACTCCCAAACCTCTGGGATCTCTACTCTCAAGTCAGTTTCTGTTACTGATAGTGCACGTGTACTAACCTTAAAATGAAGAATGGTAGTTCTAATTCCAATTGCTACTCCCATCTGAAGAAGACCCATAAAATCAAATAAGTAATGTTAGTTCACGCACATAATTACCATTAATTCAATAGGTTTACTCTAGTTGGGAATATAGCATTTGGATTTAGGTCTTAGTGTTGGGAGGAACATAAGAGATAATCTAGATCAATGTTGTGCTCACTGTAGAATTACAGTGCTATATGAAAACACAGCAATCCTGAGTGACATCTATTCAACCTTTCCTTAAATCCTGGTGATCCTTTAAAATGTAGTCCTTTAGGTGATCCACTATAGCTCCTGGAACCCCCACAATGACCCAAAAGCCTTAGCATTCCCCATCAGTTTTCAGCTCTCCCAAAAAACATTTTCCAGACCCCCCCCCTTCTGCAAAGATGATATCTAAAGGCTACACCAGGAGGTAATTGTTAACAGCATTACCTTTAGGCCATTTGCATCAGTTTATGTTCCTAGGGAGATGTGAGAAGGGGGAGCATTTTGTAAGTTTATTTAGGGTTCTCTTTATGACTGAAAAGTGCGTGTAAATTGCTTGAGTGGCACCTTACTCACAATGTCTGACTTTCCTTTACAATGTGGAGCCACCCAAAAGACACAAATAGAAAGTCTGCTGTAGAACAGGGCTTCAACATCCTTCTCCCAGTTTCAGAATTCTTACAAAACGTTCTTTAGCACATGAATCAACACAGAAACAAAGAGTTCCTAGAGAACAGTTTTACTCTAGGCAGCAGCAAAAATGTAAAAAATGACTGAAAATTACTAGGATCAGGGATAAGTGACAATCAGGGATTGTCAGGGAGAAGTGATAATCGACCAGGAGAAGGCAACTCAAGCTTATAGTGTAACAAAGGGGGGGGCATATGGCAACTACCCAGGAGTAAAACAAATTTACCTTGTGATGAATGCTTTTCTTCCCCTATAATGTATTTCCCAGCCCTCTGAATCAAAGAGCTCTCCCCCCACCCCAGTCTGGTTGTGCATTTAGAGTGTTTATTTTTCAAAAAGGCTATTATCAGCCAGCTGCTCATAAACTCTTCTCCCCAATGCAAGCATTTTTGTGCTATGTAATTGCCTTCCTTCACTAAGTGCCTATTCCACTGGTTTGAATTAACTGCTAACTCCTTATGATTATGGCGATCATTCATCTCCAGCAATTTAAGTCAGGTTTAGACTTAGCTGTGGTGACATCACCCTGTTAAAAAAGAAGCCTACAGGGGCTTACTGTCCTCAAGGCAGGGCTGGACCTGTGCTGTGTCTTCTTTCCTTCCTGCTCTCTTTGGGAGTATATGAGATGTGGAAACCAACAAAACTCCTCCAAGTTATTTTGCTTTTATGTTATGTATCCCTTTTGTATCATGCATCCCTTGGGAACTTGGGTGTTACATCTAACTAACTACTAGCTTCCATTTGCAAATGCATTTGGATTGAAATGGATTTACCATCTAACCTAATAAAAATGTGCACAGAGCATTCTCTATGTCTATAGTTATCTCCTTTTTAACATCTGAGGCCCATTATGCAATGTTTCTTCTGGCTTTTAAATAAACAAAATGAATGTTTAGTTTCAGTTTAGCTGTCCTTGAACACACACACATAGACACATTGACACACAGACACACTCACTCACACACACACACTCTCACACAGAGAGACACACAGGATCTATGATAAACCATCTATTCATGATGCACAGATTCTGCAAACTGCAGCTGGTTGGTGTAGAGGAAATATCCCTGACCAATTTACTGGTCTGGAAGATATTTGTTGATATTCTATATCAGCTACTTAATTATATATACTAACTACCTACTTCCATTTGCAAATGCAAATACATTTGGCCCTCCACATCCACTGGGGTTAGGAGCACAGAATCCCTGTGAAACTGGAAAAACTGGGGGGGAAACCCATTGTTTTTTACCTCTTTAGGAATCTCTAGTTTCACCAGTGCAAATCTGTGGTCAACATATGTCAGAAATATACCACAGAATTGTGCTGGAAGACCTACAAATGCCTAGACAAGTCTTCTCTCTAGCAATCTCTAGGTCCTCCAGTGCAAATTCAGATGGATGTTGACCACAGAGTCATGCTGGAGGACCTAGCAATTCCTAGAAATAAGATATTAATTAAACCTATGAATAACCAAATCCACATAAGTCAAAGCTGCAAATGTGGACAGTCAACTGTAGAAAGTTATGTACTCATGCTCAGTCCCAGCAAATCCTGTGATAGGTTTGTCTTAGGTTCACCATAAGTCAGAAATGCCCTGAAGGCACACAAGAAGAACAAGAAAATGTGTGTGTGTGTGTGTGTGTGTGTGTGTGTGTGTGTGTGTGTGTCTCATGCGTGTCATGCGTGTCATGTCTCCTGGCCCCATACGCCATCCTACCTTAACAGCCAGCAACCACATCGGACACAAACCAATACATAGCACTAGCTTTCTAACTCTAGATTATGAATCTGTAAATATAGTACAGAATTTCAGTTATTAAAAAGTCAATTATTGTTGTTGCCATTATATCCCCTATTCTCCAATACTGGAACTAGAGAGGCTTACAAAAAATACAGATTAAAATGCATACAAATACATCAATAAAACATATAAAAGTTATTTTAAACACAGTTAAACATAAAATTAAACCCATTTAAAATCCATTAGCGAAACAGAAGATAAAAATCAACAAAGCAGCACACCATTAAAAGCCCATTACTGTCAATTTGTAAAGGCCTATTGAAATAATAAGGTTTTCACTTGCCAGTGGAAAGGCAATAAGGAGGATGCTATACTAGCTCTCTAGAGACAGGGAGCAGTGACCAGGGATTCTCTCCTTTGTTCCCAACAAGAGTGCCTGGGAAAATGATGGGACTGAGGGAAAGATATTGAACGTCTTAGGTTAATACAAGAAAATTTAGTCCTTCAGATAACCTGGACCATGTATGGCTTTATAGGTCATATAGACCATTGGCTGCTGGTCTGTGCCCAGAAATAGCCCAGAGGCTAAAAAAAGATGGTTCTTCCATCCTGTCCATGTACAAAAGCGAATTGGGTTAGTAGTTGAACCCTTCTTAAATACGGGTGATAGGCAGCCTTCTCCATCACACATCAACAGAGGGGCCTACCTTAGGGACTGTGTGGTAGGCTATATGGCCTACAGTACCTTCCTGTTGCTCTCCAGAATCAACCACATGAGAGGATGGCCCCACTCTGCATTGTCTGCCGTGGTCTATGGGCTTGTCCACACATGTAAAATACTCCTCATTCTAGAATGTGATCCTGACACATGCAATTCAGAGGAGTTCAGGCTTTTTGCATATGTGTGTGAGAGAAAAACCCCACAAACTTCACGGGGGGGGGGGGGGAACATTGTGGATTTTACTGGAGAATTTCTGAGTATCTGCAAGTATCCACATTACTGAACCTGTGGCTGGTTGTTAGTTAGAGGATTCAGATTGCTGTACATATTCAACAGAGGGAGGGTGAACTGATGCAAATAGATGTGAATTTGTGCAGGAAAGTGAAGACAATTAAATGTCGATGTGAATGTTTGAAAATACATAGAAATTTGCATAATACGCTAACTTTTAAATGGCCCAATAGCAGCAGGGAAAGAGAAGCCAAGGCAAGGTGCAAATGTAGTTGGAGGAAGAGCTTTCATGAACTGGAGGCTGTTCTAACTGAGAAATTGCTTATGTTTCTTAGAGTACTCCAACTTCCAAGAATCGCACATCACCCTAATTTTGGGCCTTTCCACTTTCCCCCTTTGATTTCTGCTTATTTGAATTGCTGCAAATTGAGTGCAAAATGCAAAAAGAATTTGCACTCAATTAACTCAGCAAGGGAGAGAGAAGGGGAATGGAATCTTGCCCTTCTCATGAGGTTCAGGCAAAAGCAAACGGCTGCAGCGTCTCCTAGTTTGTGCATGCTTCCTTGTTAATAACTTTGTCATCTGCTATTGCTTTGCTACAGTTATCCTGTCAAATGTTGGAGGGTATTAAAGTGGTGAGTATTATTAGAAGGGCAAAGAACAGTCAAGAAATGACAAAGACTTGGTTGGAGGGACCCCTTTCATGAATGGGGGCTGTTCTAAATGACCAGCCTTGTTCACATTTCTTATAGCAACCCCCCCTTACAAGAATCACACACCACCTCTAATTTGGGGCCCACTTCTGTTATTCAGTTCAAACCTCCCCCCATTCCTTCACACAATACATGGCAGCTTTCCTCTCCACCCCAAAGTTGCTGTAAGCAACAGCAACCCTCCACTACCACCACCACAAAAGCTTCCCTAACCTTCTGCCCTAGCTCAGATAATAACAAGCCACTGGAAGAAAAATGAATAGAGCACAAGCTATTTGCTGTTCAAAATGATGGCTCCAGATTCCAAGAGCTTCCTGGCCCTGCTTGTTGTTCTTTTTTCTTCTCTGGGCTGGAATTTTAATGGTTGTGATAAGAGAAAAACACCACCTTTCATCAGATGGTTGTTATGTTTATTTTAACCCTCCGCTTCCTTCACTCCAATTGCTTCTGCACACAGGCCAGTGCTATCAGCTGAAGACAGCCAGCCTTTTCAGCATCCACACCAAGGCACTTGAACTATCCATTACCCCAAACCTGCTTGTGATTTTTTTAAAAAAGTTATCAGATGCACTTGCAGGGGAATGTCAGCAAAGCAAGTGAGGCTTCACATATGTTGAGGTCTAGACTAGGTGGCAGGAACAAAAGCTCAAATGGGCCAGCCATGCTGTGAAAGAAAACCGTGAAGACTGGTATATTATTTTTGTTTTGTGTCTTCAAGTCATTTTCAATGTATGGTGACCCTAAGGCAAAGCTATCAACAGGTTTTCCTGGTGAGATTTGTTCAGATGGGGTTTGCCATTCGCTTCCTCTGAGGCTGAGATGGTGTGATTTGGCCAAAATCACCCAGTGGGTTTCCACAGTCAAGTGGGGCTTTGAGCCTTGACCTCTTGGACTCTCAGGGCTGGTCTACCCCAGTGACAAACACCATACTTCCCCCAAAGCTGGTGGTGGCAGTCCTGACAGTGCATGGCTACATCCTGATAATGCGTGGCTACATCCAGGAAGGATCTCTGGTTTTCTGTTCTTAACCCAACTTTGGTCCAAACTAAGCAATGATGGGGTAAATCCCAGTGTTTCCATGAAAATTTTGGAGGTATTTTGATTGAGAAGACTCTACTGCAAAATTTCTTTTGAAAATATTCATCCAGTTTGCAGGGGGGAAATGCTGTGCAGATGCAGTTTCCAAAAATTTGCCAAAATATCTCAACTAGTCATAAAATAAATTTTGTTCATTTCTCACTGTGAAAATGAGAGAAGCAGGGCTTTTTATCCTTGCTGTAGAGGCAGAGCTGCTTTCAATGCAAATAGTCTAGTCTGGATGTGGCTAGGGCATGCATAAACTAAAGCATACTCTGTTTCTTTCAGATAATCCAGGGAGTAAAGAAACCTACTAGGAAACAGAATGCCTAATTTGCTGGTGAAGATACAAGTCATTATCCTGGTAATGGAAGTCTCTGAGGATACTGGTAATAGCATTTGTGTTTCTAATTGTCATGGTGCTAGAAACAGGTTCTTGCATTATCATATATGAGATTTGCAAAATTAACTATGGCAAGGTTTGAGCAGAGGCAGTCAACATAGTATAGTGTATTGAACATTGGACTATGAATCTGGAAAGGCTGGGTTTGAATCCCTGTTGAGGCATGGAAATCTTCTGAGTGATCTTGGGCAAGTCTCAGCCTCTGAGGAAGGTGAAGGCAAACCTCCTCTCAGCAAATCTTGCCAAGAAAATCCTGTGATAGGGTGTCAGAAATGGCATGGAGGCACACAGAAACAACAAGAACAAGGTATGAAGAGAGGAAAGAAACATTGGGCTGCATAACAGAAAAGCAACTGTTGAATCCATTGAGCTTTACAATTGAGACATCTCTTCTGACTCTTTTCAGTTGCTCTTCTATGGAAAGACATGGGAAAGATACTAAATACTGTCCCTGTCTGTGTACCTCCTTAGACCAAAGTAAAAGAAATGTGTCTCTTTTTGGCTTCTTTCTCTGAATTTCTACTGTTAAAAATTCTACCTTGTCTGGTTTGGTCAGTGTCCCAGGGCTCTCATTACCATTAGGCAGAGTGAGACCATCACTGCAAGTGGCTGATTCTGGGAAGCAGCAGAAAGGCATTGTACCAAAGTGCTGTGTGCCAAACAGCTTGCTACTTGGTCCTTAAGGTAGCCTTCTCCTTTCAAGTGTGATGGAGAAGGCTGTCCATCCCCAGTGTTGAAGAAAAATTCAACTGCCAAACCAACTGGCTTTTGTGCATGGAAACAGAGGGACCATCTTTTCTTAGCCTCAGATAACAAAATGTCATTGACCCGTCCTGCTCTATCTTCATATAACTCCCTTGTTGAAAAGCTCCACTGGTCCATTTCTGGGCATGATTCAAAGTGTAGTTTAAGACCTATACATCCCTATATAGATTGGGTCCAGTCTACTTGAAGGATTGTGTTTTCTTACGTGAACCTGTCCAGGTTCTACAATCTTCGCGAGAGTTCTTTGTCTCAGTCCCACATCTTCCCAAGTATGTTTGGTGGGAAGAAGAGAGAAGATCCTTGCTGGCTACTCACTGTCAAATTGGGACAGTAGGAAGGTACACATCCAGTGTAACTGACTGGCAGCTGGTTGAACACAGGTTAATTGAGATAATTCTTTACACAATTAATTGAAGAGATTTGCTGCCACAAGATCTTATGACAGGTACCCACTGCTTCATTTAGAATGAGACTAGAAATCAACATTTAACTGCTTTAGAAGGAAACTGGACAAATTCACAGTAGGCAGCAGTCATAATGGGTATGGTATCTCCACCTTCAGAGCTGATATGTCACTCAGTAGCAACAGCAGCATCTGGATGGTCTCTGTGATGCATAGGGTTGTAGGTTAGTGGACCATTGGACTATTCTAGCAGGGCCCTGCTTATGACCTAGTGGTGCTGTAGTTGAGCCCCAGTTTGTTGTCTTTGTTGTCATTTCTTTGGGTTTTTTTATTGAATTAAGTGTTACCTTTTCAGGAGATTTAGTGCTCAAGCTAGCTAGCAAGAAATACAATAAACACTACAAAGTTAAAATAGAAAGATGAACTCACCAAGTAGAAATGCATCCCAGTGAGCATGCAAAGATTAAAACACCAATCAGAATACATCAATAAGGGAGAAAGAAAAGGTACCAGGCAGATTAAATCCTATTTCAGCAACATAGCACTTACATGCTAAAAGCCTGCCTGAAATAAAAATATCTTTGTCCGAAAGGGGAAAGAGGAAGGACAACAAAGCTGGACAAAAGACCCTACACCTCAGTTGACAGGGATTTCCAGAGCCTGGGAGCAACTTCTGAGGAGGCCCTGTCTTATCAAAGAGAGAAAGGTCTTTGCTTTCTCTCTCTCTTTTAAAAAAAAATATGGATCAATGACTAATCTTATGACTCAGTCAATTTATTTCAGATAGAGAGTGAGATCAGAGCTCATTGCTTCCTAGAAAGTTTTAGCAATGCAAGATGAGTCAGGAACGGGTGAAGAAGAGTGTCATGCAATGCCAGAGATAATGGCAGATGATTTACTAGTTAGCCTTTCCCATCAAATAGGAACAATGTGAAGTAGTTAAGAACATCACTGCAAAGGCAAAATGGCTACATGAAACATCTCTGAAAATGTTCTTAAGTGATGCCAATTCTCTTAATAGTCTATTCTTTGCCTCTTACTAATCAAAGATATTATTTAACATCATAGTAACTTTTCTATAATGTACTTGCTCTTCTTTTATGAAAGACGGTAACCTGGGTAGCACTCACTGACTGTGAGGAAACCTTTGAGTGGTTCTAGCTTTGGGCATTGAATTTGAGCTAAATGGCTTAGCTCATTGATAGACCCTCCCATATTGCTTTTTAATGTTAAATATTATTCATCAGAATAAAGGCTCCCTTACTAAGGAAGATCCAGATCCCATTTAATGGCCTCAGTGCTTGCCAACCAAATAGTAATGCTAAATGGAGGGGGGGGAACCCTATCCGGGCATTTATAATAAGCACAGGAGTAGTAGCCCCACCTTCCTCCATTATTGCTCTTTCCAGATCAATTATGCTTGGATGCTCTCCATGCAGTCTGGAACTCAGGGTTCTTGATCATGTGGAGAGCCTCCATGTATAGTGGAGGAACACCTCTTCAAAATAAGACTCTTTATAAGTGGAGAGAAGTCAACTGGGAGTAGGGCTGCTTCCTTTCCTATCATGTTTGCTATGTATGCCTGAATAGTGCTATTATGAGAATCAACTGCTAGATATGGCAGAAGATACAACAGATATTAAAAAAATAAAAATAAACAGTGGCCCTGCAATAATCTCTGGCTTAGTAATTGTTTCAAATGGTCATTGTCACATGAATGGCAAATGCAGATGTTATAAGAAATACACAGCTTTGGTTTCCTATTGGGTGATTCTGGCCATGTGTCTCAATGCCAAGGATAGGTACATAAAATGATGATGCAGTGAGTAAACAAACAAGGTTGGAAGGAAGCAGGTATAAGGCAACTCTTTTCATCATAGACAATTTGCTTAGAGTGAAGGAACAATCCTAAAAGAAGCAATACACAGGGCCAAGCAAACCACTATGGTTCCTTGGATCCCTCGGTCTGACTTGGCTGACAAAGCTGTAGTACCAAACTGGCCACTGTAGAGATGGCAGTGCAGCACAGCATAAACTAGAAATTTCCACTGTGTGAAAATTACTCTGGTAATATAAGATGTAAGGGGCCTACTGAAAGCTAACATAGTTCCAAATTTAGAACCCCTGGTGACTTGCATGCTACTAATTAGCTACAAACTGCACTATGATTTGTACATTTATGTTACCTGTTTTAGAAAAATGCAGGCTTCTAGCGTGGCATAGTGGTTTGAGTGTTGGACTACAACTCTGGAGACCAGGGTTCAATTCGTAGTTCAGCCATTAAGCCTAATGAGTGGCCTTGGGCAAGTCACATGCTCTCAGCTTCAGAGGAAGGCAATGGCAAACCAAATCTTGCCAAGGAAATCCCATGATAGGATAACTAGGCCCTATTTCGTCTAAAGGACAAGTTATGAGTAATTCAATAAATAAAATTCAGGGAACGTGATGAATATCCTTTTTTAGTTGTTGTTAATAAGTGTACATTATATGTATTAACAAAAATAAATATCACATTCTGTTGAGATCCACTTGGGTGCCCCAGATGTTTCAGTGGATTAGAGCCATGTCTGCATAGGCCAAAATGCCTGTTCCCCCCACCCATTCTGGCATCATCCTGTTTGGACAATGCAGAGCCCAAATCCTGCTTCTGGTGTGGGCAGTCTGTATGACATCTGTCATGTCTCATACCAGAAGTGGGATATAAAAACATTAAAATGGAATTAAAATTTTTTACCTGCTGTTCCAGATCTTCCGGAAATATCTGGAGTCCTCTGTTTCTGCACCGTGGCAGCTGCATGCATGGGTAACCTGTTGGGCCACCTGGCATGTCCACTGCCAGCACAATTAGCTCATTCTGAGGTCGGACCAAGATACCCAGTCATATGACCATAGCTGGGCACCTCATTCTGTCATTAGAGGCAAGTGACCTGCGGCAGCAGCAAACATGTAAGGCAGTGGCAAACATGTGTGGTGCAAACATGGATGCCCTGGAGTATGGTGCAGACAAGGTCTGTGTCACCTGTGTGCACCTGGCTATGTTTTCATAGCCAGACATAGAGTGATGTCATAATTTGTTGAGAACATAGCCAGACACACCTCCAGTCCCCTCTAATCTCTCCCAGCCATGGCAGGGATGGGACACAATCAGAGTGCAATACCAACTTCTGCAATGACGAAAAAAAGTCAAATGTGGGCATAAGGTAGACATATGCTTGCACCACCAGCATGCCAGCCCATGAGTGAGAGTGAAGCCAATTTATTGATTTAATGAAAAACTTCATATTGATGAAGTTTACACCCCATCTTCATTTAACATTGGATGTTTCAAGGTATTTTTAGAAGCATTGTGACAAGAATTTTCCACATTTTCTGCCATTTCCTTGTCAATCCTAAGGGTTTGTTTTGTTAACAAAAACAAACTATACAGCAAACAAACAACATGCCAAGTTGCTTTAAAACATTGTGATGAGTAACAGCCATGAACTGATATTTAAATGGCTATAATGAAACTTTCTGACTGTACTGTTTCACATACTTTATCCATTTGTTCTGGCTACCTAAACACATGATAGAGTGCTCTTTTATTCTATAAAAACACTTGAAGGATTCATGAATATTTTGCTCTGTAATAAAGTTATCTGTCCTAAGATGGTTGAATGAAACTGATCCATGCTGAAAAAGAAAGCAATTAATTAGTGGGCTTCATCACAAGATGTGGCAAAGCTATCTAGGCTGAAAAAAGCAAATATTTGTGTGCTCTCTCACACATGCACATATAGTTTTAGACATGTGATTTTGTGATTTTAGAATGGTGGGTTTAAGTATTTTAAGTCATTTGTCATTTGAAAAATGTGTTTCTCTATAAGATTGTTAGCTTCCTTGAAGAACAGGAGGATGCAGATCAAATCAGACTAATCAATCAATCAATCAATCAATCACAAAGGGAAAAATATGAATGCATGGAAGATAAGTGTATCAATAGCTAGCACTAGCCATGCTAACTACATGATATTTCCACAATGACACATGGAAGAGTATCACATTAGGGATACTCTTCCATGACCCATCCTTCCTGCCCGATTGTGGATTTTCAGACATGACTCGGCATTGACCCGGAAGGGAAGCACCAGTGAAAGTGATCGTGCGAATCACTTTCACTTACAAGCGCGCTGAACCCATCATTCAGCCACCCGGGAAGCGTGAGTGGAAGTGATAGCACAAATCACTTTCATATGAAAGCAGGCCAAAAAGCACTTTTAGCCATCAGCTGAAAGCACTTTCTACTGTCATTTAGAGTCTTTTGTAATAACGAAAGAACCCGTTATTACCATGATGGCTGAAAGTGCTTTCAGCTGATGGCTGAACACACATTTCAGCCTGCTTTCATGTGAAAGTGTTTAGCATTATCACTTTCACTGGGGTCACAGATGGGATAAGGATGGGGGAGCAATCCTGTCCTGATCCCGTCCGTGTGTGAAAATCTCCATAGTATGTCACTGGGCCAGGACCAGCCCTACTATTAGGCAGGTGAGACACACTTCAGATGGAAGATGCTGGGAGGTAGCAGGAACATCTTGAAGAAAAGTCTGTTTTTCACAGCCTGTTTTGCATTCCTGAACACATTGTTTGGCTTTAGATGCAGTGAAAGACAGTGTTTCAGCACTAGTATTGAAGAAAAGTCTAATGTTTATCTGATATCTTGTTCTTTGTCTTGGCTAGCCAAATACCTCAGGCCTTACACTGAGTACAAGATTGTAGGGGACTCTTGCTTTTATACTTTTCTTGTAGGCTTCTATCAGTGATCTCGTAACATATTTACAGCCACAAAACACTAACCAGGTATTTGCTGTGGAGGGTAGTGTTAGTGGAGATGGGATTGAGCTTGGGTGGGGGGGAATATCTTTGAAGGGCCACAACTGTCAGAATCCCCCATTCAAAATGGCCAATGGCTCTGCTGGCTGGAGGATCCTGGGAGCTACAGGCCAAAAAGATAAATTTTCCAGGTTGTAGAAAGAGGTATAAGATCTCTTCTCCACCTTCTTCTTTCATCCCTTTAATGCCAGCTATATTATGGTACTATTCCAGGTACCACAAGTCCTAGGAAATGCAGTATCACATGCTTTGTCGTTCCTCAAGGCCTGTGGTGAAAGTTATTGGCAAGACTCTTCAAACAACCTTTTGTTCCTGGTAATGTATGATGTGCAGTTTTTTATGTCAGCCAATAAATATTTATTTTACCATGTTTTACCAACTAAATAACCGTGCCTTCCTCTCAGCTTTGCAAAGACACAAACAGATGTTGTTATAAGATGTTTGAAGAGCAGGTCTGGCCATCCTTGATGGAGAACCTGTCTCACTGGCAGAAGTATTTATAGTGCAACACTAAAACATGCAGGAATTCTGAATATCAGAACTGAAATCATGTTGCTTATAGAACTATAGATGCATAGAGAAAGTGGGGGGGGGGCTTCCTGGTGGGGACTTTCCTTGGCTAATTCTGCAGTTACTCTGGAAAAGGGATTTTGTGCACTTTAAGTAGTTTTCCAGGTTGTTAAAACTAGACCTTTAACAATGGGCTTTTTATAACATTCTATAACCCCAGCAAAATTGGATAGTTTTTCTTTTTTGCTAGGAAGAGGAAAACCTACTTCAGAGAGAGGACTCATGGTCAACAGTCCAAAAATTCTACTAAGTTACAATTCTACTAGTCCTTTGTTCCTCCTGTACTCAGTGCTTGCAAAGACTGAGCTCAACAGCAGCAATGGCTTGAAGCCCCAGGGTTTCATGTTGTGTCTTCAGAAGCATGTGTGTGGCTTCTGTTAGAATCAATGGATGCACTGTTTGTGCATCCAGAGGCCTCATTTGGCTCACCATTTTTATAGTTCCCCTATACATCTCAAATTGATGCTTGTGTTAGAGGGGTTTCTTTCCTACACAGGCTGCACTGTGCATCAAACTGTTGGCTGGAACCTTCACATCATGATGGAAGTTTGGGAGACATTTCATTTTTCAGGCCCAGCATTATCCTCTTAAATTGACTCTATCTTTCATTTGTTCTTGGCTTCACCATATAGAGTGCTGGAGGCAGATTTTAATTGGGGAGAACGTTTCCAAGAATATTGCTCAACAGCAAACAAATGATTTCCTTAGACTCTGGGAATATTAACTTTTTAGACTGTGACTTCCAAATCCCAGCATCCCTCAGCCAAGTTTGAGAGCTGTAGTCCAAAACGGTAACTTTCCCAAGTTCTAGAATTCCCTTTTCTTAGGACATCTGGAAAATATAGATTGGGCTGAGAACAAGAAGTAGTAATCTCTGCAAGAGAATTCTTATTTGAGTGAAACCATAATACTGAAAGCTGTATCAATTTCCTGGGCATTTCAAATCCGAATCATCTCTGGGGCTTGAAAAAGATTCGGATCAATTTATTCTTGCTTCCATTATTGGGCTTTACTATTTTAGCAGAAGCTTTGGTACTAGAGACAGAAATAACAGAAATAACAATAAAAAACAAGCAAGGACAGTTCAACAAGTTTCAGCAAACTTTATTCAAAGCTAATGCTATTCACATGTAAAATTGAGCAATCAAATCAGGCAGGTCTCGCATAGGTAAAAACATTTTGAATTGTCTAAAGACCACTTTCAAAATACATCCTGAGATGACTTCTTTTTTTTCTTTCAACATCTCCATTTTTCTTACAATTTCCATTTTTGTGGCAAAACCTACCAATCTCTGCTTTTCTCAACATTCCAGGGTGAGGCAGGATAATCTGTTTCCCCCTTTTCTTTCTGTTTTGCTCTTCACACATGTTCAGTAAGTGATTCGGGATGCAGCTGTTTGCCTTACTAGTATGGAAGTGCCCACAGCTACAGGAGGATTGCCTAAATTAGATTCCCATTCTGTCCCAGGTCAAGCTTTATTGCATTGTTTACAGCAGAATATATGGTGCTCCAACCCATCACTGAAAGTCTGTCTTTCTCTAAACCTCCTTTACAAAGTTCCCATGCCTATGCTGCAAAAAAAAAGGTGAGTTAGACAAGACAAGAGAAGAGGGAGGGCTGAGCTCCTGTGAAAAAGACTTTGAAAAAGGGAGCTGCTTTATCACAAGCTTTGTTAAATGAGATATGCCTATATTCAGTGGGTTTTCGCATCGCTATTGTAATGTAACCTTTGAGGAATTTCAAGAAATATAAACATTAACATCATGATGCATAAAACAGCCCAATTTACAGTAATAAAAGCTCTTCCTAGACTAATGGAAAGTTCAGTTTTCACTGTGCTTAAATACAGAAGTAGTATTTGGATTGCTTCCAGATGATGACATCTGACAGCTTCCACGTCAAGTTAGATGTTGAATTTGCAATGGGCTTTAGTCTCAATTTGAAATGAACTATCCAAGGTGCTGACTGTACTGACATGGGAGTCATTGCCACCACTGGTTCCAGACAAAGCTAATTCCTGCTGAAACAATGGCGCTTTACAGACCGCCCAAAAAGGGCGATCTGCCGGCACCTCTGCTTCTGCCGCTGGGAAGCCTCAGCCTCTAAACGGGGAGGCTTCCCGCTGGCCGAAAAAGAAGCCGCAAAAAGCAGATTCTTTTTCTGGCACCCTTGTGACGCCGCAAGGCGCCAATGGCGCACTTGCGACATCACAAGTGGTCCAGGATGTGTGGATGCTAGGCATCTGTCATGTCAAAATGGCGGCGCCCATATGTACAGGACGCCGCCATTTTCTGCCCCCAGTATGTACTAGGGTTAGCCTAGTACGTACTAGGGTCAGAAAGCATATAAATGGTGCTCGCTCCCTAACCCTTTTGCCGCTGCTGCCACGCTACAAACTGCAGATCTGTAACACGCCAATGATACCTAAGTCCAATTAACATTGTCTGGATCCAGCTACATTGTCTGGATTCAACCCTTTGATGCCAAAGAAATGATAGCAATACTACCACCATTGTCTAATTCTATTTGAAATGCATTGAAGCCAACAGCTCCCATTCCACATCATGGTCCATGAATTCCAAATGCTAAACATGTCTTGGGTGGGAAGGATTTTCTTATGTCTTCCCCAGGTCTGGACCAATCCATTCCATTTGGTGATTTTGACAGAATGAATCCTGATCTCAGCTCCAGTTTGCAGGCCTAGGCTCTGTAGCACAGAATAGAGTTCTAGTTTGCAGCCATGAAAGCTGTTGTATGGAATTGAGTACCAGTATGCAACTCAAGAAGCTGCTGTGAAGAAATGAGTTCTGGTTTGCAATTATGGAAGCTGTTGAATGGAATTAGATAATCTAAATATGCTCATTTGTTTTTATTGTATGAGTCTAGCCTGAATCCTCAAGGGGAACAAAAGAGAAGATCATTGTGATTTATGTTAAATTAAATTAGATCACAAGACTATATCTGTCCCCTTTGTTGTTTTCACAATTATTTTTCCAGCAACAAGGTTCTGACCTTACATTTGGGGTGATCACTTTTGCCAGTTCTTATAACTGTTATATCAATTCTGGTTTTTCACTGGACAGTGTTTTCTCCATGATACTTTGGATGATTCAGAATATTAACATTACATAAAAGTAAGTCTGACTTGTATTTTTGCTGCTCCATAGTCCTGGAAGAGCTATCCAGTGAACAGAAGCTCTTTTTAATGTCACAGGCAGTAAACAGATACCAAGAGATGTAAACCATATTAGATAAACTAATACCACTTGTAAAAATAACAAGCGGTCGTACATACTTCAAAGTACAACTGATGAGGTCAAGATGATATAATGGTGCAGTGCAATAAGACCAAACAACAGAGTGTTCCATTTCTTTGCCCTCAAAATACCACACATTGTGGCACTGAGCAAAAAGCAGGAGCAGATCCAACTGCCAGCAGAGTGACTGCTGTTGGTGTTACTACTCCAGAAGTGCAATGCTGAAATACACAAAAGCAATTCAGATGCACATATCTGGGGAAGATGGGGAGTTCTGGGAAGATATGGGCTGCTTAGAGTTTTTTGTGAGTAACTTCCATAGAGTCACATGAAAGTCAGCATAACCCTTTGCATGGCTTCTTTGCAAAGACAAATGATGGAGCTTAGAAACAGATCTACAATAGGGACTAGCCATCCTCTTTTCTTCCAATTATTTTGTTATGGTTACATTATCAAGCGCATGCTTTTTTAGTTGCTTTGCCTACAACTGGATTTATTCAGATATCCTACATTGGCTAATTAGCTATGCATGAGTAAGTAACAAAAGCCCAATAGATTTCTAATAGCCAAAGCTACAGAAATTTCTCTACAGTACATGCTTATGCATGCTTTAATTCTGCCAATAAGTGGTTTTGGGTGTATTGGCTCAGAAGTAAGGGCCATCTTCTTACCAACCAACCATCAATATCTGTTTGTTTCTTTATGGCTGCTGGACAGTTCAGTTGTTTAAAAACTTAAACTTGATGGGTGGGTGTCAAAAATGTGTTAGTTGGGGGGAGGGGAACCTAGCAGGAACACTTTCACTTTGTGGCCATGCTTGAGGAGTTGGGTGGTTGGTGACTCTGACTCACCAAATCACATGTGGCTCCTGTTGCTGCCACAGACTGAATGCACATGTTTGCGTCTAGTGCTTCCTTTACAGCTGCTCCCACAGGTTCCGTTGAGCCAAGGCAGGCAGGCAGGATGGGTGTTGGCCGGGCCATCTGGCAACTTGGCATGGGCAGCCGTGAGAACTACTCTTGCACCCTCTTCTCAACTCCACTCTGACTTTTACCAGGCATATAAAGTCAAGTAAAAACTCAGTCAAGCACCAGTTTCATGAAGAACAAACCATGTGTTTCCTGTTAGCTCCATTCCTATCAGAGTCTCTCAGTCCCATAATACTGAGAAGGGGTGCTCTCTGCTCCCCAGGGTCTGCTTGACCCCTACTACTGGAACTTTTTAAAGCAAACATTGGCAGGCATAGCACCTGCCCTTCATACCTCACCAACAAAGACCTTCTTGTTCTCAGCATAACTTGGGTCATTATCCGTAAGACTCTGTCCTTTATGTGGCTGCTTATTGTTGCATCAGACCTGCTTCGTTTCTCTTTCCTTCTTGGCCTCTTTCTTCTCTTTCCCCACCTAATTGTTTCCCTTTAGAATCCACCAGATTGTATTGCATTTATCTACTGCTATCACAAGATAGTTCAGTTAGTTCAGACTCCTGGTGGACATCCTGGCTCAGGCTCTTGTACTTGCTAACTGTTACCTTTATCTCAATGGACCCTTGCTCCAAATATCCCATCAGTGTTGCTTCCAGTTGGATCTCAACCTGTAGGTTTGTGGTCACTCGAGTTTCTATGGAACATAGTTAATCATATGTAATATCCTTACTCTTCATCAATGTTCCATTCTTGAGTCCATTTGGGGAAAAGTGGGATATTTATTTAATTATTGAATAAATAAACAAATAAATTCCATATCTAGGCAAGTGTGGGCAATCATGGTCCCCAGATAGCTTTTTAGGTAGCAATCCCCATAAATCCACATCATGTGCTATGCTGGCTAGGGCTGATGGGAACTGCTGACAAAAAGTCTGGAGAGCCACAGTTATCCATTCCAGGCCAGGTCATGATGCTGAGGATACTGTTGTAATCCATACTCTAGAGGTCTCCCAACTGGAAGACAAAATTCACATTTCTCAGGGGGTGAAAATGCAAAGCTCGGGTTCCAGATGTTTTTTCTGTTGCAGATCAGACCACACAAGGACCTTTCTTGTTCAGTTCTTGCACACAAAGGTAGTCATAGCTCAAGCCATGTAGACCTTGGAATCAGCAGCATGTGCCAGTTCTACTGTCATCCAAAATCAGGTATTTCCTTTGAGTGATATTAAGACAAAACATGTTCATTCTGAAAGCCTTTGTGTTGTGAAGTAGAGAGCACAAAGGAGACCATTTAAAAAAGTAATAAGCCTGGGGGAAAGACTACAAATAAAATCCACTATAATCATTAATGGGACTTCCAGATGCTTGTTGATGGAAAAAACAGTGGCATTAAATGTACATGAGAATGGATAGGGAAATTATTTGAAATTAAGTTTGTGTAAAATAATAGATTGTACCAGTTTAAAGACCCTCTGAGTGGACCTGTATTGATTTTTTTTACTTGCCAAAATGATGAAAACATGGGATTCCACATGTCTATGTTCAAAGTGAAGCAATATCACAAGTGCTTCACTCATAGTTTTGCTAGGTATAATCTGACATATCTGGAGGTGACACAAGCTGACGAAGACTGCTTTAGAAGTCTCTAGAGACATGGAAAACAGGTTCCTGTTCGTCGACAGGACTAACTGAAGTTGGTGAAAGCTTATGTAGCCTTATGACACATAAATAGCATAGACCTAAAATCTATTTTCAGTCCTAGCTACAGTACCATTATCAAAACAACTGGATTTAACTGTGTGCTGACTCATCATAGAACTGGAAGGGATTGCAAGGGCCATCAAACCTTCCAAAAAGGAAGAGTCGAGCACCCTTTGAGGTAATCCATTGCTCTGTCAAACAACTCTTACAGTGAAGTTCTTCCTAATGTTCAGGAGGGATCTTATAATTTGTTTTCATTCTTTCTTGTTCTAGTCTTGGAAGCAAGGGAAAACAAGTTTACTCCATCCTCTACATCAATGCTAGTCAAAATGGTGGTCCAGAGACTCGTGTTGATCCCCAAGCCATCTGCTACCAGTCCCTGGAGAGCTTCCAGAGAAGGAAGGAAGAAGCAATGCTATCCAATGGGCACATAGTAGTGGAAAAAGTAGAATGCCCATCCCTCCACATCAGAAGCACTGCTATACATGGCATCCTTTCAGATATTTAAAAATTGTATTTATATCACTCTCAGTCTCCTCTTCTCCCAAGTAAACCTAACAAGCTCCCTAAGTCATTCCAGACCTTTGATCAGCTTGAACCTCCTTCTCTGGTCATGTTCCAGCTTGTCAATATCCTTTTAGAACTGTGGTGCTCAAAACTGGACATAGTATTCCAGGTGAGGTCTGACCAAAGCAGAATAGAGTAGCACTACTACTTCCCTTGATCTTTACACTATACTCCTGTTGATGCAGTCTAAATGTTCATTGGCTTTTTGTTTTTGTTTTTTTGCCATACCACTGACTCAGGTTTAGTTTGTGGTCTATTAAGACTCCTAGATCTTTTTAACATGTACTTCTTTCAAGCCATCCTGTATTTGTGCGCTATGTTTTTCTCACCTAAATGTAGCACCTTACATTTATCCCTGTTGAAATTTATTTTGTTAGTTATGGAGGTGCTTTCCAAATGTCAAGATAATTTTGAATTCAGAATGTCCTCTGGGGTATTTGTTACCCTTCCCAATTTAGTGTCATCTACAAATAAATGTGCCTTCTATTCCACTATTTAAGTTATTTAGAAAAATGTTGAACACTGGACCCAGGACACCCTGAGAAACCCCACTCACAATTTCTCTCTGTGATGAAGAGGAGTAATTGGTGAGCATGCTTTGAGCTTAGTCTATCAACCAGTTACAAACCCACCTAACATTAGCACTATCTAGCCTACATTTCATCTGCTTATCTGTAACAATATCATGAAGGACCTTGTCAAAAACCTTACTGAAATCAAGATATACTGCATCCAAAGCACTCCCTTGATCTATCAAGCTTGTAATTCTATATAAAAAGAAAGGTAAAATCAGTTTGAATTTCATTTATTGCTTCAGTGGCTGAGAATTACATGATGTTCAGTCTGTTGCATACAATTGTGACTTAAATTATGTTACCATATTGAAACTGCATAAAATTGCACTTGATATGCAAAACAGAAAAGAATATTTTTGTGTGAGCATAGAATAGCCTGGCTGTCGACTGGAGATTATGGACAATAATGGGCCATTTTACTTGATCATGCCTCAGAATGTGGTGGTACATGCCTTTTGTCATGACCACAGCTTGAAAATGTTTTAACACCACAACTCCCAGAACTCCCCAACTAAATTTGCCACTGCTAATGCTGGCCAGGAACTCTGGAAGTTGTAGTCCAAATAAGTTAGTTTTTGAATCTCCTGTTTTCCTTCCCAAGATGGAGAGGAGAATCCAAGAAGAGAAGATTGTGATGAAAGCCGACTTGGGAGAAGATGTTCTTTCTCTGGATTGGTGAAGATAAAAAGTAGGTGTATAATGCAGTTTCTATTAGTAAGGGCTAGAAAGGACTTTTACCCATTGGCATGATTAATTCCATTATAGTTGGTTGGGCTGCTTCCTTTGTAATTTGATTATAATATATACAAGATAGTAAGTTTCCTTGCCTTCATCACAAACTCCTGATGGGGCCCTTGGTGGCATTGGACCAGATCCATTTTTGGAAACAGTCTGAAAGGGAAGGTGGTCCTCATAAGGGACTTGAAGGTGAGTCTATAAGGCTCCAGTATACCTCAGGAATGGTATGCTTGTCATAGACCTAGATGGCATGGGGGGCATATCCTCAGTCCACAGGATAGTAAACTCAATACACCTTCTGGAGCCCTGGTGGCGCAGTGGTTAAATGCCTGTACTGCAGCCATTCACTCAAAACCACAAGGTTGCGAGTTCAAGACCAGCAAAAGGGCCCAAGCTCGACTCAGGCTTGCATCCTTCCGAGGTCGCTAAAATGAGTACCCAGACTGTTGGGGGCAAATTAGCTTACTTGCTAATTAGCTTACTTGCTGTTCACTGCTATGATCTTTGGAATAGCGGTATATAAATAAAGCAAATTAATTCTGCAGCCTAAAGGATAGTAGGCACTGCCAGATCAGGAGTTAATAATCCATTAGTCTCTGCTTACACATGTAGCAGTCCCTATATTATCTCTTTTTTCTAAATAGGTAGTTCATTCTAATAACATTTCTGTTCACTGAATGTTATCCTCTGTTGATGTTTCCTGACATAAACATCCATATACATTAACACAGATGGCATTTTTAATTTCTGTTTTAAAAAAACAACACTAAATCATCCAGAGCCAGAATGGTGTTCCAGAGATTATTAACAATTATTAAAATTATAACAACACTTTATGTAAATGTAGTAGGTTTTTGTAGGATGTTTACTTTTTCTGAGTTCAGCAACATCTTTCTTCTAACTATTTTCATTTTCCTCTAGAAGGACAGTAGCAAAGCAAAGAAGGATCTCTCTGGAGTTATATAGCTGGCTAGAATAACTGGTATTTTAGCAGAAGAACCAGATGTTGCTTTGGAGCTTTGTGGCTTAACATGGGTATTTTATTTTATAAGAAGATGCTATTTTTGTCTTACCAAGCAAACTTAATGGTCCTATATTTCAGGGTGGGGGCAATGAAGGGCAGCTTAAATTTCTTTTTAATTCTGTATTTCTTGGCCTGTTGTATTAGGTTTGAAAGACTGTAAAATCCTCAAATTATTTCTTTTCTATTGGCTGCCTTTTTATTCTTTTGATGCTTTTCAAAGAGCGCATCTGTTAAAATAGAAGTCTTGTCCTAACACAGCAGCAATGCATGTAAGGATTACATAGATGATAGCATCTTAGTTCCTTAGCTGGACCATTCAAATATCCAGGTGTTTCCCTAATCTTTCCAGAGTTAGTCTTAAGTACCATAAAGCTACTCAGGACCACACAGTCTCAGGAACGACAGAGAGTTAGCCAGCCAGCCAGCCCCATAGCTTCTCCTTAGTGGTAATAAATGATGCAGAAAAGGTGTAACAGCCACAATCCTGATACTGAAATTGTCTGAACTGTGACATTTTGTGTCTGAGCAGCTGACAATAACTTGAATCCTGTTGGCTATTCCCATCATAAAGCTATCCCTAGAAGCAAATAGTAATACTTTAGAAGGAAACATATAGGTGGCTGGATCCAAGGGTCTGAATCCTATTCTTAATTCCAACTAGGGTAGACCTATTGAATCAACTTTTGAATTGTGAGTCAAAATGTAGTGAGAGCTCATTGTTTCAATAGGTCTACTCTAGTTGGAATTAAGAATAGGATTCAGACCCTTGGATCCAGCCACCTATATGTTTCCTTCTAAAGTATTACTATTTGCTTCTAGGGATAGCTTTATGATGGTACATTATTTATTACGGCATACAGCCAGTACAAAGCTAGAATACAATAACGACCAAATATCCACATAGACACGATACAATCATGATGTCCATACAAATCAATGAGAAATCTAAAATGGAATAGAACTCTCTATCGTGTGCCAAACTGCAGGGGAATTTAAAGGGATTATAGAAATACTACAAAAGAGTTTCTTTGGCATAGTAATTTATGTGTCAATAGCAAGAAAATAATAAAAAATATAAAAAGGTATATCCCATCCATATACATGTAGACGCCATCGTCAAACAATTGATAAAAAAAGATAAAATTTCATACAAGTCACATAATATCTGCAGTAATAATGGCAGCTATAGTTAATTTTACAAGGTTTACTGTATCTGTTTCAAATATCTTATATAGAGAGTAATAGCAGCTGCAAGGAATTTAGCAACTCTGCTGGTTACCTATTTGTTGCAGTCTGCTAAAAGATATTCGACATAGAATTTATTCTCTCTTCCGGGTAGTTGTTTAATGATAGGAGTTATATAAAAAGCATGGGTCTCTATATAAAGGGGGCAACAGAGAAGGACATGACTGACTGATTCGACTTCCTCAAGGCCACAAGAACAAAATCGACACTGGTAAGATACTTTTTTGTATCTTCCTTCCAAAACCGCAGATGGAAGGATATTTTACCTTGCCAGCATGAAAGCCCTTTTTTGCTTAGGGATGGTCAGATATTCCAAGTACCTGGCACATTTACCAATTTTCCTAGGTGTCCCCAATAGCAAAATGTAGTAACATATGGCTTCTACGAGTTTGCAAGTCAATAATAATGGGATGAATGTTAGAATATACAAGGGTTCGTCTTATGGCTGGGTTCATCTTATGGTAATTGTTGCCTTATTGTAACCTAACGAGGATATAAGTGACAATAATAGCCCAATGGAGGACAGCTTCGTGGCTAGGGATTTCCTCCAGGCAGAAATAAAAAGGTCCGTTAAAATTAATGGAGCCAAGCCAACCGGTATGAAAAACAATCTTAACCAAAGGTTGAATTTGTGAATCCAGATGCGTGCCTCCATTGAAAGTAAACCAACTTCTAAACAGAGGGAAACATTTGGCGCACAATTTGGGATACCAAGGATAGATCTTAGAAATTTAGTTTGAACAACCTCAAATGGAGCAAGATTTATGGTGGTACAAAATTGACAATAATTTGTTTTTATTACTTTAGTGTTGTACATGTACATTTATGGCAGTGTTGGTGTTTATGGTGGTGAGATGCCAACTTTAGGTGCTGGGTGAGAAACCTAAGCATGAATGGCTTCAGCCTATTCCTTGCCACTATCACTTCTGTAGAAGTAGGGAAAGTTACCTTTTTGGACTACTCTGGTTAGGGCATCCTGGGCACTGTAATCTCAAAAAGGCATTTCATACACTACTTGTTCACTTGCCCTCTTCTTCTGGTCTGAATCAAAACATCCAGGGGGGAGGGGGACAGAAGCAAGAATTTTGTGCCATTTCCTCACTTTTGTCAGTGCTTGCATGTCTAGAGGAGGGCAATAAATGCAAGGAGTAGATCAGGACATTCTAGTGGTCAGTGCTAGTCCTGTTGTAGGGATGAGGGTTTTGGAACTGTCCAACAATGCACATATCGACTGCCAGCCCTGCAGCCAAAGTGTGTGGGAAGGGATAGATGGGAAGAAGAAGTATAGCAGGACAAATAATGATGGGATGAATGTTAGAATATACAAGTGTCTGCCTTTGGCTGGGTTCATCTTATTTTTCTGACCAAATTATACACTGTCATGGCAATCCATAATCTTGACATGGTACATTAGATCACTTTGTATATTATTTTCTTTCCTTCTGTTATTATCACTGTCCTGAGAGGTGTCTTTTAAGTATCTTGTTTTATTTTTACAAGGCAGCTTTACCCAGCCAGATATCCTCCAGACTTGTTGGACTTCAAAAAGGACACCAGAAAGCCCTCTAATATTTCACAAATGGAAATCTGGACACATCAAAGTCTGATCAAGATGGCAAACGTTATTAATGAGAAAAAAAGACAAAATCTTGGACAGTCTGCAGCAGTTTGCTTTTACTTAAACATACCAGGAAAAAAATGGTTCTGTTCCCTCCTCTCCTTTCCCCCTTGCTGAGTTAACTAAGTTAACTGAGTGTAAACTACTTTTCCACTTTCAACAAGGTTTGCAAAAGGACAAAGGAGTAAGTGTGAAGAGGACACAGAAACCAGGACAGTTGGAGGGTATGCGCCAGGCCAAGAACTATTCAAAATTTATATATGGCTTAACATTTGTTTTTGGTCTCTGTTTAGTTGGTTGTGTGCTCTGCTTCTTGAATTCAAAGGGAGAAAAAGTAAAGAAGGCCTCACCCCAGATGATTGGATTCTGGAGTGCATCCCCAGTCCAAATTAGACTTTTCCACATAGTCTGACATTCCATCCTCTATTTATATTTGACATTTCATGGAAGTAACCACCCCATAATTATATCTGGGCAGTATCTAGCTGAATGAGTCCCTACATTAGTAGTCTTACATAGGCACTACCACAGTATAAAAAGGGATTGCCATCATCATTGCCATCCTTCATCTTTCCAAACTATATAACTTCCTAGTACATAAGAAGGAGAATGATTCCTAATCCTGCACACTATCATTTTCCTTCCCGGAGCTTTAGAGATGAGGACACTAGCAATTATCTTAGCAGCAAATACTATTAGGTGAAATAAAACTATGTAACGCTTGGCTAAATCCAGCCGCAGAGTTTCACTTGCTGACCTTCTGTTGCATCAAAATCCTTGGGATGATTTGTTGGGTAAGCCGCTTACTCCAGCAGCTTCTTTCCGTGGTTGCAATTTTTTCTATTTCCAAGTTTTCATTGGTCTGCAGTGCCCTTCCAAATAAAAAGATTAAGAAAAATGAATTGTTGTTGCTTGAACAGCTACTGGCAAGCAGATCCCCAGTAGCCAACTACTGTTTTTCCTGAGCTTCCCCTCCACACTGGAGAGAGGTGGCCAATGATGAATTCTCTATACATGGAGTAATGGATCTCTTCCACGTTTTGGTTCCAACTTTAAAGGTGTTGACCCCTAAGTCCAAAATAAGTTTATCACCTTGGGTAGCTCGTTTAACTTTAGACTGAAACTAAGAGCAGATTCAAACCTACCAAGACATTTGCAAGCACCTGCCAGCACCTTCACAGAAATCATTGATACTAACTGCTGTTGGGCTAAAATAACATGTAGACCCCTAAATTGGATCCACTATAGTATTAGCACACCCTCCAACATTTCACAGACGAATAGCAGGATATGTAAAGCCAAGGAAGATCAGAGCGTAGTCAAGATGGCAAAAGTTATTGATGAAGAAAAACAGACAAGCTAGGACAAACTGCAGCAGTTTGCTTTTGCCTGAGCCTAAATGAACTTATTTTGCACCAGTTGAAGTAAGCTGAGGAAAAAGGGGGAAAGTGGGAAGAGAAGGGGGAAACTGAGACATTTTCAAAGCAGCTGAAAAAGTGTATAATAGTGGATTAATCAGAACTGTCCCTGCCAAATCAGAATGTTGGAAGGTTTATTTCAGAAATCTTCCCTTTGTCAAATGTGCAAAACATACCTAGTGAGCCTCAGAAGACTATTTACTAAATGAAAGGAAGGATTTATAACTGTATTACATGAATACAGCGGAACGCAAGAAAAAAATCCATCAAAAGAAGAGAGGCCAGTACCAAACGAAGAGTGGCAGGGTGAATGGCACAAAGGTTTTATAACAACAAAGTTCTATTCATGAAATGCTTTGTTCACTTGTGGAAATAGTGCTCACCTAGCTGAGAACATGAAGGTGAATTAAATACTTTTGCATTGGCATGAACAGGTTGTCTTCTTTTTAAAACACCAAGTATGAATATTAATGTTTGGATTTGATTATGCATTTATGTGGATGAAACACACACTCCACCACCTCCTAGAATTCAAATAAAAATGTTAAAATTCTTCCAGAGAAGCAACACTCCAGATCGGGTAGCAGCGGAACAATACGCTTAATAATATAAGATGCTAGTTTTTTATTTAATTCAGTGTGGGCATCCTATGCAACATATGTTTCTCTAAGTATGAGAATTGTGTCTCCGTTCTTTTTATTACTGTAGCATTTGCTTGCAAATATTTGTACATTTTCCTCACACTTATATATTTCACTTTATTTCAGTTAAACTGTTGCTGTGATGAATAATAATGATAGTTACAAAACCATCATGTTAACATATTGAAGACCTAGGTCAGCCTTCCCTGACTTAGCTTCCCAGATGTGTTGGTCCACAATGCCATCATCCTGAGCAACATGACCAGTAACCATGTTGGCTGATAATAAGTACCATAGTCCAATAAATCTGGAGGAAACCAGACTTGGCAATTCTGCCCTACCCAGATCATAGAAAACTTACCTTTGGGGACAACAATCCTGTTCAGGAGAGTTCTGATTCAAAAAGTAACTTTTGTAAACTATGCTACAAACTCATAACAACTGCCAGTTAACTTTCCCCCTTTAAAAATTATTGGCAAAAGGAAAGTTTAGCCGTTGGATAATTAATGAATCACACCTGTGTTGGTAAGTAGACACATCTAATGAGTCACCCAGTCATGGAGCTGAAAACAACATGGTGAAGGAACATGTTGGAGCTAGTTGAGGCTCTAGGGTGTTTCTTCTCATGTTCTGGTTTGGATTTTACCATCTATTGTAATAAATGAACTGAAGGCCATGTGTTTGCTCTCAGGCTGACAAAGAGCTTGGTCAAAATCCCACTGATATTTGTTTTCTTGATGCCACTCCTTCTTGGAAAATATATGATGTAAAGAAAAAACCTGTATCTCCGTTCTATTTTACATGTAATTTTGATTTTGAACCTACAGGCTGTAGATGAATTATTATTATTATTATTATTATTAGTAGTAGTAGTAGTAGTAGTATCCTGCCTCTCTCTGTATTGGATTGAGGTGGGTAACAACAAACAAAAACAATAAAATCAAACATGAATATCAATAGATAAAAGCATAACAGGACATATTAGATCCTAGTCCCACAATCTCCCTCCCACCCTAAAATACCATTAAAAACAATTCCCAATAAAATGGTTAATAAAATAGATTGAGATCAAAGTCCGATGGGTACAGTTAAATGGAGAATGAAAATTCTGAGGAGATCAGTTTGGGAAGGCCTGCCAAAAGAGATCAGATTTTATTGCCTTCTTAAAGGCCTCCAAAGATGTTAGATGCCGGGTCTCATCCGGCAGGTCATTCCAGATTTTTTTAAAATTAGTTTTCAACTTAGATAAAAAACTACTACCATATCGACCATTTTGTTCCAATATGATACAATCAAACATATACATCTTCTTGCTTATTATAGAGTATAGGGGTTTTCAGTTATCCTCAGTTATTTACTACAAAAACCATTATTAAATTTCTGAAACAACTAATTTAGAAACCAATTTCTAAAACAACTCATTATTTATTCCCCATATATTATTCCAATATTCCAGCACTGGAAGCCAGTCTTCTTCAAAATGGGCCATGTTTTTGTTTTTTATTTCGTAAGATAGTTTGTCCATCATTTTCATTTCGTGAACTCTTTGTAGCCAACTTTCAATACTAGGAGGTTCTTCTTTTTTCCTGTTGGTTGCTACTTCGAGTCTTGCAGCCATTAGATAGAGTAGTATTCTCCATATTGCATTTTCTTTGGGATTATTCATTAAACAGGTCATATTAAGTAAATAAATTTCTGGTTTCTTGTGAAATTTAATCTTAAATATTGATTGAATTGCTAAGTGGACCTTTTCCCAAAATCTCTCAAGGTCATTCCAGATTTTTGAAGTGACAACAGAGAATGTCCTCTGGGAAGTCATCTTCAGTCTAGTTCTCTCTAACTGTAGTAGGTTCTTCCCAGAGGACCTGAGAGTGTGGGAAGGACTGTATGGGAGGAGACGTTCCCTAGGTAAGCTGGGCCCAAGCCATGCAGGGCTTTATAGGTAATGATCAACACCTTATACTGTGCCCGGAAGCTAATGGGCAGTCAGTGTAAGGATTTTAAGATAGGTGTAATAAAATCAAATTTGGAACCCCCTGTCATCAATCTGGCTGCCATATTTTGGACCAATTGCAGCTTCCTAACGTGGGATGAGGGTTGCCTCATGTAGAGCGCATTGCAGAAATTGAGATGAGAGGTTACCAGTGAATGTACAACCATTTCTAGGTTTTCCCATTCCAGGAAGGGTTGTAGCTGGCGAATCAGCCGAAGCTGATAATGGGCGCTCCTGGCTGTCGCATCCACTTGGAATGACAGCTGAAGTGACGAGTCCAGGAGCACCCCCAAGCTACAAACACAGTCCTTTAGGGGAAATGTGACTCCGTCCAGAACTAGAGAGCTTATCACCATACCCGGATTGAGATTGTCTATAGCGAGTATCTCCGTTTATTTGGATTCAATTTAAGTCTATTTTCCCTCATCCAATCCATTACTGACTTCAGTCAGTCATTCAGAGGGGAGATGCCTTCCTTGGTCACTGAAGCTGTCGGTGACATGGAGAAACAAATTTGGGTGTCATCAGCATAGTGATAACACCCCGCCCCATGTCTCCGGATGATCTCACCCAGCGGCTTCATGTAAATGTTGAATAGCATTGGCGACAGTATCACGCCTTGAAGGATGCCCGATTTGAGCTCCCTCTTGGCCAAACAAATGTTGCCAAGTGACACCATCTGGAACCTGCCCAAGAGATAGGACTGGAACCACTGGAGAGCAGTGCCTCCGATTTCCAATTCCCTCAGGTGCTCCAGAAGGATACCATGGTCTAATAGCACCAACACACATTCCCTGTTGATGCACAGACGGAGATCAAGAAAGGATAATCCTGGGTTTAATCAGAACTGCAAGATTCAGAATTCAGAGATGCTTTGCCATCTTCTAGGAATAAACCTGAGATAGGAAAGGAGGTGTATAATTTATGATGGGAACTATGAGAATAATCTACATAGTTTGGAGCAGATGGGGGGGGGGAATCTGGGAGTGACCTGCAACTTCTCAGATGCTTAAAGCGGAAGAGAGGAGAAGAAGGCTGAAGTAAAGAGAAATGGTAGCTGACAATCAAAGCAACAGATGGAAGGCTGGAGAGGAAATTGGCTCATTGGGTATCCTTTTAGTTATAGATTGGGTGGGTGGGAGAAGGAAGGGACATAATGTACACAGCAGATCCATTCCTTGAGCCAAGCCTGGAAATGGCTAGAAACCATGCCCTATGACAAGCAGCTTAAGGAACTCAATATTTTCAGCCTGGGGAACAAAAGGTTAAGAGGTGACTTTATAGCCATGTGTAAATTTTAAAAAATCAACTCTTTTGAGATGTGGTGTGGGAAAAGAATGCTGAGGATACCATGGACAGCCAAAAAGACAAACAAATGGGTTCTTGAACAGATCAATCTTGAAATCTCCTTGGAAGCCAAAATGATCAAATTGTGGCTGTTATACTTGGCTACATCATGAGAAGGCATGACTCACTAAAAAGACAATAATGCTAGGAAAGTTAGAGGTTAGTAGAAAGAGAGGAGGACTGCATGCCACATGGATAGACTCAATCAAGGAGACCATGGGACTGAATTTGCAGTGCCAAAGTAGAGAGGTAGGGGAAAGAGGATATTGGAGATGTCTCACCTACAGGGTCACCATGAGTTGGGGTCAGCTTGAGAGCAGTTAACAACAATGAACATACACACTGAGGATGTAGCAAAGTTGTTTTTGCTGTTCCAGAGGTTAGGACATGGAGCAATGGATTCAAGCTACAGGAAATGAGATTCAATTAGAAAGAACCTCCTGACAGTAAGAGCTCTTTGACAGTGGAACATACTCCCTCGGAGAGTGGTAGAGCCTCCTTCTTTGGAGGTTTTTAAACAGAGGCTAGATGGCCATCTGTTGGGAGTGTTTTGACAGTGTCTTCCTGCATGCCAGTGGGTTGGACTGAATGGCCATTGTCATCTCTTCCAGCTCTATAGTTCTAGCTTTCTTAAAATGTCCTTGGACCAAGTATAGATAGTCCATCCCAGGTCCTCTCTGGCATGTCTAGGAAGCTCAGAACATTGGCCCATGGCCCTGAACTGCAGAGTGATAAAGCCTGCATCTTTTAAGTATCCGAAGAGCTTACATTCTTATGTCTCAGAATTCTTGGCCTCTAAATACAAGTTATATGTGTGTGCACAAACTGCATTTCTGTTACCTCATCTTATACATGTAGTGCTTCTGCTCCTATACCCATTTTTTTACAAGGTATGGATGCTTTATTTTGAAGACTAATAATAGAGTGGAATGAAATCCTGAAGTTCCTCCACACCATCTCCCACAGTGTTACAGTTTCTTGCTGCTTCTCTCCCTTTTTGGTTGATAGCTACAAAAGAAATGACACCACAGAAATATGTATGTACTTGTGTTTCACTTACATCATTTCAAGGAAGGAACAGACTATATATAACTAAGTTTATATTGAAAGATAAATAATTACTTGGTATAACAAAATATGATAATCAAAGATTGTATGACAGATAATAGCAATGTTCCATTCATTAGCTACTATCATTTTAAAGCTAAATATAAATTAGGTTTTTGCTTGGTTAAGCACGTGGACCACCGCCACCACACGCCGCCGTGAGTATGAGCCCCATTCCTCCACATAAAACAGGGGTTCACTGTATAACCAATAGGGGGGTCTCTCACTGATAATTTTCTTTTAGGTGTTTATGCTATTCTGTGTTGCAAAGTTACAGCAAACTATTTTTTATTTGATTTTATTTTGATTTTTTGATTTTTTCCTTTTTCAGGGCCTTCACCTGCACTCATGCACCATCCAAACACAATCTTTTTAGATCTTTGCTAGGCATTTAGTGAGACCTCAAGAAATAAAGGCAGCTGCAGGGCACCTCTGAAATGTGCTGATATGTCTATATAGCAGTACTTCTGTGGCTTCAGGGGAAAGGTAGTGTGAAAAATAAATGATAACAGAGGGAAGAGAATAAAAATGTGCACCTAATACTGCCATCTTATTAACAGCTTTAGAAAAACAAGGTATAATTATGGATCCAATCCAAAAAGCTGCAGGTCAAAGCAAAAATTGACAGTGATTTTGAGAATGGGTTGTGTAATTCCTTTGGTAAACATTGCAAAATATCAGATGTTTTTCGCTTTGTCAGAGCTCACCCCAGGAGTCTTCAAGAGAGTCTTGTACTGGTGATGGAGAATATTCTATTCATTGGAGAGCCTTCATTGTCCTTACATTAGGTCAATGCTAAAGAGCGATGGTTGACCCATCATCTTTTAACCTGAGGCATAATGCTGACCATAGCTTGAAGACATTATATTTTGGACTATGCCTCCCAGAATCCCTTGCCAGCATGGTCAGAGTGACATTCTGGCAGGTTTACTCCAAAAATAACTTTTCCAAGCTCTGGTTTGTATAAATGACAGTTTTCAGAAAAGCAATCCACTACCCATAGAAGTGGCAGAGTTATATGACAGAACTGTATACCACTGAAGACTGCATCACTGAGGCGTTTGATAAGCTGTGTGTGTCTGTGTACCTTCAAGTCACCTGTCAGCTTATGGCAACACATGAATTTCATAGGGTTTTCTTAAGTACGGAATTTTCTGAGATTGGTTTAGCCAGTTCTTTCTTATTATTATTATTATTATTATTATTATTATTATTATTATTATTATTATTATT